>NC_083115.1:33288414-33617164 GCF_949774975.1 Lagenorhynchus albirostris | reverse complement strand
TGTTTTAGTATCTGATAAAATACCAGTTCATGAGCCTTCCTTTTTTGAAATACCTGGATTTGGACGAGAGTTCAAAATAAGATTCAATCCTGAAGAATTTATTACCAAAATCTGTCCTTCACCTGATTAAGAGATTTGGGGGGAAGGGAGATTTTAGCATTTTAGACACCCTAGCATTCTCTTCCCTAACATGGAACAACCAGCAGCAATTTATGTTCGGTATGGATTCTTTATGTCAACGGCCAACAGCCAACTCGGCTTTTTCTAAGGGATAGAATAGGGACGAGGTAAAGGGCACTGACATCTGTACAGAAAGGACTCTGCACGTGTGATTTCACGTCATCCTTACAACACTCTCACAAGTTAGGTACAACTAAGATTGAACCACATGAACTTGCTTTGTAGGTCCAAAGTTGTATAATACTGGCAGCTTCCTGTGGTTCAAACTAAAAGTATTCTCACCTTAACAACAAAGAAACTGAGGCTCACAGGGCTTAAATAATCTACTCAAGACAAACAGCTGGTGTAATGCACTGTTATAGGTCAAACTGGTTTCTTTCCTCTGCCATTCACTTCCTTAGGAAAATAAGATTCGAAAAATCAGACTTCTAGAAAATGCGGAGTTGCAAAGGTCTTAAAATCCACTGCTAGATTTTATTTTCGTTTTATGCTTAGAAGCAGCCCAATCAGGTATATCAAAGGGACACAGAAGCCAAATGATAAAGCTCTCAGAGCCCAAAGCTGGAACAGTTTGAGCCAGTAAATACGCAAAGCAGCACTGGATTGTAAACCACAGTGTCACGTTCATACCCAGCAGTCCACACTGATGTAAATAAATGATCGAATAAACAGATGACGCGAAACAGACAGATTTCCCCTGCAAAACCCCAAACACTTTATGTGGGTCCCCTGGCCTCAGGGAGGCGGAGCTACGTGCCCCGTGCAGCAGCGAGAGCCGTGCGTAGTGACTTTCCTTCAAAGCGGGTAGCAGTGGAAAGGGGGAAAAGAAAGCAACGTTACAGCCAAGAAGCCTGACAAACATTAACGATCAAGGTTAACGTCAGTGGTGATAAGTCGTGCTGATAATATATCCCCTTGATGTGACGTGACGAGAACAGCACTTCACCTCTGGGACCTTCCTCACAGAAACTTATAACCCCGGTGTAATCATGAGAAAAAACCAGACACATCCCAACTGAAGGACATTCTACAGAATAGCTGACTAGTATTTTTGAAAACAGGACGAGTCTGAGAAACTGTCAGAGCCAAGAGGAGCCTCAGAAGACACGACAACTAAAAGTGCTGCAGTGTCTGGGATGCGGTCCTGGGACAGAAAGAGGGATACCTGGTAAAAACTACAATCAGAACGAAGCATGGAGGATAGTTGACAATAACGTATCAACAGTAGACGTTAATTGTGGCCAATGTACTCTACTGCTAGGAGAAACTGAGTGTGGGGTGTAAGAAGGATGATGGATTTTTACTAGCAATAGAGAAAAGTTGTAAGGACTCAAGCCAAATGGGAGAAGGTAATTCTGAATAGAATACGATTTTAAGCATCTCATATACATTATTAGTTTATATATTTGTTATAAAACTTAGACTTCATAACTCACAGTGATGTGAGCTTTTAAAAAACCCCTGGTGAAAAGCTACAGATACATGGAGGCATTTCCAAAGAACATAAAGACTTGACTAAACCGTTAGCAATGTACAAGTGCTGTATTATATCATAAAACAAGGTACTGAGAATAAATAACAATATGTTCACGCTATGAATTCCCTCAGTGCGTTTTTCCTAGTGCAAGGCTGGTTCTGCTGACCAAGAACTGGGAGAAAAAGAAGTTCACTTAACAGTGACATTCAAGTGTTGCTTCAGTGCAATTAGAGTAATTTAAAGCATGGCCTGTTATTTAAAGAATTGGAATCTTTCCTAATAAAATTCAAGGTAATACGTGCACCTCAATGTTCACTGCAGCACTATTTACAATCGCCAGGACACAGAACCAACCTAAATGTCCATCGACAGATGAATGGATAAAGAAGATGTGGTACATACATACCATGGAATATTACTCAGCCATAAAAAAGAACGAAATAATGCCATTTGCAGTGACGTGGATGGACCTAGAGACTGTCATACAGAGTGAAGTAAGTCAGAAAGAGAAAGACAAATATCATATGATATCACTAATATGTGGAATCTAAAAAGAATGGTACAAATGAACTTCTTTACAAAACATAAATAGAGCCACAGATGTAGAAAACAAACTTATGGTTACCAAGGGGGGAAAGGGGGGAGGGTAAATTGGGAGATTGGGATTGACATATACACGCTACTGTATACAAAATAGATAATAAGAACCTACTGTACAGCACAGGGAACTCTACTCAATACTCTGTAATGACCTACATAGGAAAATAATCTAAAAAAGAGTGGATATATGTATACGGATAACTGATTCACTTTGCAGTACAGCAGAAACTAACACAACATTGTAAATCGACTATAATAAAAATTAATTTTAAAAAAGCAATCTTTCAAATACTGAAATAACGCAACAGTGTTCTTGCCACAAGCATTTACAAAGACCATAGCTTCTTGGGGTTGATGTATTCACAGTCAAGGTTTATCTGCTCTCTGTGACCATTCCCATGCCCTCCCAGAGTCCAGCACAGATATCAAAATGTCTCTCGTCCCACGCTTATCTTATCAGGATTCCTGTTTCATACACTGTATCTGGAATGTTTTTCAGACTGGTTAATCAATTCAGATGTAGTAAAGAACTTGAATACTTTCAACAACTGTGCAAAGCACACTTGAGAACATGAGATATCTTCAAAAACCTCCAAAATAATTAGAATGCCCCATAAGACTTCCTGAAAACTCAGGTGAAACTTGATTATATATAAAACCCCTTAATATACAAATGCTTAAAGTTTATCAGATGATGTTGCCGGAGTATGCCATGTATTACATGGCTAATATTCTTCTGGGTAAAAAAAAAAAAAAAAAAAAAAAAAAAGCCAGGAGGAATTTATCTCAAATGTAACACATTCCCTTTTATATAACATCTTTAGAATGTAGTCATTTCATATCATCTATCACCTCTGTCACAATTTTCTTAAGATTTCTAACCTCTCAAACTTACTTCTCTTATTACAGACCACATGATTTATGAGTACCGCTAGCTCTAGAGACAGCTGTGAGATTAGCATTGTAACCCACTGCAGATCACCTCAGAAACAGTTTCTTCTGAAATGTACTGTCACGTTGAAATGGAACCACAACACATTTTGGGGGCAATGCTGACATGTACTTTTAAACCTACTTGCTCAATTGCAGAGAAAAAAAAGTATAGAAACGGGGAAAAACTGGGCTACATTCATTCACCTTAACGTCCTGTAAAATCATATATAGACTTTTAATCAAAAGTTTACTGTAATGAGATATACTTTCATTTATCTAGTGTCTTACATATTTTTTTTGTGTATATACACAAATGATTACACAAGTCATTAAGAAATCCTCAGACAAGAGGATGGATTTTAATATCCCATTGGGAACATACTAAAATCCATCCTTTTGTGAATGATTTTGTGCCACAACAATGTTTTAAATTTCAAGGAAAGGAAATTTTCTTTTTTTTCTTTTTTCTTTTTTTAAACATCTTTATTGGAGTATAATTGCTTTACAATGGTGTGTTAGTTTCTGCTGTAAAATAAAGTGAATCAGCTATACATATACATATCTCCCCATATCCCCTCCCTCTTGCGTCTCCCTCCCTCCCACCCTCCCTATCCCACCCCTCTAGGCGGTCACAAAGCACCGAGCTGATCTCCCTGTGCCATGGGGCTGCTTCCCACTAGCTATCTGTTTTATGTGTGGTAGTGTATGTAAGTCCATGCCACTCTCTTGGAAATTTTTAACTATAACAGTACACTCTGATTTGACATTGTGTTACGGACCTGAGGAAGAAAATGTGAGAATGTGTGGCCTGAAAAAATGTAAAGGCCAATATTCTGGGATAGAACTGTAAGAGATTTACGGCAACTTCTTACCGCATTTTTCTCTTTACCTCCACGTTCAGTAGAGCAAACGTCAACTAAAGGTGTCCAAATGGCATATTGTTGCAAACCCAAAACAGAACGGCCAGCTCCAGCAGGAACGGCCCTAATATTTCTAAAAGAGACAGATGTTGGAGTGCAGGTGAGCAGTTCTTTACTGAAGATGCAGAGTGGCTCAGCTCAACAGCTTTCCCCAACCAACACTGGCTACCCTGTAAGCTGTTACCTTGTCTTTGCTACTCAAAGTGTGGTCCGCAGACCAGCAGCATTAGCAACACCTGGGAGCATGTTAAAAATAGAAAACCTCAGGCATCATCCCACATAGATTCCCAAGTGCTTGATATTCACGTGGAAATCTGAGAAGGACTGACTTGTATCAACCATGGTTATCATCCTTGCCTGCTATGAGAATTAACTGGGGACATTTAAAAAACATCGTTGTCCAGGCTTTACCCTACACCAATTAAATCAGAATCTCTGGGTTTACAGCCAGCCATAGATATTTCGTAAAGCGTGGTTGAGTTAAAGTTGCCTGAGAACAGGACCAGGTTGATTTCATCTGTTCATTCCCACAGCATCTGAAATTCTTTCTTCCTAAGGAAGTGCTCAAAAAGCATTTAAAAAAAATTTACACTGTGCTCCAAATTTATTTTACTCAAATCAAACTCCAGAATGTAATCTCTCCTTTTTCTTCCCCCACCTAACGTTCCTGTTCCCACCACAAATGCCTTCTGGTTTATATGCATATACATATGCATCCTTTCCCTCTTTTAATTTTTAGAGGAAAGGATTTCGGGCCAAAGCCCTGAATTAGCCAGAAGGGTCTCCATCGCTAACCACAGTCATTTTGTTTTCCTCCACGGCCAATACAAAACCTTGTTGCTTTATAGTGGTTGATTTGATTTGATGATGGAGGTGGAGATGGTGGATTTGCTTTAAAATCTACCATTGGGGCTCCTATGCCTGGATTAGATGCCTGGGTGCCCCTATGCAGAGTAGTGACAGAGCAGACTCTTAGGTCCCATGGATGGACATTTGCTGTAAACATATCACTTCAACCATATTGCTTACCCTTTCCCACACTCCCACTCCTGGGAGAGTTTCACATAAATTACAATGTATCACATCTTGAGTGACAATGGGGGAGGATAAACTATGTTACCTCATCAGCTACTGACTGTCTTGACCCCAAACATTCTCCACTGCTACCTACTCTCTTCAAGAGTGAATCTATTCAGAAAAACCCAAGCTGGCGGCCTTGGGGATTAGAAGCTGCTTCCTCTTTCTTGTCATTCAGGTCTGAACCAGTAGAGTGGCCTCTGGATATCACTGGAATCCATCTTACTTAAGGTGGAACATTTGATTTCTTCCCCACCAGGGCTCCTTCCACTTTCAGAAATAATCCTCTTTCAATCTCCTACTTATTCAAATAAAAATACCATCTCATATGAATAACACCTTTCCCAAAGAAGTGCAAATCATTTTTTTAGATATTTCTTTAATCCTCACAGCATTCCTTTGAGGTAGGTAACGTCCATACAACAACTCTTCTCAACCAAGTCAGAATGATTATGCAAGGGTATTAGGTGCCCATAGGTATTATTGGACTGACTTCCATTTCCTACAGAAATGTATTCACTGGGGACTGAAGCAGTACATTTATTTGAAAAATATATATAGGAGCGTAAGGATAAAAATCTGCCTTGGAATAATGACTGTGTTGTCCACAGTACTTTGACACTGATAAAGATACACAGCTTCCGGCGAGATGCAATACAGCTCATCTGGATACTGTGAGTACACATTTCTAGGTGGGCAGTTATTATTTATCAGGTTGAAAATATTAAAGGTACAATTTATGGATTACATAAAATAATATTTTTGGTATAGTAATTATATTTTTTTAAAAAATCATCCTTTTTTCAAACATGGTTATTACAAGGGAAAATAAATTTTTAAAAGTTTAGAGTATTTATAGAGATAAGATTGTCATGTGGTGGCCTAATAATTTGATCTTTAGGCATAATACACATATTTACTAAGACTAAAGAAAAAGTTATGAATTAAAATTGCATTACAAAACATTTGAACTGGCTAAATAAAAATGATTAAGTACAATATTTTAAGCATATTCGAAATACGTTGTTAGGTTCAACCCAAAAGTTAGACTAAAGACGGCCTCCTTCCACTGGTAGAGTATAAAGATAATAATAGGTAACACACATAGTGCTGACTATGGGTTAATGTGGCTCTTAGCACATTAACTCATTTCTTTCCCCAAATAACAATTATCTCCCTCATTTCCAGATAAGCAAACCCGAGACTCAGTTCCCATCACATCACTCATCTGAAGTGGTAAATTAGGATCTGAATCCATGCTCTCTGGCCATCAGATCATCATTCTTTGACGCTACTCTTCTGCTGATACATAAATACCTAAGACGTCAGCACATGTATAAGAAGCATTTTTGTTTTGTTTTGTTTTAATGAAGAAATGTGAAGAGACTGGTATAAAGTGGGAACGACTGCTAAAGTGGATTACGGGATATCTTTCCTTCCTTCTTGGGGAAGAAAGCTAGATAAATCCAACGTGCATCACACGCATAATTCAGTGTTGGAGACACTTTCTTCAGAGGTCCTTAGAGGCTGGCAATCTGCCCCACACAGTTCCTACTGGTGTGCACACCTCAACCACCCCTTGACCTCAGCAGTGATATAACTATGTTCTCTAAAGGAGGACTGGAGGTTTGGATGGGCGCGAATGGACAGGACTAAAAACAACCTAACTTACAAAAATCCAAATTGTCTCCTGTGCCGTGGTCTGGAAGATGAAAACTTCCAGGAATTTTGATTTTGAATAGAAGGATTCATACTCTAAATGTCTCTTTCAAAATAACAGATCAGTTCACTTAAGGTTTAGGAAAAGCATAATTTACCAAATTTAATTTAAAAAAATAATGTGCTGATTCACCTATGATTAAAATATAATTTACTTCCATGAAATTAAAATAACAGAAGTAGCTAACACTTTCTGAGCATTAACTATATGCCAGTTACTGTGATGAGTCTTCATACGTATGATGTGATTTAATTTTACAACATTACTATAAAGTAAGCAAAATTATTATTCCCATATTTCAGGTAAGATAACTGAGGCTGAGATAAAGGAAGTAAACATATCAAGTACACAGAAACAATGTGTGACGGAGCCAGGATTCAAAATAAGTTTTCCTGATTCCTAACTTACCAGAACTATATTATTTAATAAATGTTTATAAATTTCTGAAGTTAATGAATATTCAGTGTAAAGATACTTAAAAGTAGCACTTCAAAAAACAGGTACTTATTTTCTAATCATAGCTAATATTTCCTTCATTCTGGAAAAAACTTCCCCTCCCTGCGACTCCTTGATACGAAAAGGCTTCAGAACTCACCGCAGGCCCACTCTTCATTGACTGGCATGCTGCAATCTCACCCATGAATATAAATATCTCAAACAAAGTATTAACAAACTATTATAACAATTTAAAAAATAAATCCCACCCAAGATGGTTTTCTCTCAGAAAGAAATACAGAAATATATTAAAATAATGAAATATAGACAATATATTGGTTTTCCTACATAAATAAACTAAAGGTGGGGAAAATATATCGTATGTCGATAAATGCAGAAAGACATTCAATAAAATTCAATGTGTATTCTTGACTAAATCTATTTTTAAAAACTATAAATAGAAGATATACTTAAGCTGATGAAGAATATTTACAAAAACTCTGTAGCGATATTATATTTAATTATAAAATGTTTAAAAGCATTCTCATTGGAGTCAGGACTGAGACAGTTTCTTGCATGGAATATTCTACTCAAAGCAGTAAGTCAAGTAAAAGAGATCAGTATAAGGACTAGAAAGAAAGAAATCAAACTGTCAGCTGGCCGAAGAAATAACTATAACCCCAAAATACCTAAAATATCTGCTGGACAAAAGTATGAAAACTTCAAGAATAATAGGAGAAAATATACAATGATGGCTTTATGACGTGGGGTAGGGAAAGAATTCTCCTGTACAACACAAAATTCACAAATGATTAAAGGAAAGGAGTGGTCCATTTGACTACATGAAAATGAACAATTCTGTTCACCAAAGGATAACAGAGACGAAGCGAAAAACCTAATCATAGTTTTGGGAGAAGATATTTTCATTTGAAAACATATAACCATAAAACATATATGTGAAATTTATGAGCAAAAATACGAACAACTCAAAATGAAAAAAATGGGAATAAAACATGAAGTAGCACTTCTCTAAAGAGGAAATCCTAATGGCCTTAAATATTAGAGGAACATTACTAGTAATCATGGTATGCATATTAAAATCACAATGGCATGCATGTCATTTTGCATTCACCACATTAGGAACAATTTAAGAGTCTGCCACAACAACTGCTGCTGAAGATGTTACCCAAGTGCACCCTGGAAACTGCTGTGAAAGTGTTAATTTTCTAAAAACAAATTTTGAAACCAATTGGCATTATCTTAGAAACTGTATGTGCTTATACCCTATGACTCAGCAATTCCATATTAGAAAAGTACCTGTATTGCTGTGTTTCATATATATTATCACAACCCACAGTCTGTAATACGTTACACACATATATAACAGAACTTGTAGAAAATAACTTATTTGTACTAAGTGTTATAAACTCTGATATCCTCTATTTTCTTCAAAATTACACACACAAAATATAAGGGGTTTTAACTCAGTGAACTGATTTCACAACCCACTAAAGGGTTACAGCTCACAGTTTGAAAAACACTGTCCAGGAGAAACTCCAGTGCATGTGGTCCAGGAGACAGATAAAAATGCTCATGGCTGTGTAGTTTTTAGTAGCAAAAGGTGGAAATAACTCAAATATCTATTACAGGAGAACAAATAGGTATATTGTGCTACATTTAGAAAGTTAACAACAGCTACATACAGGGATACACCTTTAAGATTGTTAAGTGAACAATGCAAATTGTAGTAGGATACATGCATTCTAATTCAACATATATAAAGTTAGAAACATGTAAAACTAAGAACATACTATTATATCCACACACGGTAAAAATATTAAAAACACAGAAAATAAGAACATGTTTTACCTACAGGATTGGTGGAGAGCTGTTTGTGATCGGGGGAGGGCAAGGTAAAGGCTTCAAGGTATCAGTCAGATTTTACTCTTGGGTCAAGGGTACCCTAGTTTCCTCATTATGGTTTCTAAACCCTCCCACATACGTTATATGTACTCTGCTATGTGAGAAACATTTTGTTTTCTAAATTGGAGTATAGTTGCTTTACGCCGCTGTGTCAGTTTCTGCAGTACAGCCAAGTGAGTCAGCCACACGTATACATATTTCCCCTCTTTTTCGGATTTCCTTCCCATTTAGGTCACCGCAGAGCACTGAGTAGAGTTCCCTGCGCTATACAGTAGGTTCTCATTAGTTATCTATTTTATACGCAGTAGTGTATGTAAGTCAATCCCAATCTCCCAGTTCATCCGGGCGCCCTCCCTCCCCCTTGGTATCCGTACATTTGTTGTCTACATCTGTGTCTATTTCTGCTTTGCGGATAAGAACATCTATACCACTTTTCTAGATTCCACATATATGCGTTAATGTACAATATTGATTTTTCTCTTTCTGACTTACTTCACTCTGTAAGACAGTCTCTAGGTCCATCCACATCTCTGCAAATGACCCAATTTCGTTCCATTTTACGGCTGAGTGATATTCCATTGCATAAATGTACCACATCTTCTTTGTCCATTCTTCTGCTGATGGACATGCAGGTTGCTTCCTACGTGTGAAACATTTCATAGTTTTTGAAGAGTATGTGGGTGTGCATATGCACGCGTAAACATATGGGGGATTTGTTTAAAGAAAAGTATGGTATCGACTAAACTGAATATCAGGCATGTATGTTCTGGGGTTCTGATTAACAGTCACTGAAATAATTCTGGGTTAAGTTATAAACACCTAAGAATAAAACTGCTTTTGAAGTTTTACCTATTTTCGGTCAGTGAACTGTCATTTGGCTTAAAGAGATTTGTTCAACGTTTTTAAAAATATGTTAGCAATGCTCTATCAAGAAATAGATGTCCAGTCTTAGCAATATCTTTCTAGATCTGTCTCCTCAGGCACGGAAAACAAAAGCAAAATTAAAACAAATGAGATTTCATCAAACTGAAAAGCTTCTGCGCAGCAAAGGAAATCATCAGTAAAAGAAAAAGGTAACCTATTGAGTGGGAGAAGATACTTGCAAATGATGCATCTGATAAGGGGTTAATATCCAAAATACATAGACAACTCACAACAGCAAAATAACCTGATTAAAAAGTTGAGCAGAGGAGCTGAAAAAATATTTTTCCAGAGAAGATACACAGGTGGCCAATAGATACATGAGAAGATGCTCAACATCATTAATCATTAAAGAAATGCAAGTCAAAACCACATTAGATATCACCTCACACTTGTTAGAAGAGCTATTATGACAAGTCAAGAAATAGCAAGTGCTGGCCAGGATGCACAGAAAAGGGAGCCCGAGTGCACTGCTGGTGGGAAGGCAAAGGGTGCAGCCACTGTGGAGGACACTACGGAGAGTCCTTCAGAAATCAAGAAGAGAACTACCACACGATCCAGATATCCCACTTCTGGGCATTCTCCCAAAGACCACCAAAAAACGAATCTGGAAAGTTATCTATTCCCCCATGTTCACTGCAGCACTATTTACAATAGCCAAGATATGTAAACAACCTAAGTGCCCATCAACAGATGAATGGATAAAGAAGATGTGGGGTGTGTGTATATATATACACACACACACACACACACACACACACACAATGGAATATTATTCAGTCATAAAAGTGATGAAATTTTGCCATTTGGGGTAACATGGATAGAGCTCGAGGGTATTACACTAAGTGAAATAAGTCAGACAGAGAAAGACAAATACCATACAATTTCACTCATAAGTGGAACATAAAAAACTAATAAACAAGAACAAAACAAATGAACAAACCAAACCAAACAAAAACAAACACGTAGACACAGAGAACAGAGTGGTGGTTACCAGAGGAGAAGGGGTGGCGGTGAGGGAAGGGGAAAATAGGTAAAGGGGCTCAGATGCATAGTGAGGAATGGAAATCAATTTTTGGTGGTCAGCACGTTATAGATTATACAGAAGCAGGAACATAGTGTTGTATGCGTGAAACTTACATAACGTTATAAATCAATATTATCTCAATAACAAAAAAAGAAACAGATGCGAAGAAATGCAGGACGCTACTTTACGAGACTATTATTTACTAATTGTAAATAAGCAGAACAACTATTATGTACGCTATTGATATTTTCTTCTTGCCAATCTGTGATTACATTTCAGAAGTCTTGCTGTAAAAAAAATCGCACAAATGAACTTATTTACAAAACGGGAATAGAGTCACAGACGTAGAAAACAAACTTATGGTTACCAAGGGGGAAAGACGGGGGGAGGTATAAATTGGGAGATTGGGATTGACATATACACGCTACTACATATAAGATAGATAACTAATAAGAACCTACAGTACAGCACAGGGAACTCTACTCAATAGTCTGTAATGACCTATATGGGAATAGAATCTAAAAAAGAGTGGATATATGTATAACTGATTCACTTTGCTGTACACCTGAAACTAACATGACATTGTAAACCAACCAGACGCCAATAAAAATTAATTTTAAAAAATCTGTAAGAAAAAAGTCTTGCTGAACAATCATATGGTATGATCATAGCATAGGGTATATGATGTGTTTTCATAACTTTTTAAAAACTCATACACTTTTATAAATAAAACATTTAATTTGTGCAGTTGTGACAGTCTCTTCAAACGCAATGCTTACTGCTATGTAAACTGTACCAAGGGCAGCACTTCAACAACGGAGTTTTCTATAAGCCTCTTCTCTACCTCCGCATACTGCAGCAATGGTCTCTCTGCTTGGAAGCAACTGCTCTGGGAGAATTTAACAAGCCAAGTAGGAGGAACAGTATTGCCTGCAGGTCTAAAGGTACCTGAATCTCAGCCTAACTTCCAGGAAGGTCAGGGAAATTTCAAGTTCTCTTTGGAGGACCAAGTGTTTTCTTATAGACCCAGAGTAGATCTGAGCATAGCAGCTTGAAAAGCAATAGTTCTGAACCTTCTCGACTGCTCAGGAGCTAACAAGACTGCTCTGCTTTCCAAACTAACCTAGCTTTCTCTTGAGGGCAGTGCAGATCCCTCGAAGCGTGAGCTCTGGCAATGCAAGTGATCCTAGCAGATGCACGTTTGCCTAGCATGTGCCACTTCATGTTGATGATTTACTACTCATTCTTCCAGTTTTCTGTACCTCTAGACTTTTTTTTTTTGTTTTTTAATCAATACCTTTCTGCTTTGGGACAGATTTTAAGTACTAATTTTTTTTTTTTTTTTTTTTTTTTGCGGTACGTGGGCCTCTCACTGTTGTGGCCTCTCCCACTGCGGAGCACAGGCTCCGGACGCGCAGGCTCAGCGGCCATGGCTCACGGGCCCAGCCGCTCCGCGGCACGTGGGATCTTCCCGGTCCGGGACACGAACCCGTGTCCCCTGCATCGGCAGGCGGACTCCCAACCACTGCGCCACCAGGGAAGCCCTTTAAGTACTAATTTTAAAATAACTGAAACAAGATATAATCTTTACACCTGATAATTGTATAATATGAGATCTACAGATGACAGAGTGGTGAGATTTTTGTTAATTGAGAGAAGTTTCCTTGATGTTCTCAGCTAACCTAATGACCTTTCCTGTGGAAGTAGGGGAGGTGAAAAGTCATCTTATCATTAGAGAGAAGCATAAGAAATCCTAAGTACTTAGTGCTGTTGTTATTAAAGGAAAATTAAGATTTTTGGGGGGGATGGGATATTAGAGAATGAAAAATGAAGGGAACTGCAGAGTACCTAACAACAACGACAAGAGTAATAATATTCACTAATTACCTACAGAAAGAAAAAATAACATGTCTATTAAAATTCCAAGTTCTGATCTCTCTATCGGTGTGTACTGAGGATGAATGATGAGGGCTGGTGGAAAACAGCTGCTGGAGCAAAGAGCTGAATGTATGTGCACCAGTAACCAGGAGGACGGGATCCAGTGTGGCTCCGTTTGAGATTTCAGGGCTAAGAGACAACACAACTAGCACTCACTCATTCAGTACCCATCACTGGTCCTTGTCACGAACAAGATACTGTGACAAAGCAGGAAACACTCTCAAGGCATAACTGTAACTCAAAGACTAACTACAGGGGTGTGTCCAGCATATGATGGGAAGGATATTCAGACCGCAGAGAGGTAGCCAGAGGCAGTTACCGGGAGCGATGACGGATGCCCAAGCTGAGTTTTAAAGGAGAAGGAAGCACCGTAAGATCTTCCTCTTCGAAGATTCAGGCCCACGTTGGAAGAGGCTCGCCAGTGCAGACAGATAATACGCACCCCTGGCTTGGACGGGGCTCAATTAAGACTCCCCCACTGACTCCGGCTTCTAGAATACTACTCTCTTCCTCCTTTGACTTTATGTCCAACGTCCTTGTTACTTCGGCAGCTTGTACTCTAAGTTCACAGGAATGGGGATTTTGTGAGTTATTCTGAATATATAGATAATTTCCACATAGTTTTTTCTTACATGTTTTCAACATTAATTGATTTTTTAAAAAAAACTAATCTTGAACTAAGTTTGTTAGCAAGTTGAATATTCTGTCTGGATTTCAATATAGCTCAGATGTACTCACCAATATGGTGGGTAACAAAGGCTGGGGATATAGCTAAGATGTACTCACCAATATGGTGGGTAACAAAGGCTGGGGCAAGTATGTGTGGACATAAGCAAAGCGGCTAGGCCACTGGTCTTGCCAGCTGTGTGTAGAGACCCCACAGCACACACCACCTCAGCCGATGAGACCTTTGTGCAGCAATCCTCCAGTCAGTCCCCTTTCCACTCCGTGAGTGAGGACTCGAACGTTAGTTACTGCACGTAACACCGCCATGTTACAGCAACTGTGGATCTCCTTTGGAAAAGTGCCCTGGTTCCAGCCAGCACTTGTGTCTCATAAGAAGCGTATATTAATAAATTATAGATGTCTACTGAGTTTCTTTCAGTAGCAAAGGCAGCCTTAGTAGACCTGCCAGTGCAGAAGTATCACCCCCCTTCCTTATCTTCGATCCTGGCGAGAGCTTCTGGTTCACAGAAAAATTCTTTCATTTCAACTAAACAAGATTGCTCCTCTGCTAATTACCGTAAAAGTAAGTTACCCAGTCTGGATTTAGAATCTGAAGCTTAGAGAGGTGGATTTTGCTCATCTCTTTAGGACTCTAGGGAGCTTGGCCATCGAGCTTGCTCCCGCCCAGGCCGTGTGAAAAGTAGACACGACCCCCACTGCTCCACGGAGAGCTGACTCCAATCACTAGGCAGGAAAATAAAAATGCTAATCACAGAGAGCAAAATTATGTTTCAAATTCTGTCCTTTATTCTTGGAACAAAAATGCAGTGATCATTTTGGTGGTAAAACACTTTGGCATCTCCTCTGTCCTTGAAACTGCATGCACACAGATTTGTATCACGGCACAGTGTACACTGAATTTCAGAATTAAATGTTAACGCTCTGGACCTTTGTTTTCAGAAGAAAGCAGATGTAATTTAAAAACTTTTTGCAGGAGAATATTTTTATATTTTTTAATAGTTTAAGCCAGGTTTATCATGTATCATTGTACGTGATTCTTAGATGTAATACTGAGGGCTATAAGTATTCATGTAATTACCCATGGTATGAAAAAAAACAACTATTGCTATATTATGATTATTTCAACATACCAACTCAATAAGCGAAATCCATTTTTTAACAATTTATAAAATTTATCTTCAAGCTAATGAAAAATATCATTCATATTAAGTGAAAAATAGAGTTGAAAATGCACGGGAAATGCCAGGTAATTGAACTCGTGCTATCTTGCCTGCTTTTCTCTCAGTCACGGGAACGGGTAGCATCTTAAATAACAGACGCCCAGGCTGCTGGTGTGTTTAAATAACACCAGCCTAACGTATCTGTCATAATAAAGAAGGGAAGGTAAAGGACTTCAAACCAGTCCTACTCGCTTTGTACCACGTGGAGAGGAAGCACGGGAAGGCTCACCTGCAAACGTTTAGTCTGTCCAAAGCACAGTTATGTTTCCCTCCCCGGCAGCACGCACAGTAAACTACCTAACACACGCCCAGACAGCAGGTGTTGATTAGACATTTGCGCTCAAAATGAGAATCACCAAACAAAGCTACAGTTAAGTTGGCCCCTTTTCACTCTAGATATAGATTTAATGAATTCTGTAAGGGCTGAGAGATTCACAAAATTCAAATTGAAGGCGGGGTGGGGTGGGGTGGGGTGGGTGGAAAAACACAAGTAGGAAAAAAGTGAAATAATTAAATTAACTAAAAACTATTGAAAATTCAGGGACCAGATAGTCACTGTTAGACAAGCTATCATTAGCTTTATACTGATGTTACATATATTAAACATATACAAACATATATTAAATTAAAAAAATAAAACTCTCCATTCTTACTAACCAATATTAATTAGTTAGTAATGAATAGTTACTAATTTATGCATTATGGGTCATGAATCTGCTCTTACAGAACCATGAAGCGTAACAGATCTCCCTCATCAGTGGTGGGATGAATTGGAAGACTGGGACTGACATATATACACTAATATGTATGAAGTAGATAACTAATAAGAACCTGCTGTTTAAAAAAATAAATTAAATTAAATTCAAAAAAAAAAAGGCAATCTCATTTTTGGACTCCTGTTCTTTCCATTTAATTTGTTTTGGAAATCTGCTCAAGAGTAAGAAGCATTTTTGCATCGAGAGTCCTAAGATGCAGGTCCAAGTTCAATGTAATGTGTGTATGAGGTGCCTGTGAGTAATAATATACATACACTCATCTCATGGGCATGGAGAGAAAATCCGTTGTAGGCTTTTCTGCAGCATTCCAGCACTTGTAGAAGGTGTAGGTAAACAAGGCATTATCGTTACAATTATGTGCTGTAATTGCTGAGGCAGCCTACCATAGTGAAAAATGAAAGGGTTTGGCCTTGGATAAAACTGGGTTCAAATCCATGCTTTTCAAGCTTAATGTCTGAGTTTTTTGGGGGGGAAATTTGTGATTCTGCTTAACCTGTTATTTTCCAGCTCTGAAATGGGAATAGTAATAGGATTAAGTAGAAGAGATATATGTGAAGGGCCTACTTCACAGGTGCTCAAAATGGGCATATTTTTTTATTATAGTTATTAGTTATTCTAGATATGAAACAGCAGTGAATAATTAAAATCTTTTTCTTTTATCAAGATGGCATTTTGGTAGAATAATAGGTGGTTAGCAGACTCTGTGTACAGTAGGAAATGGTGTAGTCACAAGTTACAGTGGCAACGCAGCTGTTTGGAGACATAATTTTTCCTACTTCTGTCTGTTTGACATTTTACTATTCTTCAGGGAGGAAACACTTCACAAAGGGTTCCATTGTTCCTGGGAATGCAGTTTCTGGTGGTATTTTTTAGTAACTCAAAGATGAGGCGTGTGTACAAAACCCACTATCAATAACAAAGCTATCACTACACATAAAATCCTTAAAAATAAGATCTACAGTCTTCAGTTCCTGAAGGGTTTCTAACCATGTGGCTCAATTTATACTTCATGATTCAACTCCTCTTAACAAGCACGAAAAAGGAAAAACACAGAACAAAATTAGTTATTTTCCACTCGTGATTAAACACTCTTGGCCCCTTACGGAGCACGCCAAAATCTCTGGGCAAGGAATATCCTAGCGTAGCTTGTGGACGCAGAAGCTTTCGGGGAGCTCCTAGGACGGTGGATGGCAAGCTCATGGGAATATGAGCCTTAGGCGGTGCTGGTGGTATGTGTTCATTGGCAACTTTTCCCACTGTTAGGAGACTTTGCACGCCATGAAAACAAGTTCCCCTGCTTTATTGTATGTAAAGTTCTGACCTACAATGTAGGAATGACAATAACGCCCTCATAGATTATTAAAGGGTATAATACATGTATTGTACTTAGCATATGTCTAACACATAGCGGGTGTTTCATAAATTTTGATTCCTTTCCTCATTTCTCAATCTCTCCAGTACCCCAGAATCTAAGGTTCAGAGAATTTCAAGAGATCTCATGCTGGGTAATGTGCTTCTCATCAAGGACAAGTAGTAATTTTTGAAACAAAATCCAGTTCTCTTTTGAGATACTACTTCCATCTTTTGTCTTACTGTAACATATTGATAATGGTTATTTTAATGTCCTTGCCTGCTAACTCCAGTATCTGGGTAATCTGTGGGTCTGCTTTTTTTTTTTTTTTAACATTGATTATTGGTCCAGATGATGCTCTTTTACTCCAGAGGAGGTTATGTTTTTCCCTGGGGATGTACAGAACAGACACATCGATCCCAAGGACGGTCTGGTTCGGGGTGCGTTGCAGACTGAATTTAAATCAGTCCACGGCTGCTTCCTCCCCATCCCTGAGAGGTGGCCTCCTAGACTTTTAGACTGAGATTCTGGCAGATCCATGTCCACTGAGCCCTGGAAATTAAGTTATGCCCTTCAGAGGTTTGATTTTATTAGTTTAGCTCCCTACCCTACACAGCTTCGAATTTTGGCAAAGTCTTGGCAGGGAACCTGGTGTATGTTTGCAGCAGGTCACCTCAAGTGGGATCTCGTTTTCTAATCACTGCAAAACTGCAGGACAGTCCCTCAGCCTCCCATCCCACCTAGAACACTGTAAATATTTCCTGGAAAAAGCTGCCTTTGTGTTTGCAGCTTCCTTAGATGCCTATTCATCATGCCAACCCACTCAACCACGAAAGCGCTATTGTTTCGTCTTGCCCCCAGCGTCTGCGTGGCTGGGCCGAGCCCTGTCCTTGAATCCACACATGCCCTAGGAAAGAAGATCCGCTATCGACTTCAGCTCCCCTCATGAAGGCTCTTGCTTTTGGGGATTTCATTTTCCCTAGTCCCTCTTGCTTCCATAGCTTTCCACTGTATTTAAAAATATGATTTCACTGCAATGCATCCACTTACTTTCTAGCTGTTGCCATGGCTTAATATATCATATCCAGAAAAGAAAATCTCAGAGATAAATAATTTTAAATTTCAGTTAAGGTTCCATTTTTTTCAACCATATAGGTGGAGCGCATAACTACAGTAATGGTTGGCTCATCTAGCAGCTCTTTGTACGGACTATCTCTGAAACCTGCTGTGTTCTTCCTATAGAAAGGGCAGCAGCAGATCTAGAACCGAGTTGCTTGAAGGAATGATAGACTGAATTTAAGGTTAGCTTCAGAGGATTATTCTTTCCGGGATGAGTATCTTTAGAGTAACCAGGAAGGACTTCGGAAGCTTAGACCCGTGGGGTATTGAGTCAGGGTTATACCATAGCACAGGAGATTACTCAAGAGTTGAATTCAAGTTGAGATGGTAACGATCTGTGATTAGTCAACCAGCAACCTTACATGTTAAATACTTTCCAAGTCTCAGTTTTACTACCCATGGACATCATAACTAAGCACTGAACTTTCAATTACATTAAGTCTAGAAGGAGATTGATTTCCAAATAGAGGAGCACAGAAAGAGCTGGTGTGAGAGCTGTTTCTCCCAGAACTTCACTGCGGCTCATTGATTAATTTGTGCCCTCCTGCATTTTTATAAAATAGGAACAATAATGGTACCTGCCTCTTGGGGTAATTTTGATAAGTACGTTTATGTATAAATGCTGAGAACAGTCCCTGCCAAAGAGCAAGTTGTTATGTGCCTGCCGTCACTATCATCATCAATATTATCATCGGCAAAAATTACAGTGAAATAATCACCAGAATTTGCGTCACCAGTCTCACTTAACGGACTCGGGTTATGGCCTGCACTTCTCCATTTGCTAACTGTAGCAAATCCTTAAACTATATTATTTTATATTCCCACCAGAGAAATGCATATGATCATTTATTCTTATTGGTACAATAAAATAATGGTCCTTTCTACAGTGGAAAATTGATACATTAGTCAAAACGCTACGGAGCAAATTTGTTTTTCAAGGTGGTGATTTTTCTCTACCTAGCCCAATGAAATGCTCATTTACCGTGATGAGGGCACTAAAAGCTACTGGCAGTGGGAATTATACACACGGGACATGTGGCAGAAGACCACACAGGCTTCTTTAGTGAAAATACCACCAACTATAGAGTCTGTCCTACTTTTAGGAAAACAAGAGCTACTGAAATGAGAACTGCTGTTGCAGTCTCACTGGCAATACAGACTTGGATTACCCAACTGTTTTTTAGATATTTTAAGAAATAATTCATAAAAGGAAATTTGAGGCCTAACATTGTCTCTTCGGTTCCTAAGACATAGTCAAGGTACATGCTTTATTGAGTTGTTGAATGAGGAATTGTATCCTTCGTTGTCCTTGAGTTCTCTAAATTCCAGTAGAAAAAGAAATACAGTGCAGTGGAAAGCCTATGTCTGGTACAGCGAATGGTTCATTCTAGTAACGTAACGGTGTAACGGTGATCTACCGGTCTGTGGACTTAGAGCTTACGTTACTCTTTGGATATCCAAAGGCGGGGAGGCATCATCTGTTGCCTTAGAAAGCAACAATGACACCTTCCAAGGACAAGTTATTTGCAGATGGGCTACAACAGATAGAAGATGTCTTTATCTTTGCTTTAACATACTGAGAGCAGCTCAAAGAATCAGGCATATGAACTGTTGCATATATTATCTGGATCACAGGTGATTTTATTGGGTTCATAGGTATGTACCTGCATAGCTGAGTAAAAAAAAAATCTACTGAGTGGACAGCTACGCTCACTGGGGTGAAGCATTCGTGCTCAGTTATTCTGAATTCAATTCCCTTTAAGCATAATACTAAGAATTAAAACCACCTTCAGTTACAAACCTCAACATCTACATTAATATGAATTTACTTTCCAGGAATATCTTGCCTTGGATGATAACAGTTTGTTTCAGGAACTTACTAGAATTAGATTTAATCCTGATGTCCACAGAGCTAAGATCACGATACTAAAGCAGAATGGAGGGAGTTACTGCACAAAGTCTTAAAACCTAAAAAAAAAAATCATTATAATGTAAACAAAAATAAAAGTTCAGCTTGACTTTATAACTACTTAAAAATAAGCTAGAGAAATGGATTTCAATTCTGGCCCATATGAATTAAAAGTACCTATGATTAAATGACTTCAAGTCAGGAACCTGTGTCAAAACATGAGTTACACCTAGAATCACAATTCACGTTCCCATTGTTCTCACTAAAAGTCAACTTGCTTAAGAAAATTAAAGATGTGTCCATTAAGGGTAGTGGTATCTATCTAATAATTTTTAAAGTTTCCAAAAAGTTTAGGTTATTTAAAACAGACTCTTCTTTTTTATGTAAAATAACTTTAAAGTTATAAGTCAAAGAAAAACATCTCAACAAAGGTCTGGAACGTAAATGTGGTGATCTTTTAAAGGTAGCTAAGAATTTAAGATGGAGGAAACAGAGTCCTGAAGGGAGTCTACGCATTGAATAATCCACTTACCCAAATGTCCTCCCCTCTACCAAGAAGTCATGTGCTCTGCTGTGTGTCCCAATGCAGGAAGCTGGTGAGCCCATCAGTTAGCAACAGAGAATCAAAGAGAAAACTTCCTTCCCAGATTGCCAGGAAAATGACAAGTGTTATTACGTAAATAGTCACACTCTTCCACAGCGGGTGGTGAGAAACAAGTACACCACGGACTTTTAAAGAAAACAAAAAACAAAACAAAACAAACAAAACAAAACTAAGTGAGGGAAGAAGATATTCATAGTTCCCATTTGGAATGATTCTTTGAAATATTTGAAAACCATAGGAATATACAGGAATATATAAGCATCCTTGACAATATCCTTTGTCACTCATAGATAATTTCAGCTTTGCTTGTGACTGTCCCTTTCATAATACTAATAATAACAAAAAAAAAATTCACGGCCAAATGTGTTCATACGTTTAACTCCAGTGGCAAACACAGATAAACGAAATCCATGGCTAACAACAAAGCTTTGTATTATGCCAACACTTCAACTTTCTAACTGTCCAAAAAGAGAAAACTGATTGAATTGGATTCTTCTCGTTCTCCTGTTCATTTTGTATTTCCAGGACTAAAGAAGTGGCAGAAAAGAAGAGAGAGGAAGGGAGAGAGAGGAGGAGGGAGGGAGAAAGAAGGACAGAGAAGAAGACTGAAAGGGAAAGATCGGTCCTGGCTGTTTACATCCCCCATACCATAAACCAGAATAATTTTACACGTAAAATTATAATACGCCAAAACCCAGTACTCATGCAAAAGAAACTATATGCTGAGCAGAGAAAATCCCTTAGTCCATGTGTTTTTGAGCCTCAGTAAGCCATACCAATAGATAATTAGATATGATTTTGAAAATTAATGGGTCAGAATCACATCCTTTGTAATTAGGTCACCTAAGATGAAAATCTGACTTTGTTCTTGTTCACTGTAACAGTAACCTTTTGCTCCCCCTAGATCCCAGAAGGCAACAGAATGATTCAACCTTCCTAAAATCTCACCTCCAGTAATCCATTATTCCTTAACTTACACATTAAGATTTTAAACCCTCCATCTGGTGGACAGAACTTGACCCCTTTTGATTTATAGGCAACCTGTTTTCACAGGTAAGCACATTTCATTTTCCTTGACCACCTGGCTGAGGCGGGAACAGCTGAGGCAAGTCTGCTCTCTAGTGAGCGATTCCTGCACCACCAACATGCCATTCAGAGGTACGGATGCGGGGTGATCTACCGGTCTGTGGACTTAGAGCTTACGTTACTCTTGGAACTTAGAGGCTTATGAAATGACTCCATTTCATATTCCTAATCCGTGGGGAGATCTGAAACACAGACTACGTCAGCAGCGGGGGATTCAATCCCCTTGCCTGTATGCGAGGGATGAGCGGTGCTCTTGGTGGCTGAGCGAGGGGTACGAGGAACAGTTCCAACTGTACCCAGAGGTTAAGAGAGATGCTGTTACAGGCCGGGATTTCTCAGAGTGGGTCCTGCTAATCGCTCACATCAGCATCATCTGGAGCTGGGATGGAGAGAGTGTCTGCTGAATAATGCAGCTTCTCTATATTCTTCCTGTCATTCTGAAAGTGATTTTATATATATATATATATATATAATATAAAATATAAATAATGTAAATATATACATAATATAAATATATATATAATATAAATATATAAATATATAAATATGTGTGTGTGTGTATATATATATATATATATATATATATATATATATATATATATATTCCCCCTTCCTCACGGGATCAAAAAGTACCAGTTATATAAGGGCATGTGGGCATATAAGAGGAACCACAGGGGACAGTCAGGAAATTGGCTTTTTTTTTCCTATTCATTTGTGTGAATAATAAAGTGAGGACATCTCGTGGAATAGGTGAACAGTGACAATGTTCAACTTTACCTGAACCTCGTATCTGGAAAACAGCGAAGGTTAAGGTATCTCCCCATCCTCTTCTACTCCAAAATACCCCACCCTTTCATGCCCCCCCAGGTGGCCAGGCGACAGGACGCTCTGGTCCGGCACATCCCCACCTCCGCCCTTCCTCAGTGACTCACACAAGACTCATCTCCATCCTTGTACGTGAGTCCCTTAAGACTCGTGGATAAGCCCCCTGCCTGCCTGTCTCTGTAAGCCCCGGCTCCCTTCCCTTCCTTGGAGACTTTCCTCATTAGTGAACGCTCTCCCTACTACCATAACTTACAGAAAAGCACCTCCTTAATCGTCCGGCGCATTCTGCATCCTTCACAATACACAGTATCCTCATCACGCCTAACCGCCCTCAACAAACACCGCTTTGGAAGAGTACATGTGGATGATGAATTTACAATAGCCAGAGATTCACCACAAACCGGAGCCAACCAGCACAGAGCACTGGGGAAGCCAATGACTACTTGGCTGTGCTCTTAACTAGGGAATTACGATCAGACTTGCATTTCTTGGAAAGGCCATTTTGGCAAGAGCACTAAAGATGGTTTGAAGAGATGAGACCGTATCTGACAGCCCACGGAGCAAGCTATTTGAACTTCTCAACTAAGACAATGAAGTTCCATTGAAGAGAAGGAGAGCGCCTTTAGAGAGACGCAGGAGTTAGAAACTCTGGGATTTTAGGAAATCATTGACTTTGGGAATGAAAATAAGGAAAAGCCAAAGATGACTAAGGTGCTTATCTTCTGAGCCACTGATTGAGCTGGAGAACGCAGGAGAGCATCAGGGTTAGTGGGATTGACTTATTTTTAAATTACCCACAACCAGATATGTAAAAATGATGCGATTTAATGTGACTTAGAGATATAGAGTATGATAAATGAAAATTTACGAAGTAAAATGAGTAAGCAAATTAAAAATTTAGGAACGTAATTACAGGAAAAATAACACAAAGCCTAGAGTGAGGTTGATAAGCAAAATGCACACTTTAGATCCTACACATTTGTCACACAAATGAGTTTTCTGGCAGCCAGTGCAAGGAAGGGAACAAAATCAGTTTGTGAGACCCGTCTGTCTTCTCAAGAGAAGGATGATTACTTGGGAAACTAAGTATTGAATGACGGAGAGGTTTCTTCCCAACATGTTGAGTTTGAAGCTCTGAAGTAATTTAGACAGAATATTAGTTTAAAAAAAAAACAGAATTTTTGTTTCAATTTAATAGCTTAACAGGCTGACAACTTATAATTGCCAGGAGGATTGGATAAATGGAAGTCAGAATTCCTGTGTCATGACAAAAAGAAGAGGCTGGAAAAGGAATAGAGTTGAGTGTTGAGCTTATTTTTAAATTTGGTTTTACCAGTTTACAGCTGAAGCAGATAATTTTTGACACTTAAAAAATATCTAGGTTTCTATCTGATTATGGTTTTCTTACCTCCAGGAAATTGCTGAATAAACTACTTAATATATAAATAAATAAAATCAGAGAATCAGAACTTTGGGTTTTCTCTTTATTTTCATCCCTATTACTTTCAGGGGTTACAAAACAATGTAAAATGTGGATTTAACCATTTCTTTTTGGCAAGAAGCCTGTGTAGGAGGTCATTTTAGTAGGTGCATTAATCATTTGAAAGTTTGAAGTTTTATGAACCTCAAAGTAGCATATTATACTAAGAGGATTAAATAAGTCATTATGAGAAAAGGGAAACTTTTATTGACAAACTGTCTAATGGAAGAACAGACAGAGTGAAGGTAAATTATTTTAATTTTTTGATAGATTGTTATGTGGATCATATTGTCATCTATGAAATTCAATGGTTTTTAAAAATTAGAATGATCTTTTTCTTAATTACTTAAAAATTATTTGAGATAGAAGGAGGGACAGAGCAAGAAAGACAAGTTAACCGTTCTCTGTTGTATCCATGCTGTGTGCCGGGCAGGATTTAGGCAATGACATGGCTGTTGGGGCTTTAAAGGAAGACGTCTAAGGCATAAGGGTTCCACCACGTACCGATGAGGAAACACAAGCTCAGCTTCAAAGCTTGGCTTTAGGTTCAACTGTAAACAACTTTAAGAATTAGGACTGCAAGTCATGTGTCCTAATCCCAGATCAGTGCTCCGGATTCTACTATGCTAGAAAAACATCAAAATGATTCATTTTCTTTATTTTCATCCCCTAATAACGAGATTGAGGATTTCACAGGAAACAAAAACATTCGCCAATGCATGATAATGTTAAAATATCATCTTTTCTTAAAATGTAAACATGACAAACAAAAATAGAAGCAAAGGAAGAGGCGACACTGATTATTTATTTGACAAAGTTTTACGGAGCGCCAGTCACCCTTTTTTAGACGAGAAGAGGATGGATGTATAAAGACATGAATGGCACTATCCCTGCACTCATTTTTTAGTTTGAAATTCAAATCATCCTTGGTATAAAAAAGTCAAGGCAGTATGTTATCTTCCACCACGATTTTCTAAACCTAACTTACGCATGTGAAATGGAGATATGAACTTTTACAAACTCAGGTATTTCACTTGTTGTAAAATGTTTTTAACCTGCAAGGTGAGGGTTGTGCAGAGATTAAGAGCACAGATTCTGGGGCCGGTACTGTCTGAATTTGCATCTCCTTTCCACCTGTCCCCGGCTGTCATCTTCAAGCTTCAAGATGTTTGCCTGGAACAGGAAGGTAGGACGAGCACCTGCCTCGCAGCGCCCTTGAAAGCCTCAGATGAGATGGGATGGGGCGACGGCCAGCAATGTGCCCAGCACACGGCAGACATTTGTTCTAATAAGCTACTGGTGGTTCCACTACTCTTAGCAGCAGCTTGTGAAGTCCAAATGGAAAAGTTGCAACCAGCTCCTACTTGCAATTAGAATAAACTCGGGAGGCTGGACTGCAAAATAGGTTGCTTTATCCCCTTCTGCCTTTGCTCACACCTTCACATACTTCTGTGGAACATAAGAATGAAGAAATGATATATATATATACATGTAATGTAACATGTAATATATGATATATAGATTATACACATATATATTTTAAATTTCTATTAACGTCATATTGCCACTAATCTCCTAATCTGTCTCATCTTTCTGATTATTTTATAAACTCTTAGAGGACAGGTGTTGAAATCATCTTGTTTTTGGGCAGAATATTACGTCTCTACTTGGAACATCACGTACTTGAGCAGTTAATTGTTTTTGATTATATATACATTCAAGTCGATTTTATTATTATTATTTTTTAAGATAACAGCATGTGAAGACAGAGCGGATCAATGGCAGCGCTTCAACAGCAAAATCTTGAAAAGAAAAGGACAGACTGCGGGTGAATTCTGTCGGCATCACCTTCCTCCCACTTTTCTGCTGTTCCTCCTTCCTCCTCTCTCTCCTCCATTTCAAGGACCAGCACACCCAGACACCATTCTAATTACGTGTGTGAGGTGTTTGTAGCTTTTGAGAAAACGCTGCCTTATTTGCAACCCACGATGGAGAAGAGACCTAAGAAAAACCACAGCTCAGAAATTAAGTGATCAGTCACTCAGCTCTCAAGTCGTGGAGGAGCCATTAAATTCCCTAATAAGTGAAAAACAATGTCATTCTTTATGCGTTATTTTCTCTTAACACTTTTCTCTTTTCTCTTTTCTCTTAACACTAATGATTCACACTTCATCTGTATTTTGAAGACAATTGGGTGTCTTAGATTAATGATGTGATCTGCCTGTGTTTTCTCCATTACTCAAAACAAGGGTGAGTTAGGTACCAGCCGGGCTGCCCCACCGATGGCTTGTGTCACTGATTTCTGAGAGGGAGGTGTTCAAAGGCCAGCTGTGAATGAGCTAGAATTCAATCACACCAACAGACAACAGTGACAGCCTTGGAATGATGTTGAAATTGTAAAGCTGTAACTTCTTGAAACTCTATTTTTTTCATACATCATAGATGTCCTAGAGCAGGATGGAATAATTTCCCAATTCAGGGTCAAAACAAGAAAAAGAAACAAGCAAAAAAACAAAAGTAAAAACAAAAGCAGGAAAAGTCTCTTCATGCCTTCACCTTTAGCCTTCTAGAACGTATTTACTTAATGAACTCTTCACTCCTGCTAGGTTAAGTACCAGGAAAAGATTCTAAAATGCTAGTAGAATAAAGGCCATTCAAAATTCGATGCAATTCACTGTCAGTTTATGCAGAGAAACTGATTACCTTGTAGCTTCCTATGTGAAATGATCCCTGCACCAGCTTCTACTCTATGCTGGGGAATAACTCAACAATAAATATTTGATTGGGCTAACAACTGATCTAGATTATTTAACGTTCTCTGCATGTTCATTTGAAAATGTCTCTTTTCACCTTCTAAAAAGAATGTAACCATTTTATATACAAGTTGGAAAACAAAGAAAAGAAAAAAAAAATGTCCATCATCATTTCACCCTAAACTGATACAGATATGAACATATGATACAGTTACGTGTATATATCATCAGTTTTGCTTTGTTTGGTGGTCAAAATCATAGTGCACATTTAATAGCTGACATAAATGTATATAGCTTTAATTCTTGCTTTTTCCCCTTTTAATAAGGACATCTTTCCTTGTTACTACATGGTCTTCAATAGCATCAGTGGCTGATGACTGATAGAGAACATCCAATAAATGTATCAATGTTTACCTAAGAATTCTCCCGCCATTGGATATGTGTTTCCAAATATTCCCTAAAGATACCAAGCAGCTATCCTTCACGATGTGTTTATGATGCCATTGTGATTATGGAAAAAACATTAGAAAACGATATATTTTTTATTTCTCCTTTATGAAAACAACTTTTTATGCAAGTCCATTTTATTGCTAAATTTAAAAAAAATTGGGAGTTTGGGATTGCCATGTACACACTGCTATACTTAAAATAGATAACCAACAAGGACCTACTATATAGCACAGGGAACTCTGCTCAATATTTTGTAATAACCTAAATGGGAAAAGTATTTGAAAAAGAACAGATACATGTATATGTATAACTGAATCACTTTGCTGTACACCTGAAACTAACACAACATTGTAAATCAACTATACTCCAATATAAAATAAAAATTAAAAATAGAATTCCATATATTACTATGACACGTATGATATCTTTTTAGATTTACACTCAGAGTCACATGGATTCGACGGAGACTGGTAGAATCAATACCAACTCATACTTTCCAGAGAGAGTCTTTTCACTAATCATGTTTACTAATGTCCACCAGCAGATTACGACGTCTGCTACCAACTCGCCAGATAACCTCAAGTTACCTCCATTCTTTCCTTCAAAAATTCCATCCCAGCTATATGGGAAAGGAATCTAAAAAAGAGTGGATATAGGTACATGTATAACAGACTCACTTTGCTGTACCTCTGAAACTAACATAAGATTATACATCAGCTGTACTACAAAAAAATTAAAAGAAAAATGCCATTGCACACCCCGGAATCCCTCCTTCTTGGAACATTGTGTAGGTGTAGCAGCCGAGCCATCCCAGGGGTTACGCGGCAGCCTCCTCGGCCTCCTACAGCTCTGTGCACGAGGAAAAGCCTCAGCACGAATTCTCCCCCCTAAAGTGTGGCCAGCGTAAGAACTTCCCGTGGTTCGTCCCCTGTGACAACAGTGCATTCGAAGCTCAGTGGAGAAAGAGAATGAACAGGAGATCAGAGTCGATGGACCGAACCCCAATTGTTAGTAGTAAAGTGCACTTTTCAGATATAGGTACTTACAGAAGTTTTTTTTTCTCTATAAAATATGATTCCTAACAGGATAAAACAAAATCTTAAAACAGTTTCCCCCGTGAGGCATGGCTTGGGGGAGAGAGATTACATCTATGTAGCATACATACATGGAATAAATATACAGCTTAGCCCAGATCTGATGAGGCTTCAGGCTTCTTGGGGGGTAGTTCCTGAATCTGGGACAAGAAGAGTGTGTCTAATCAAAATTCTACAAGGTATTCCACCTTGTGGAGTACTGCGCGGAAGGCCAGCTTTAGGCTACATCTTTTCTTGGGTAAGGGTTGTCAGGGAACCGGCTCTATTCTGGGAAAATCTTCTCTCCCCAGTCAGGCACCAGTGCCCTCCTTTCCTCTTTTTGTAATCCCCAGGTCAAAACTAAAATGTGAATGGCTGATGACAGTTTAAAGTGTTACACCTCCCATGGGGAAGAGAATTTGAATAGGCGTCGGAGCTTTTAGCTAATGGGTGAAGTTCAGAGGAAGAAATCCCAAGTATCAGGAGATGCACTTTTTATGCTATGGCAGGTACAGTAGGACCCGGGAGAGCACCAAGGCCTTCCCAGCATCCTGAGCACACACCTGACACACAATCTTCCACTCTGTTCATATTTAAGGCCCAAATCTTGTAAGTACATACTGTATGGCGAAAATATATATATTTTTTGAGGCAGGTAGGGTAGGGAAGGGAGTCTCGTCAATGATTTAAAATTCCTTTGGCTTGTGGCAGAACCCACTCTGCTCTCTTTGTCTTTTATTGGGTCTGATTCCTTAGGACTCAGATCTCTGCATGTATGCCACTTACTAGTCACGTTTTAGGCACGTCGGTTAATAAAATATAAATAGTAGTTCCTAACTTCCATAGTTGTTGCATGCATTAGATGCAACATACATAAATTTCTTTGCCCTCAATAAACAGTACCTCTTCTTTGTCCTTGGTTACATGCTTCTGAGGTATTCATGGTTTGGGGTCAGAGAACTTTGAAAGTCACGGCTATTAATACTCTAGGCTGGTGTGTCTGTACGTGTGTGTCTTAGCATCAAGAGGCACTTAATGTATTATTATTTTTTTAGGTCCCACATGGAAGTGATATCATATGATATTTGTCTTTCTCTGACTTACTTCACTCAGTATGATCATCTCTAGGTCCATCCATGTTGCTGCAGATGGCATTACTGCCTTCTTTTCGAAGGCTGAGTACATAAACACACTACTACATAAAACAGTCAGCGAGGATTATTGCACAGGGAATGCTACTCGAGTATAGCACAGGGAATTCTACTCACTATTCTGTAATAACCTACATGGGAAAATAATCTGAAAAAGAGTGGATATATGTATAATTGAATCACTTGGCTGTACACCTAAAACTAACACAACATTGTAAATCAACTACACTACAATATATAATAAGATAAACATTAAATTAAAAAAGATGCATTGAATGATGATATTTTGAGAAATCAAACACAGAAAGTGCTTGCAATGATTATTGCACCGTTTTCCTTATTAACCCTCATCCCTGTGTCCGTCCATTTGAGTTATCCGAGCTGTGTCCACATTAATGATTGTAACACTCCAGTGGTGTCTGACAGAGATAACAGTCTATAGTGGCAAGAATTTATATGAAGGATAGGATCAGGATGTGTCTGAGCAGATTTTATCTTAAATATTTAAAGACTGAGCAGTAACCATTAATTTTAGTGTGAATCAAGAGACTGCATTTTAGCGTGCAAGTTCAAAAACTTATCTCTAAGTTCCGTAGGACTCTGAAGGGAAAACAAGACAGTAAACATCGTGATTGTTTTCCATCGTCACTGAACTAGTGCAGAAAGTATTGTATATCTGGCACTTTTTAATGGTCTTCTGCATTCGTGGTCTTTTTTCAGCTCTTCCATTTCCCCAGATAGAGGCCAAATATGAATACAATCTTTAAATTAGAGTGAATGTTGGTAATATCTAGTACGACTAGAGCAGTAATTCCTAATGCCGAGGGTGCCTCACGATCACCTGGTCAGAGAGCCAGTTAGAAATACAGACTCGTGACGCTACCACTCCAGATGATTAACTGTAATCTCTAAGGTGGGAAAAGTGCACCTCTTCAAAAAAAAAAATCTTCGCAGGTAATGCTTACTAGTAGCCAGCTCTGAACAGGTGGTAGGACGTGTGATTACAATGCACATGGCAGCTCCCTGTTGGTTCATGTGCAGACTAATAATCAAGAGGGACAGCAGAGGATGGGATTGACATTTGCTGCACGTGTACCTTAGTCACGTGTGACACTAAACATTTCTTTCCCATTTAACCAGCATTACTGGAAATGAGTACCGTGATATCTATTTTGCAGTTGGAAAACATGGCTTCAGGAGGTTAGTGATTCTGTCCAGTTGGGACATTTAAACATTCCATCAATGGTGGAGCCTGTATATGAACTCAGGTATATCTCAAGAGGCTGTTCTTGCTATAGGACCACAATGCCAAATATAAATGATGTGAATTCAGTGGGTTAGACCTTGTTGAATCTCTTTTTCAACCTCTCCTTGGTTAACTGCGTTTCTCCTAGTGAAAAATGTATAGCCACAAATCAATGATTCCTTTTCTAACATATGAAAAATTCTCATGATGTGGAAGGTACTGGGAAAGCAGCAGAGAGGGATGTACAGAGCAATGAGAATAGAGTCCTGGCTTCAGGTAGCCTACAATCTATCTGGTTGTGATTGTGACAAATTCACAAAGAAAAAACCAAAAAAAACAAAAAAACCCCACAGAAGTCAATGAAAAGCACTAAGCACGTGGCAAAGAAAATCTTACACCTCATCAAATTGATCATTTCTCGTAAGATTTGCTATTATTAACGATACATATTATTCTGTATCCCATTAAGAAAAAAAAAACATACAATTTAAGTTACCAGCATATTAGTCCTGCAAATGCAGGAATGGCTCCTACCAGCGTCTTGTTGCTTTGAAATGTCTTTCATCCATTCTCAGGGATTTGGAACTGCTCCTGCGTGGCTTGGCATGTGATAGCAATCCTTGTGCAAACATCTCAATAATATAACAGCTCGGCTTCATCAACTTGTGGGTATTTTGCTTTCTTAGGTCCCATAAAGCACTTGATGGTTACTTTGAAATACCTGCTTCACTGATATCAAATTCATAGCCCTCCGCTCTGTTTCCATGCTTTCCGCGTACATACCCAGTAACTTGTGTTTTAGGAGTGAAGCATAGTGTAGTCTTTTAAAGGCATTTAAAAAGGCAATTAACCTTAACATGTTTAGGGTTAACTAGGTACATAACTCAACTGAAGAAATGAAAGGACCAACAGTTATGACCAAGCCAGCACACGCCCAGGCAGAGACCGTGACCCTGTGACATCTGCCTCATCGATTTCAAGGCGCACCTGGATTTCAGACACATAAAAAGGGGAAAAGTCATACATCTAAAACCAATTTAAGGTGGTGATTGAAGCCTAATAAGGACTTCTGAATGGGATGTGGAGGGAAAGCACTGCAGAGGGGTTACTTCTGAGCTCATCAGGGACAGTGACGGCAAATGGATGCAGCGAGAAGCGAGAGAACTGCGGGCGAGAACTGCCAAAGCCAAGGGTGCAGTGGGGGAAACACGAGGAGTCCGGCAGGCGATCCCCAGACACAGGGAGCACGACGCTTAGAACACGCCCGGACACCAGCGTCGGACGCTCTCACCACCTTGCACGGAGGATCTGCTGCTTTCTACTGGCTGTATAATAATAAAGTACCAAATCTGTAGAACAAGATCCAAGACCTTCATGAACTGGCCTCAGACTCCAGTTCTGTTTTCTCTCTCACTTAGCCCAGGGGTGCTTCATGTTTCACTATCTAGGGAAGCAAAATTTACCACCCCCAAAATATCTCTTTGGCATGCAGATTATTTCCATCTGAAAACAACCAAGGCCCAAAAGACGCAGGAAGAAATTTCGCTTCCCCTCTAGCTGCCTGAAGAACGCAGTTAGAGGACCTGCTCGGGAAGGGAGATGTAACCACAGATCACTAGAGTATGAACCAGGCGTGTAGACGGAGGCGAACCCCGAAGAGTCTGTTTGTTAAAATTCCTCTCTGGGTCCCACTGTCTCTGCCTGGCCCAGCAAACGCTTACTTAACAAACGTGTGCTTTTCCGTTTCCATCTCAGTTGCCTTCCTTCCCTTTGAGGCCCATTCCGCTCACCACCACCCCCACCCCCAGCCCTGCTCACCGCCCACCAACATCCTCTTTTGCTTTAGCTGAAGACGGTGATCAAGGTGAGGGTTTGGCCATTTGGGCGAGTTACTCAGTTTTCTAGGGTCTCCCCCGTGTATACATGTCATTCAACCTCTGCTGGATTTTCTCCTGTTAATCTGTCTCATGTCAATTTATTCTTAGAGCAAAACCAGAAGAACCCAGAGGGGCAGAGACAAAAGTCTTCCTCGCTCACGTGACCTCCCTGCATTGCCTGGAGCACCCAGTTATCTGAACACGGGTCCTCTGACTTGAGGACATTGACCATCATTCACAACGATGGCAGGAATGGGCATTTCATGACCGGCAAACCCTTCCGCAAGGCAACTACACACAGACTGCCTGATGGTCTATGCTCGTCAGAGCCATGGGCGGAAGCAGGGGCCACCTAGCTGCTGTGACTGCCTGTTAGACTGGTCAACCTGAAGAAGAGCCATGCTATTCCTGATCGCTCCATGCGCAGAGAGGGTGCAGAGCCATTAGAGGCTGCCGGCACGACACAGGCCTTGAATTACTTTTCTCAGCGTGACAGTCCGTGCTTCTCCTCTACTGGGAGGACGACGAGGTGGTTACCTGGAGTGTGCACCGTGTATGTTTATGTGGTGTTATTCAGGAGGTTAGACACGATCTCAGCCGACGTCATGGTTTGTCTCACTTTAGTGAAGCATTTCCTTGAAAAATTGCAGGTACCGTAATTGCATTTTAAAGATACATAATAAATTGCGATGAGGCTCTGTTTAGAAGGTATGCTGAGGTGTGAACTGACCATTTTGTTCCTTTCTCTCTTATCAATTGTTCCTTCAAACCCCACAGTCTTGGGAAGGCAAAAAGATGCACCGGAATATCAAAGGCTGCAGGTTTATTACTATGCATTGTGAATAATCTAATGCCGTAACAAAATAACACCCTGGTAAAAGCCAACCAGTAATATTCTATTCAGAGCTGACTGGATAATCAAAGCCATTGAAGGTGCTTTTTCTAATACTAATTTAAAATTTGCATTATGGCTTTTTGCCATTATGGCTTTTGCCTTTCCAAACAATAACCTCCTATTTGGTGAGGTATACTGTACACCCTTTAGAGACCTTTACAATTGGGTTCAAAAGTACACTTTCACTATGTGCACCAGAAGGAAAATAATTCACATATAAAGAGTAATTTTGCCTTAACTATTTCATCTTTTCCTTATTCTATTGGCCTAGTATTTGAAATTCTACTGTCTACAGGTTTTCTGTAAAGTTCCCCAATGACTGTACTGACCACAGAAAAGAAACTATATAATACCATAATTTCATTAAAAAGTTAAAATTAGGTCAATGAGAATTGGCAACCTTCAAATATACATTGGTTGTAAAACTGGTTGGCCACACTGTGTAGACTGCAAACCATCCTTGATTACACTTTCCATTGATGTACGGGGTACGTCCTTCCCCATGAAGTCTGCCTACTTGATTTTTAGTAGATGGCTTTCCCAGTTGATCTTAGATGTTTTACTTTGTCTTTATAACCAGAGAAACACACTATTTACAACCTGTGGTAACAGGATATAATCCTACTGAAGAACACTGGACCAAGCTCTTTAGTCATCTTTGAATGAGTTCGTTAATCACTGGGCTGTGTTACGTTTAGTTTTGCTTTGTTTTGTTCTCCCATCCTTGCTGTCTGTAGTAGACAAAGGAGGAAAGCTCAAGGTCGCTTTCAGTTCTTCCAGTGATTCAGATCCTTAGGAAGACATGATGCTTTTTTCTTAAGGACTTAGACGACACTTAGCACATTAACTACTCACAAGGGACTGATTTAAATATTAGCCAAAAAACCAAAAGATACCCCATATTCTCTTCTCACACACAGCATGTGCGTGACCAAGAACAGAATCACTGAGTTCTAATCATCAATCACACAAAACGAGTGTCAGAAAGGCTAAGAGACATTTTCTGAGAGAAGCCTCTTGGGGCTACTTTGCAGGTAGAGGAAGAATGGAGATTATAGGGACAGCAGGTCTCCTGAGGACCAGGGTGTAGGTGCAAACTGCGCCTTCCGATCTGCCGCTTCTGCAAGCCTCACTCCCAGCTGGGAAATGACTGGTACTTTCTGGTGGAGCCAGGCCTTTTTATTGATCTCCATACACTCTTATCTGAGGACTTAAATCTGTATGTCAGTCAGCTACAGCTTCATAGAACTATGCCATCTTTTAAGTAATCAAAGCAGAGAATCTCTGAAATCAGGTGATAAAATATACAAGTAATGAGATTGATTTCATTCTGTTTCTTTTGAAGCAGCTGAATCGTAAAAGACTAAAGAAAGAAAACCCAAGCCTTTTCTGAAATGGCTCAGGCTGTGAGGCACGCATTTTCATTTCTATTTAGACAGCAGCTTGAACATATTTGAGGATAGTTAATACAGAGTAGACTCGCCTATAGAAGAAAGTATCTGGGTGTTATTCAATACGCTATCCAACAGACCAGCAAAAATGTAATTACAATTATTCTTTTTCATTTTCCTTTTTCTTAAGAAAAGCTTCAAGTTAACTTTTATACTTAAATACAGATATTTAAACCCTTTGGATCAGTTTTCTATGACAATGAAATCCAAAGCTTATTTGTAAACCTTTAAATGTCTTATCAAATGACAACAGATGATCAAATATTTTTACTCTATTTAACTCTTCAAAGTAAGAAATTGCAAATAGTTTACGTAGTCAGTAAGTCCTTTTTGAACATCTGCTTTATACAAGGCCCCAGATTATTCCTGGAGGATAAAACAAACATGAAGAGGATCATTTCCTTCAAGTCTAGCAATTTATGATCTAATAAGGCTCTTAATGTTTTCATGTTATCCTTTTTTTGTTGTTGTTATTCTAAAAAACACAGTAAACTAGCAGAATGTCCATTCAGTAGGTTAAGTCTGACTAGTGTTGTCTGCTGTATTATGGGAATGAAGGAGAAGTGACGTTTATGAACACCTACTACAGGTCACTCATAGGCCAGTGCTTTACAAGCATAGTCTCATTTCCGAAAAACAGTTTCTTAAAAACAATTTCAAATGTACCGACAAACTGAAATCACAGTACAAGGACACTGAGAGACTTTGTTCAAATCTCACTCACCTTTCTGCTGACACCCTTTGAGGCAAAAGGTCCTAACCCAGGATCACATACTGACTCGCCAGTCCTGACTGCTTAGTCCCCTTCCATCTGGAACCATTCCTCAGTCTTTTCTTAACTTTCACGACCTTGACCTGTCTGAAGGTGACGGGTGAAACACTCTGTAGAATGTCCACCAGCGTAGGTTTGCCTAATGTTTTCCCACGACCGGATTCAAATGAGGCACTTTGGGCTGGTACAGCACAGAAGTGAGGTTGTATACTCCCTACTGCTTCCTATTGGTGGTACATCACGTTTATTCATCCCTTTACTGACAAACTCACTTTAAATAAACTTTATTTTCTGATTACAACAGGAATATATATCCGTTCTAAGTTCAAATGCCGCAAATACTACTAATGTGCAGAAGGAAAGTTAATGATGGTTTCCCTGCCCCACAGCCACTCTAACAGATCGGCATAAAACCACCCTACGACTGTCGGCATATCTTAATATGCAGTGATCCTGCTTGTATGTTTCAGATTATTTCTCTTAATTCCCATAAACGACCGTACAAGGACTTTATTTTAACCACCATTTGCTAGAAAGGACATTTGCCCAAGGTCACACACAGGGAATTAGGATGTGAAAAGAGGACTTTTGACATCAAGCCCCCTGTTTCATTATTCACTGAGTTATATCAAGTAGAGTGGGCATGAAAAGGCTTCATATGTCAAACCAAACATCTTTACTCTCTGTGAATGAAACGATTCTTTTGAATTAACAGGTACTGTTAACTATGGAGATAACATTGTCCAATTGTGTGAGGAGAAGATCTGTCGTCTTTACAGTACTGATCCGAGTACTTTTTAAACATATGACTGTTTGCCGAACCCTCCGGATGGCTTTCTGCTTATGTCTTCCCTTTCACTTTGTCTACATTATTTGCAGCCAAATATTTAAAATTTTATAGCCAGTGTGTTCTGCTGAAAATAGTCCTGAGGTCAATGTTAAAGAACCCGGATCCTACTTCTAGCTTGTCGCTGACCAGTTATGAGACCTGAGGTCATTTTCTTAACTTCTCTGCGCCTCCACTTCTCTCCTGTAAACTCAAGAGAACGCCTCTCCTTGCTCTTCCGCATACTATGAAAGTTAGTGCGCTGCAGGCATCAGCATGTGAACGGGGGGGGGGGGGGGGCCGGGGGGGACGACTTGCTTTCTCGTCCTTCTGCTTTTCTCGTCTTTCTCCTGCACTTCTACCCAGTGAATTATGACCAACTGCGCCTTTGCTACTCAGGGTACAGGGGCCATAACTCGCCAGGATGGGACGAAAACCCAGTTTCTTCTCTGTAGGTTCAACCTTTAAACCAAAATGTGTTACTCCTTGTCTTTCTCGTTCTCATAAAATGATGTTTAAATGCCTTGAGGATCCTGACCTTAGAAAAAGAAAGGCCTGGAATAAATAGGGAAGGGGCTGCTGGCTGGTCAGGGAAGAGAATAACTTTCAATCCTGCCAGAAGGTTTTTTTCAAGAGTGAGACACAAGCTTAATCGAATCCTCAGTTGGTGGCTTTGCTGAGCTCAACTTAGCGTGCGTGAACCCCCCTTTCTTCCTCCGTGTCTTCCCTCTCGTCTCTCCCTCTCCACTTCCTTTCACCACACTCCTTCTCCCAGAGGGTTTCAGGTGTTTTTCTAGGAAGGCTCTGTTGCCTCTTCCCCTCCAACACCTGTCCTTCCTTCGGCAGAAGATGAAAATGAGAGAAAATATCTTCAGTCCATACAAAGTTGGGTGAAGTGTATACTTGGGCTTTCTGAAAGACGTTGCTTATTTTCTCGAGAGTGCATTCTCGGAAAAGGAGGGTGGTGAGTGCGTGAAAGGAAGCCCTGTGTGCTCGAAAGGCATGGAGGGGCAGGGAGCAGATGGGACACCCCTGAAAAAAATACGAGAAATTCTCGTACGGGTGGCCTTGATGGTGATGCCTCCACCCATCTCTGATGATGATATATACCCTCTACCTGCAAAGCTCCACAATTCGGGCAAATACCTGTGTGTCCTTTAGCGTATGACTGGTGCGTGGAAATGAATTACTTGACCCCAGAATTAAATAAGTGATCAATGAATACACCTTAAGTAATATTATAAGTAGGTTTTTTTAAACATGTATTTTTTTTTCAACATCCATTAAGAACCTTAGATCATTAGAGTAATATTTCTTAGTAAGTGAATCATTTAAGATTTAGGTCAACAATTTTATAATTTAAAAATATGGCATATTAGTCTCATTTTTTATTTTTTTTTTAAAGTATTGCCGATTTGAAGGAAGGAGTATACCCAGCTAGGATCCATCCTGTTCAAATCATAGCCTTATTAACTGGCCAGGAGAATGTAACAGGACACGCATGGTACCTCAGCCTTCATTTCAAGTGTCTGCTTCAATTCTGGGGTAATTTCCAGACAACGTTTTTAGCTACTCTGAAGTAAAGAGGCCTTTCATTATACCACCGGCGTGCACCCTGCTTGAGAACGGGACTCCCATAGTAGCTGTGCACAGAAGCATATGCCACTGCGTCTACTCACATCCGAATCTGCTTCCATTTTCAAGTCCTGGGGTTTCTTGAAGGTTCACTGAAATACGCTGTCTGCATTTTACAAATCTCTTTGACCACCAAGCACCTCACTGGCCTGTGCTCACTGACAGATGGATTCTAATGTGTGTGCGGGCACTGGGAGCGCCCTGATAGGTGACGGATGAAAACTGGCCTGTCTGGGAAATTTCCCGGAAATCTGTCAGTCTTCCTCAGGTGCCCTTTACACAGCCAGCAGAGGTCATAAGTTAGAGGCAGACTGCTAGAGCTAGCCTGCAGATGCTTTCTTTTGGACCCACGTTGTATTTTTAAATATTTTTAATTATTGCTCACATTTAAAAATTAATAAATCTCCTCTAAAACTTATCTATTTGGAAGTTGCTAAGAGAGTAGATCTTCAAAGTTCTCATCCCAAGAAAAGAAAATCCGTTAACTATGTACGGTGCTGGATGTCACCTAGACTCATCGCGATCAATTCACAATATATACAAACATCGAATCGTTATGTCGTACAGCTAAAACGAATACAGGCAGACCTAGGAGATATTACGGGTCCAGTTTTGGATCACCACAATAAAGTTAATATCGCAATAAAGTGAGACACACAAATTTTATGGTTTCCCAGTGCATATAAAAGTTATGTTTACACTAGACTGTAGTGAATTAAGTGGGCAATAGCTGATGTCTACAAAAAAGAATGTACAGACCTTAATTAAAAAGACTTTATTGCTAAAAATTGGGAACCGTTATCTAGAAATCCAGAGTTGCCACAAACTTTCAATTTGTAAAAGAAATGCATATGTGAAGGGCAACAGAGTATGCCTGCATAACGTTGTATGTCAACTGTACCTCAACTAAAAACAAAACAAAACAAAAGAAACAATCTGGGTTTCTGGCTTCTCTTAAAACAACAGAAGTGACCAAACTGGTCCCATGTCCCCATACTGGGGGCTGAGCGGAGGCCCTATTACCCAGTAGTGAAGAGCACGGACACCGCGTTTATTCCTGATTCTGCTCTTAACTGTGTTCCACAGGCAAGTCATTTCCCTTCTCCCTGCCTCAGTTTTCTTGACCTTAAAATGGGGATAATAATTGGACCACCTCATTCAGCTTGTTGTGGAGATCAAATAAATTAATACCTGTAAATTACACAGAAGAGTGCCTGATGCATGGTGATTAGTTAAGTACCAGCAAGTCCTTGCGTGCTTTAGTTGGGACATCAGCTTGCTTTCTTTTTTTTAAGATGTTTTTGGTGTGCACCATTTTTAAAGTCTTTACTGAATTTGTCACAATATTGCTTCTGTTTTATGATTTGGTTTTTGACTGTGAGGCATGTGGGATCTTAGCTCCCCGACCAGGGATCGAACCCTCACCCCCTGCACTGGAAGGCGAAGTCTTAACCACTGGACCGCCAGGGACGAACCTGGAACATCAGCTTTCTACTTTGCCCCCAAACCCATACACTCCATTTCACGGACTATTCCGTAACTTGCAGATGTTGGAATTTTTAACTCTTTGAATCATCACCATTTTTTTTCCTGAAATGAAATGGTTGGTATAGGCTAACTAGTCTCCATAGACTAATAAATAAATGATTCAAAAGTTAAAAAAAAAACAGTTTTTGTGAGAAAAAGGCAACATCCTATGAATTGCTAAAATATCTAAATTACCATTTGGAGAGGCAGATACAGATTTTATAATGAAGTTACATGCCAAAGACAGCCAGATTAAAGAATCTGAGACTCACGTTCCACCATCAATAAAAACAGCTTACGAGTGACAAGGCAAGCTTTTGTTCACCATTTTAGTATTTTTAGATTTAGTTGTGGAACTCTGGGAGCGGAATGTAGATATTTGTCTTTTTTTAAAAAATTAGATTTGATGGTAATAATGTTTCATGTTGAAAAGGACATAAAATTGATTTTCTGATAAGAGTTCAATTGCTCCAATTAAAAAACCATTAAAAGTGATTATGATAAGTAACCATAATACGTTTTCCAACCTTGTGGTTCCACAGGCTCTTTCTCACCAAAAGCAGTGGGTGAGACACACAGCACTGCAAGAGGAGTCGGAGCCTCGGGTCTGCACTCTGGTGCCGCCACAGGTATCTGAGCGCTCCCCTTAACCCTTCCGGGAGCCTGCTATTCACCTACGCGGTAGAGGATTCCCATGCCAGGGCATTTAGGAGGGCGAGAAGCATCATTAGATGAAATAAGGGAAACGTCATAAATTTTAATGACGTGCATAAGGCTAGTGGTTGGTTTTAGTGTTTTATGCACAAAATCCAATAAAATAAAATAATTGAATGAATCACCTAAGGCGTTTTACATTTTTCAGTTTTTAATCATCCTTCAAGTCTTTGACCTCCTCTTAAATACCCAGCGTATCACATTAAGTGTATTGCATCTTATAAAAAACAATGTGCTAAGCAAAGGGGAGAGAAATCTTGTCAACCTCTCTTTCCGACAGTCTAGACTCTATTTGGTACCTACGAATACACAAAGCTAATAGAAATTGATGCTGGATTTCACTGTGCTCCCCAAACCAGTAAAAACCAGTGTCAGTGAAACACTAGGCTTTCTAGAGGTGAGATGCTGGGAAGAAAAACCATCCCACTCATTATTCTGGACAGATAAGAATTCTCCTGGGAAGCCTGTAAAAATCTACTGCAAAGAATAAACCTATGATATACTGTCAGCAGCAATTTGCCTTGGACAAATTGTTAGGCGATGGACAGCACGATCTAACAGTCCCTTTTACTTCTAATTTCTATGATTCTATTTTTTCAAGCCTTACACAGTTCTCTTAACCCAGTTCTGTTACATACTGAGCCAGAATCCCCCTGTGTTTGAGCCGTTCTCCAGGGTAGCAGGTACTTCTGGAAATTGCATTTAACACTTTGCTCAGTGGGTTAACTCTTTTAGGACTTACATGCTCTGAAGAAAACCTCTGTGTTTACATGCAAAATATGATAATTCTTACAAGCTGATACAGAAAGTGCTTTTCTACAGGGTCAAGATGAGCAAAGAGCTGGAACTGGAGCTAAACTGTCCTCCTTATGTTTAGCTCTTACTAGTCACTGCCTCTGAAATCCTATTCTTCTATAGCAACACTGCTACTGCATGTCTCCCTACTACACAGATCTTGTTTAAAAACTCTTCGGGTCTCTTAGTGTCTACAGGAGAAAGACTAAATTCACTAAGACGATAATCCCCACAATTCCTACATTAGCTTATAGAGCATCTGTCTGCGTCAGGCACTGTTCCAGGTGCTGAAGATACAACAGTGAAACACAACAGACAGGGAGGCCAACTTCGTGTGGCTTTTGTAAATAAGTGAAATATAGAATATCCGGAGAGTGATGAATGCAAAACAGAAAAAATAAAGAAGGAAACAGGGACATGTGATGTACTAGGTGGAAGAAAGTTCACTTTAGCTCGGGTGACCAAGAAGGCTTCTTGCCACCATTGTACCTATATTGTACTATTTTTATTTTTACCTGTGTGTCCCCCACTCAGAGGAAGAGGCACTGTCTTCTACATCTTTGTATTCCAAATGCCAGGTAATATTAATAAATAGTAGTTAATTAAACGGTACATTATGATCTACACATCTTCTGGGGTTTTTTTGTTTGTTTTTTGTTTTTACATCTTCTGTTCTTAAAACAGAATCTGAATCTACTTTCTAAGTTTAGCAAAGATAAAATCGGGGACTCATTCTTCGGTGTTTGACTTTTACGAAAACCACAAAATACACGTTCTAGGAAGGCAGGGATATTGCCTGTCCTATTCACAACAGAATCCTGAGGGTGTAGAACTAGGTCACAGTTGGGGCTCAACACCTTTTTCAATGAATGAATGAAACATTTGGACAGATGAAAATCCAGATGTGCTACCAACAGAAAAGGAGATGACGGTGAGCTTCCCCTTGGCAGTTACGTGCTGTGCTACCTACCACTTGACAGAATCTGAAGACAGGAAAGCATATATGTTATATTGTCCTTCTGCCTCTGATAAGACAGGATATTCCTTTATTCCAAGGAGAAAACGGAACAGAAACTGCTACTCTAAAAATCTACCATGTATGGAATACACGTCTCATCGCAGATGTGCTAGAAAATGACTGACTTCTCGGCTTAAATTAAAAAAACAAAAACAAACAAAAAGCCCCACAGGCTCTTGTGACAATGAAAACAGTATTTCTCTACCTAATTACTTAGAATACAAAAATCCCAGTGGAAGGGAAGAGGGGTCAGAACTTGACACTTTTAGTGGTCATTATTGCTCTTTTAAAAATTAATATCAATGAATTTCAGATGGTTTCCTCTGGAGGAAATTTTCCATGGGATGATAATAGGAGGCAGTGAAGAGAGAGAAAGGAGATGGAGTACTTGCTGGGGGAGGGGAAAGGGGGTATCTTTCTTGTCTGTTTCACATGCTTGCCTGGTTCTGATTCTGTTTAAATTGGCTACTGGCAAAAACAAATACTACAAACGGAAACATCCACTAGTATTTTACACAGAACTTTTTGAACTGTACTTCTTAAAACCCAAAACAGCAAATGAAGTCTGGAAAAATAACAGTTAATACGTCCTTTAGTAAGAAAGAAGAATCGCAAGTCAGAAGAACTGGGATCAAGTCTCGGCTCTAACTTTACTAGTTATCTGTTCCTGGACCCAAATCCTCTTTGAAAACTAATTCTGTTATCTACTCACTGGAGATAAAAATACAATTACCAAGCATACCTTATAGGACTTTGTGAAAATCAAGTAAGAAAGTGAGAGGTCAGTGAAAGAATGGTGGAAAAATATTTATACAAATACTAGGCATGGGCCAAAGAATAAAGCAGACAGCTGTCTCTCATGCACTGATTATGCAGGAAGTAAAAAGGAGGAACATAAATTATATTTCTTTTTGCTGCCTATATATAATTTCCATTAGAATACCTGCTTTATAATAATTTAAAAAGTATGCACACTGTAGGCTAAGCTGATTGTTTCCCCCTGTAACAGTGTAGTATCTCTAGTCTTCCTGTCATTATGTAGCACTGGATTTTTTTTGTTGTTCCTTTAACATGGTTTTAGATACTGAATATATTTTCAAAGCAATTTTGGTTTTATGGATGATAATTTTTAAAAGACTACACAAGCAAATGCTTGATAAAAATATCAAACTATAGTTGCTTCACTTCTTAAATTTAAAACTATAATTCTGCATAGAGTTCCTTGCAATAAAAAGAAAAATGATATGTATGATGGCTGTGTTAGCTGGCTGGTGGTGTGGTGACTATTTCCAACTTATACCCCTCCACAGCTTACTGGCTGAATTAGCATATATACCTTTACTGTTTTAGGTTACTCTTAGCTAGAGAAGTAAAAGTGCAGATAACTTTATTGCTTGTTTTCTGAACGTACAGACCAGGGACAGCACAGGAGGCTCCTCGAATCTACAAGACACGCTTTGAAAACCTTGCCTTGTTGTGTCCATCCGCCGTCGACCATTAGATCGCCAACTCGCCCAATCTTAACCAAGGTCCTGCTCAGAAGTTTCCCAAACCTCAGCAATATTTTGCCTTTCCTTTCCCTCTCCGAGATTCTTACTAAGATTCTGTAAATGTAGTCATCACTTAGTGCAATAAACAATAACCATGATTTTCCTCACCAAGAGGTGATTTTTGTGAGCTATACTCAGGGAATTGGAATCTGGAAAACTTGAAGAGATTTAAAAGGATTAGCAGCAAGCTTTTTTTTTTTTTTTTTTCAGTTTGAGGAATTATTCTAATATATTCAAACATCTTTCAAATTGAATTATGAGGGCAAGAAATTAAATTATTAACTCCAGGAAGTGGGGTTTTTAACGTGACTTATACTTCTCAATACACTGAATCAATGTTCGTTTTCATATAAAAAAATACTTGATAAGCTAAAAGTTTGCACAGCAAAATCAGCTGATTACTTTGGCAAACCACACGACCCTTGGTGATAGTCTGTGGACTGACTGTGCTACGTTTGCAAACGCAACTGGTTTGCATTTTCTGAATTCTGCCTTCATTATAATATGTGAGAATTTAATCCCGAGAAGCTTGGACTAAAACAAGTTTTTTTTTCTGACTTTGTCGCACAAGTTAACTCTTCTCACCTGAAATGGGTGTTACACATATAACAAATAGTGAACAGACTTTCATTATCTATCTATCAATCATTCACATTTATAAAGAATCCTTCATGTGTGTATTTTAAAGTGATGTACTAAAAAATGGAAATTATGCTTTCAGGTAAAAGCAGTTCTAAAAATATACTAAATGTGGGTTTAAATTTAGATAATGTGGCAGTAGATTTCACTTAAAAGGGAGAGGATTTCAAAGTGAAGGACAGCAAAGGAGGCCTACAGTCATACCAAATTTGTGTTTGACGGGTAATAAGACTCATCAAGTCTATCAGGAGAGGTCTTGAAAACTAAATCTTAATGAAAACATGGGCATAAAGACTATGGCTCTAGGAGCATGTGACCTAGTCCCTGATGTCAGGCATCTGGAATTTGAGTGTGGCTCACGACTAACGACTTTATGAGAAGCCTTTTTTTTTTTTAATTGAAGTGTAGTTGATTTACAATGTTGCATAGTTTCTGCTGTACAGCAAAGTGATTTTAAGCTACTGTAAACTCTCTCTTGTTTCTGTAGCTTAGGGAGTGTTAATAGAGAAATCAGTCTCCCTCTACCTTCCAGCAAGGCTACGGGTAGTTTCTGCTCATTTAAACAAAAGAACCAGAAGAATTCCCACCTAGGACTTCCAATTCTCAACCCTTCTTGATTCGATGGGTGGTCAGTTAAGAGGACAAAGGGTTTAAAGGATGGAGAGATGCCTGGGAGCACACATGAGTATTTTAACAACAACTGATACAACTCCTAAGTAGATACCCAGGGAAATAATGTTTTACAGTCAGTAAACAGCTGACCACTGATTTTAAAACCAGTGGCATGTTTACTCCAAAAGCAGACTAATGAGAAGGTGTTGATAGACATTTTCAACCTTGAACAGGAAAAAAAAAAAAAAAAAACTTTTAGTTCCAAATAATTCCAAAAAAGTTGTACCAGAAAAAGTTATTTTAATTATCTAAATAGTATATCAAGCAAAAATGTTTACCTAGACCCCAAATCACTAACTTCATTAGCTGCATGACAGAGGTCAAAAAGAAAATCAAAACAATTACTGAAATAAAAGGAAAACTAAACTTATTGTTCCCGTCTCTCCCTAGTGCCTTGAGTCATTATTCTTGTGCTAAGTTCCACCAAGCATATTAACTATTTGGGGCCATGAAGATGTTATTAATTCTACTGCTACAATAACATACTTTTTGAAAATTCTCATTTGCTAAAGAACCATCCTGGCCTTATAGGAGAACACGGTCCCACTGAGTTGAGATGACCATGATACCATTATTGGGGAATAATATGACATTTTTCAGTGCCTAGAGTTTTAGATGTTGGTCAGAAGAGTAAAGATGGGGAAGCACCGGAAGAAGGAGAAACAGAGGCCGGGGTAGGTGAAATATTGTGCTTTTAGTCATCAAGTGAGTGGCACGGATGCCGCCTCTCGTTCTCTGCGCGTTAATATAATTGTAAAGCCTGACAAGACGCTCTCCTATTAGCGAGGCCAGTGCAGGCTGCCACTGGATGGACAGCTGCAGATGTTCTTCTGGGGCTGGGTTCCGAGCCCACTCGAACACTGGAGTCTGCCTAGCAAGAGCGTCACACGCCAGAACCTGACCATGTTCGAGTAACGGTTCTAAACCTGTTAGTGTTGTGTTTACTTCACATCCAGAGAGGGTGAATTTCTAAAGTGTGTCTCTATTTGCATACGGCTTAATAGGCTCCCCCTATTTTGAAAAACTCACTTTAAATGTCAAACCTCTCATGGAACTCCCATTTTTAGTAGTTCTACTGTTGACTGAAACAAAAATATTGACTAAATATACTATAAGGCAAACCTGTTTTAGGTGGATTTGCGTTTTATTTATCATAACACCTATATGCAGTAAATGGTATTATGTGGAGACAAGCTATTTATTTAGTTCCCAGAATGTGCCTGTTGGGAGGGACCCATATGTGTACTAAATCTGATACTCCTCTAAATATCTACAACTCACAGGTTGGAAACAACAGGCCTCAAGGATAGTAAGTGTGGAAAATCAGATCCACCTGCCTTTCGAACCTCACTAGTGTGTTAAGCGGATAAACAGATAATCTAAGCACAAGTGTATTTCCCCTTGAGCAAGAGATTTAACTCTTTCAAATTCAACTTGGTAATTTCAAAGAGTGTTTTGGTGAGAATTAAACAATATAACGTGTAGCTTACTGCCTTGACACATAGTAAGTATTCAGTGTCTCTTAGCTCCTATTCTTTCTTTTAAAACTTGAAATTTTTAGATTCTCAATACATCTGTGAAAAACTGGACGAACTCAAAGTTAGAGAATATTCACTCCACAGAAAGAGTCGCAGTAGGACTACTTTGTACAGTAAACGGTGTATAAAGTGTATTTATACACCATATATAGCATGTTTGATATATTGCTTAATTTGAAAACTTCTCACACGTGTACATATGGGTCAGAAGCATGTCCTTTGAATAGGGATGGATGCCTCTCAACAACCTAGATAAACAATACTTAGCATCTGGTAGGATCATCCTCACTGCAAGTATGACTTAAAACATGCTGGTGCTTCCTAGTGACCTGAAAAGGTACGTGGATTGTGAATACGGGACCGTAATACTATAATAATCTGCTGGGATTATTATAATAAGATTGTTTTTGTTGGTTTACAAGGGGAATATACACTGAAAGTATCCCATCATGCAGCTGCACGAAACCGTTCCGCTGGTCTCAGCTGACGCTTCACCTCCCGCTGTCCACTGCGGGAGGAGAGATTTTTCTAGTAGCAGCACGTGGCTCGCAGCAGCAAACACCACAAGCAGTTATGCTGGTAATTCTGAAGCTTCCGCTATGTTAGGACACTGCTGATAGGCTACACTGTCCAGGTAATTGTAAACGCCAACTTGATCTTCTATTTTTCCTAAACACTTGATTTCCGGGGCAATGAACCTCTCTCTCCCTCTTTTTCTTTCTCTTTCCCAGTATACTGCCCTGGGCATGGTCCACCGTGATAAACACACGGTCTGTCAAATGAATATCTTATACCTTAATCCTGCCGTGTCCACTTTTAATGCTTTACCCTGTACCACAGCGGAACAAATCTCAGAAAACGATTTCTAAAGATGTTTTTATATTATACATCCAGGAGGATAGCAAAAGCCTACAAAGTGCTTACATACATGTACAGGACAAAAATCACGTTACTACATTTTCATTCAATTCATTTTATCACTTTGGTTTTGAGGATGCCTTATTTGGTAGCGTTGCTTCATTGTTCTACTAGTTCTTTGGGTACTTAATATTTCGTCATTATAAGAGTTGTCATCTACCAAGCACTTAACTTTGTGACAAACAGTAGACCAAGGTCCGTTTATGTATTAACATTTCACGAAAGTGTCTAAGCCTAAGTGTGATTTTTATTCCCATTTTACAGATGAAGACATTAAAGCTTAGAGGATTTCAGTTATCTGCCTAAGGCCATTCGGTAAGTGTTAAGTCAGGATTTGAACCCAGAGCTATGTATCTAAATTACTTCTTGGTTTTAACTATTTTAGCTATTTTCAATTGTACATATATGGCTTAAAACGTGTTTGGGGGATGGTATGACAAACCTTACTTTCTACAGTATTTTCTTGACAGCCGCTGAAAAAAACCTGAACTCCAAGTCAGCAAATAAAAATGTACGGCAGAAACTGGTCAAAATGTGTTGTCTCTATCTTCTCAATTCAATAATTGTAGAATTTTATTTCTTTTTTTTTTTTTTTTTGCGGTACGTGGGCCTCTCACTCTTGTGGCCTCTCCCGTTGCGGAGCACAGGCTCCGGACGCGCAGGCTCAGTGGCCATGGCTCATGGGCCCAGCCGCTCCGCGGCATGGGGGATCCTCCCGGACCGGGGCACGAACCCGTGTCCCCTGCATCGGCAGGCGGACTCTCAACCACTGCGCCACCAGGGAAGCCCTAGAATTTTATTTCTTAAAGTAGAAGGCTAAGATGTAGAAACCGGAAAAACAAAGATTCTATGCAACCCTATGTAACAGCCTAGCTTCTGGAGGAAAGGTAACCATATATAACAGCCTAGCTTCTGGAGGAAAGGTAACCCTATGTAACAGCCTAGCTTCTGGAGGAAAGGTAACCCTATGTAACAGCCTAGCTTCTGGAGGAAAGGTAACCCTATGTAACAGCCTAGCTTCTGGAGGAAAGGTTGTATTTGAGTAAAAAACATTTGAAAGAAGCGCTATTTAAAGGCATTCTTTAAAGTGGAAGAATACAGTTTTCCATCTGAACCAAAAACAACTTTAATAATAATAATAAGTTAATTGATTACCTAACTAACTTATGTAAAAACGAATCCACACGTCTTTGACCTCTTATGCTATTTTTTTTATCCCAGAAGGTAATGGAAATGCCAAAACCATTTTAACTCTTGGGGCACCAACAGGGCTTCACCCTGTACGAACACGCTTTCTTTCGATGTTTTCTTCCCTCTTCTAAGCTGAACTCAGGAGGACAGAGGCGGCTCTGTGGTAGGATTGCTGGGAACCGCTGACTGCAGAAAAATTAGGCAAGAGTTTTAAACTGACAATGTTTAGACTGAGAGCTTCACTCCAAGCTCCTTCTGCGTTTCTGTGCTCCGCTTTTAATTATCGCTTCAAGTAAGTGTACTGGATATATACTTATCAACTCCTCATTTCCCCTGTGGACCACACTGTGGGTTACAAAATACAATTTCCATTTTGTCTGTGGATGGCCTAAATAAAGTACACACAAAACAACAAGGATGGGCTCCTTAATTTAGCAGGATAAGGTGCTCATATAACAGTGGCCCTGGGGTTTAGATTAGAGGAGAAAGAGAACTAGATTCCACCTCAGTGGAGTTGAATAATTTCTAAAAGATTTAGCACAAAAGAACTGGGCCATCCCACACTATGAACACTTGGAAAATCTAACAATAACAGATTAATTTTTCTCACATTCTTTAATACGGGGATCCGTGGCATACATGCAATTATATCTTATGATATTTTAAGCACAACTATCACAGGAACAAAACTGAAAAAGAAATGTTAAGGAAGTGAATATCATGGCAAGGCTGTATTAAATATATATTGGATTTCAAAATATATTACATGCATGTCATGCATCACTGAATTCCTAACATTAGCCTCTCCACTGTGTAAGTAAACAATATGATAACATATCTTAATATAAAAATATATAAAAATAAAAAAATAAATAATTCATGCTTATTTTTAAAATGAATTTTCCCACCAGTGAGCTATATTATTTAGTTTATCATATTTCCTCCCAATATATGTGACCCCTTTCTATTCCAAGCCAACACATGTTCCAAGCCATAGTTCTTATCATAATCATTACTGTCATCAGCAGTGGCAACATTTAATGAGTACTCATTATCAGCTGGGTCTTAGGAATTCAGAAAGTTACACAATAGAGTCAGGAGTTAGCATGTTAGTGGGACTGTCAATGTATGTGCCAACCAGTGGAAAAAGCACGGTGCTTTGTGAAGGTCGTGAGACTTCGTGGAGAAAATAGCCCTTGAGATGAACCTTGTATAGTTAGGAATTATATGAGAACATAAGAATGAAAAAAATACTTCACTCCTGAAGCACGACTGGAACAAAGGCATACTCTACATAAGCCACTTGACTCTGAAGTTTTACATGACGAGAGATGAGAGTTGAAGGAAAAACCATTTCATGGTGGCTACTGATCTACGTATGGTGTTTGTACTTTACACTGGAGGCAGTGAAGCTCACTGAAGGTTTTTGAGTAAAGGGAATGATAATGGCAAGTTTTATATTTGGAAATTTAGCCATGGCCTGAAGGGAAGAAGCTATAGAGACCAGCTGGGACAAAGGAGGACATGTCTTAAATGACTTGGCATTTTCACGTACATATATGTTACATGTTTTGTTTCCACACTAAGGAGAAGATCAAACTTATTTGCCTATACTTCTGGAAAGTAGGATAAATGACAGTTTAATACAAGGACACAGAGATATTCCAAGTACACTATAGATTCCACTGCCTAAAGAGAAGTAGACTTTGAGCAACAGAACATTCCAGATGACAGGAAAGATGTGAGAATGCCAGGAGAGCATCAGAGGAGACAGGATTTGAGCTGGTTCTGTTCAGGTGTGTACGTCCTTAGGTCTTTATCACACAGTTTAAAGGGAAGTAGAAAACAACTCAAGTAATTCAAATTTGATTTTGATGCACTGATTTTCGTTGTTTATCTTCCCAGTGGACACAAATCAATTTGCACTCTCTGAACAGTGCTAGACAGTGCAGAGGATACACACACTGGTTGATAAAAACCAGTTTAACTGTAATGTATTGTTGATGATTCGGACAGGCATTTGCATTTACTTAGTAAGAAACGATTGTCTAATTTCAATTGTACCTTAGACGTTCTCCATGTATCTGTGGACACATGCCAATTTTTTAACATCTACCACCAAACAACTATTCCATTACCATTAATTCTAACTACACTTAGTGAATATTAATTTAATCTGATAATAAATTAAGAGCAGGACAAGAGCATAATATATAGTGAGGATAATATCAGCCTGACCTCCAAACTGACCAAACATTAGGAACGTAACGTAGGGTGGAACCCGCATGAATGAGATTAACGCCCTTATAGAAGGACTCCAGTGAGATCCCGAGCCCCTTCCTCAGGGTATAAGGAGAAGTCTGCAGCCCAGAAGAGGGCTCTTATTCGACCATGCGGACACTCTGGTCTCAGACTTCCAGCCTCCAGAACTGTGAGAAATACATTCCAGTTGTTTCTGAGCTACCCAGTCTCTGGAATTCTGTTACAGCAGCCCAAACAAACCAAGACGGCTGGTATTTACTGAACAAAGTGCTTATAATTTTCTTTGAGTCCTATCAGTCTGCACCTGTCTTCTTTGAAAACCCTGAGAAAACCATAATTCAAAAAGAGTCACGTACCAAAACGTTCGTTGCAGCTCTATTTACAATAGTCCGGAGATGGAAACAACCTAAGTGTCCATCATCAGATGAATGGATAAAGAAGATGTGGCACATATATACAATGAATATTACTCAGCCATAAAAAGAAACAAAATCGAGCTATTTGTAATGAGGTGGATGGACCTAGAGTCTGTCATACAGAGTGAAGTAAGTCAGAAAGAGAAAGACAAATACTGTATGCTAACACATATATATGGAATTTAAGAAAAAAAAATGTCATGAAGAACCTAGGGTAAGACAGGAATAAAGATACAGACCTACTAGAGAACAGACTTGAGGATATGGGGAGGGGGAAGGGTAAGCTGGGACAAAGTGAGAGAGTGGCATGGACATATATACACTGCCAAACGTAAGGTAGATAGCTAGTGGGAAGCAGCCGCGTGGCACAGGGAGATCAGCTCGGTGCTTTGTGGCCACCTAGAGCGGTGGGATAGGGAGGGTCGGAGGGAGGGAGACGCAGGAGGGAGGAGATGTGGGAGCGTATGTATGTGTGTAGCTGATTCACTTTGTTGTAGGGCAGAAGCTAACACACCATTGTGAAGCAACTGTACTCGAATAAAGATGTAAAAAAAAAAAAGAGTCAATGGAGACAGAGTTGAAAAAAAAAATTGTAACTTTTACCATTGTTACCCCTCATGCAATTCGTAAGTTTCTCTCTTTATCTGCTAATCAGTAATTTTTCATCTACATCCAGAAGGGTTGGAAATCCTCCTAAACAATACGTTTATAATGATGTGGTGATGGTATTCAAATCAAGCATTCTGTGATCGGGTATTTTAAAAAAGAAGGAAGAAAGGAAGAAAGAGATTCTTAGCAGAAAAATAAACAAAATATGTCTGTCAATATGCTAAGATTATATTTATATGTCCCCTTCCTTCCCACATCTCATTCTCTCTATAGTAAAATGATCTCAGCACTCCACTCTACCCTCTGATTACAGTGAGATTGCAGGACCTTTGCAGCCTTGCAACTGTAGCGCTATTTCCAACACCACACCGCTCCTGAAGCACCTGCCATACCCTTAGGCACCTGTTGTGATTCCTAACCATGCTCCCCTCCCCCCTTTAAAGACGAGCTCCCACCCAATAATCGGTCTAAAAGTAGGACACACAACAACTGAAGAAATGCAGAACTATAACTTGAAGTCTATTAAATGGCAGACTCTGCAGAGATTGGCGACACCTCAGCCTTTGGGTTCAGGTCAATAAAATCACAAGGTCTGTTTTTCATGAAGTAGCTGCATTAGCAAACTGGCCAGAGCTTCTTCTCTGAATTCTCATGCATTTTTTTAATCTCATGAATATGTTTTCCAGTGACATGTCATTGTCTTCTATCTATCCACCCATGGGCTACAGACACACACATATCAGGCAGGTGAAATCTTCTCCCCTGACTCCCTCCCTCTCCACCAGGGCCAGCCTGGGAACCAGCAAACACAGAGATCTGAGCCAGGCATCAGCTTAGGGAGCTGAGCCCAAGCTTCCTGAGCGGTTCCTACAGGCACAAGCACGTGAGCTTCCTTTGCTTCTAGGAGGGAACGCGGAGCAAGAGCCTCGGCGGGAACCCTCTTGCCCACTGGGCGCTCAGCTAGGAGTCCCAGAATATCAGACACAATTATATTCAAATGTAAGTACAAAAAGTCATTTTGACTCGAATATAAATGATTCTAGCGGCCATGTTGTATCACCCCCTCTACTGCGCCTCTCCATCAGCAGTGATAATCGAGCAATGACTACGTGCACTGAAATGATAATGTGATTAACGGTGCATTTACCTATCTTGCTGTTAAGCACCTGCATAAGGGGATTGTTTCCTATAGGTCATTATCACCATCACCTTCAGGCGCAAGCCACTCAAGCCACTGTGTCTGTAAGGTCTAGAGACAAACTATTACTGCATCTCGTGGCAAGCGCATCATTTTATCACTGTTGACCTGTGGGCACCTTGTCAGCTTTCATTAATAAGAAATAAGAAATGAATGCTATTGCATGAGAGAGAAGAAATGTAAACCTCCGCTCTCTCCTTTCGGAAACTGTGTATCATTTATATTCTTCTCACCCATCTTAACATTAGACCATGGGCTTCTTTTATCCAGTCGTGAGATTTAAGGAGTAGAGTTTGTGATTTTGTTTTCTGTGCAATTATTTTAAGTGCTACCAATAAAATGAGCCAGAATACTCAGCCACAGACGCTGAGATAGAGGAGAGAGACGCAGAGGAGAGAGACGCTGAGATAGAGGAGAGAGACGCTGAGATAGAGGAGAGAGCGCTGGGATAGAGGAGAGAGACGCTGAGATAGAGGAGAGAGACGCTGAGATAGAGGAGAGAGCACTGGGATAGAGGAGAGAGACGCTGAGATAGAGAAGAGAGACAGACGCTGAGATAGAGGAGAGAGCCACTGAGATAGAGGAGAGAGACGCTGAGATAGAGGAGAGAGATGCTGAGATAGAGGAGCGCTGGGATAGGGGAGCAAGATGCTGAGATAGAGGAGAGAGACGCTGAGATAGAGGAGAGAGCGCTGGGATAGAGGAGAGAGACGCTGAGATAGAGGAGAGAGATGCTGAGATAGAGGAGCGCTGGGATAGGGGAGCAAGATGCTGAGATAGAGGAGAGAGACGCTGAGATAGAGGAGAGAGCGCTGGGATAGAGGAGAGAGACGCTGAGATAGAGAAGAGAGACAGACGCTGAGATAGAGGAGAGAGCCACTGAGATAGAGGAGAGAGACGCTGAGATAGAGGAGAGAGATGCTGAGATAGAGGAGCGCTGAGATAGAGGAGAGAGCGCTGGGATAGAGGAGAGAGACGCTGAGATAGAGGAGAGAGATGCTGAGATAGAGGAGCGCTGGGATAGGGGAGCAAGATGCTGAGATAGAGGAGAGAGACGCTGAGATAGAGGAGAGAGCGCTGGGATAGAGGAGAGAGACGCTGAGATAGAGAAGAGAGACAGACGCTGAGATAGAGGAGAGAGCCACTGAGATAGAGGAGAGAGACGCTGAGATAGAGGAGAGAGATGCTGAGATAGAGGAGCGCTGAGATAGAGGAGAGAGCGCTGGGATAGGGGAGCAAGACGCTGAGATAGAGGAGAGAGACGCTGAGATAGAGGAGAGAGCGCTGGGATAGGGGAGCAAGACGCTGAGAGGAGAGAGACGCTGAGATAGAGGAGAGAGACGCTGAGATAGAGAGGAGAGACGCTGGGATAGAGGAGAGAGATGCTGAGATAGAGGAGAGAGACGCTGAGATAGAGGAGAGAGACGCTGAGATAGAGGAGAGAGCGCTGGGATAGAGAAGAGAGATGCTGAGATAGAGAAGAGAGACAGACGCTGAGATAGAGGAGAGAGCCACTGAGATAGAGGAGAGAGACGCTGAGATAGAGGAGAGAGACGCTGAGATAGAGGAGCGCTGAGATAGAGGAGAGAGCGCTGGGATAGGGGAGCAAGACGCTGAGATAGAGGAAAGAGACGCTGAGATAGAGGAGAGAGCGCTGGGATAGGGGAGCAAGACGCTGAGATAGAGGAGAGAGACGCTGAGATAGAGGAGAAAGACGCTGAGATAGAGGAGAGAGACGCTGAGATAGAGGAGAGAGACGCTGAGATAGAGAGGAGAGACGCTGGGATAGAGGAGCGCTGAGATAGAGGAGAGAGCACTGGGATAGGGGAGGAAGACGCTGAGATAGAGGAGAGAGACGCTGAGATAGAGGAGAGAGACGCTGAGATAGGGAGAGAGACGCTGAGATAGAGGAGAGAGACGCTGAGATAGAGAAGAGAGACGCTGAGATAGGGAGAGAGACGCTGAGATAGAGGAGAAAGCGCTGGGATAGAGGAGAGAGACGCTGAGATAGAGGAGAGAGACGCTGAGATAGAGGAGAGAGACGCTGAGATAGAGGAGAGAGACGCTGAGATAGAGGAGAGAGACGCTGAGATAGAGGAGAGAGATGCTGAGATAGAGGAGCGCTGAGATAGAGGAGAGAGCGCTGGGATAGGGGAGCAAGACGCTGAGATAGAGGAAAGAGACGCTGAGATGGAGGAGAGAGCGCTGGGGTAGGGGAGCAAGATGCTGAGATAGAGGAGAGAGACGCTGAGATAGAGGAGAGAGACGCTGAGATAGAGGAGAGAGACGCTGAGATAGAGAGGAGAGACGCTGGGATAGAGGAGCGCTGAGATAGAGGAGAGAGCACTGGGATAGAGGAGAAAGCTGAGATAGAGGAGAGAGCGCTGGGATAGGGGAGCAAGACGCTGAGATAGAGGAGAGAGACGCTGAGATAGAGGAGAGAGACGCTGAGATAGGGAGAGAGACGCTGAGATAGAGGAGAGAGACGCTGAGATAGAGAAGAGAGACGCTGAGATAGGGAGAGAGACGCTGAGATAGAGGAGAGAGCGCTGGGATAGAGGAGAGAGACGCTGAGATAGAGAAGAGAGACAGACGCTGAGATAGAGGAGAGAGCCACTGAGATAGAGGAGAGAGACGCTGAGATAGAGGAGAGCTGAGATAGAGGAGAGAGACGCTGAGATAGAGGAGAGAGACGCTGAGATAGAGAGGAGAGACGCTGGGATAGAGGAGCGCTGAGATAGAGGAGAGAGCGCTGGGATAGGGGAGCAAGACGCTGAGATAGAGGAGAGAGCACTGGGATAGGGGAGCAAGACGCTCAGATAGAGGAGAGAGCGCTGGGATAGAGGAGAGAGACGCTGAGATAGAGGAGAGAGCGCTGAGATAGAGGAGAGAGACGCTGAGATAGAGGAGAGAGACGCTGAGATAGAGGAGAGAGATGCTGAGATAGAGGAGAGAGCACTGAGATAGAGGAGAGAGACGCTGAGATAGAGGAGAGAGACGCTGAGATAGAGGAGAGAGCTGAGATAGAGGAGAGAGACGCTGAGATAGAGGAGAGACGCTGAGATAGAGGAGAGAGCACTGGGATAGAGGAGAGAGACGCTGAGATAGAGGAGAGAGACGCTGAGATAGAGGAGAGAGACGCTGAGATAGAGGAGAGAGATGCTGAGATAGAGGAGAGAGATGCTGAGATAGAGGAGAGAGACGCTGAGATAGAGGAGAGACGCTGAGATAGAGGAGAGAGCTGAGATAGAGGAGAGAGACGCTGAGATAGAGGAGAGAGCACTGAGATAGAGGAGAGAGACGCTGAGATAGAGGAGAGAGACGCTGAGATAGAGGAGAGAGACGCTGAGATAGAGGAGAGAGACGCTGAGATAGAGGAGAGAGATGCTGAGATAGAGGAGAGAGACGCTGAGATAGAGGAGAGAGCTGAGATAGAGGAGAGAGACGCTGAGATAGAGGAGAGAGATGCTGAGATAGAGGAGAGAGACGCTGAGATAGAGGAGAGAGCACTGAGATAGAGGAGAGAGACGCTGAGATAGAGGAGAGAGATGCTGAGATAGAGGAGAGAGACGCTGAGATAGAGGAGAGAGACGCTGAGATAGAGTAGAGAGACGCTGAGATGGAGGAGAGAGACGCTGAGATAGAGGAGAGAGACGCTGAGATAGAGGAGAGAGACGCTGAGATAGAGGAGAGAGACTCTGAGATAGAGGAGAGAGCACTGAGATAGAGGAGAGAGACGCTGAGATAGAGGAGAGAGACGCTGAGATAGAGGAGAAAGCTGAGATAGAGGAGAGAGAGATCTGTTTTTTCTAAAACAAACAGACAAACAATAAACACCCCTGTATCTGTCTAACAGTGTAATTCTACAAAGTACGTTCCCAGCATCTGGCCTATCTTGCATTAAATCCACCCAGAAGTTATAAAATTATAATTAATGATGCGACCCTATGTGTAGTACACTGACACCCTCACTAACTTAAATCTATATCTTATAGGTAAACAGAGTAAGTTTTATGTGTAATCATCTTATGAGACCACTCAGAAGGAAAACATACAAAGAGTGAAATGGTACATTTTCTTTTCTCTCTCACTTTATATTTTGAGAATTTCAAAAAGCACTAAGTGCTGTAACCCTTGGAGAAAGTCACGCCTGGTGGGACAGCCTTCTTTGTGTTTATTAGAAGAAGAAGAGCCTTTGTTAACGTGCTTTCCCTACGACTTTAATTTCATGTTGGCAGATCGCTACTCTCAGACCCCTGTAGACTTCCTGGTCCTGGAAGAAAGCTTTCTTCTTTGGTCCCCCGAGTAGGCTAGTGACAAGTGAAAACACACAGGTAAAACTAACACAGAGCAGTCGTTTCAGAGCCTATATTCTGCGGTGGCAAAGGTGCGCAGGCAGGTTCCTACCTGCCGCTGGTTCCAAGGAGCCTTTTCTACAGAGCAACACAGCCCAACTCACGTGAAACAGGGAATCCTTTGGGGAGTAATTTCATCTTCATTGTTTCATTTCTCCTTAGTCTTTGGAAAGCAGCATTTACATTCCCTCTGCTCACATTTATAACGAGGAAACACGACTTACATAATTCAGAGAGTAAGTAAATTCTCATTTCTTTGGCAAAAGAAATCACCGGTTTCCTCAATTAAATTCAGAGTGAAATGAAAAGCACTCAAACATCCGGAGAAACACCAGAGCAGGGCGTTATAAAGTCATTTAATGGAAAAGACAGAAAGAATAGTGGAGAAAGCGTGCCTTGCAACAGAGCTACCCTTGAACATATCAGTGGCTTTGGAGATATATTATGCTATTTAATATGCACACAATATCCTTGGGAGGGCAGGTGTCTCCCCATGTTATGGTTGAAGAAACGCAGAACTGGGTTATGCGCACTACATAGCTGGTCAGAAGAAGAGGCAGAATTCAAGCTCAAGTCCGAGTTCAAACTTCACGTCCTTCCTATCATATCTAGAGTATACTGAAAAAATAACTCGCATGATGGATGGCATTTCTACCCAGTGAGAGTATTTCTAGCTGCTAGAAAGTAGGACAAAAATAAAAACTGTATATTATAAAAATTCACATTCCTATCTATAATTTAAAGAAAAATATTTTGTTGTTAGGAGAAAATTCAACTTTTTCTCTTTATGGTAACTTACTTTTGATTCACAGTTATCGGACATCACCACTCCTCTAGTGTTAAGTAAACTCAGAAATCAAGAATTGGGAAGAGAACGTGAAGCTTAGGGAGAAAGCACAAACCCAATGTTATCGCTCAGAAATTAAAAATAATCACAAAAGAATATGATGAAATTGTGACATTAAATAGTAGAAATAGTTGCTTGATTATGCTTTTATCAACATCTCAGATGATGCAACGTAGATGGTCCCAAACTCCGAAAGGTCCTCCCAGGGTTCCAGGGAGAAAGAAGTCTGATAAGGCTTTGCACCCCTGCACAGTCCTGGCAGACCTAAGGTTGTCCCCGAGGGCCGGCTACGGGCCAAGGGACTTTATTTTACATCATTGCACACACGTGTAGACCCCAAACAAATCAGCGAAGAATCCTCACTGCACATGCCATCAATGCGTAAGGTTAGGAACTGGAAGATGCAGATTATAAACCAAACCCTCCCACTTACCAGCAACGAGACCTCCGTCACATCCATCTCCCTGTAAGCCTCACTGGCGAACTGAGGACACGATTACACTCATCTCACACACTTGGATAGTCATGAGGGGTTCAAAGAAGGTAAAACTCATGGGGACATTCTGTAATTGTAAACACCATTCAAATGCAATTATTATTATTGTCAGGGCTGTTCTGTAATTTCTGAAACGCCTGCTACGATACTATTGCTAAAACAGCTGGCTACCAGGAGGAACCTGTCCCCTAAGCAACTCCCACCCAGAACAGTTTTCCTCCGCATCGAGTGGGTTTCCATGATGAGATGACTGTCCTGCATGGCTGGCAACCTAACGCCATTACCGTATTTTGAGAAATCTGTATTTTGAGAAATCATAAATAAATAGATTTCTTACACAGGAGGTACCTACTGTGATGAAAGCATACACTACAGACTTGGGAGTGCAATAATATCCTGATTACTAATAAAGCTTAAAAACATCAGGTGGAAGGGGAGACATTTAGGTAAAAATACTTTAGGGTAAACAGATGGAAAAATCTAAAATAGCACCATTTTAATAATTACATAAATATTCTCTCATCAGACTTTGGAACAAGCTGGCTTCTGTTAAAAACAAATCACCACCACCACCAACTCTGCTTGCTTTTACCCTTTTTTCCTTTTCTAAAATAATAGCCTTTTTCTCTCCCTCTTATGAGGTCAAAAATCCTGAGTTCTCGCCACCAGAATCTTGGGTTTAACCCCTTCTGATTGTCCTGCACCAACACTTCATTAAAGGGGTTGAAGTTAGGGAAGTTTTCTGTATTGAATCTACATAGTGTCTGTGTTTTTGACCCATTTCCTACCTCCCAGTGCCATCCAATAATGATACCTTTTTAAGCTGCTTAAAAGAGACTCTGAAATTTTAAACCTTTTTTTTTTTTTCTTTCCTCTGAGCTAGCCAGAAAAGAGGAGAATTCAGACTGAGCCATAGCTCCATCTTCTGGAAGTGTATATCACTAGCAACAACTGAAGACCCAGAGGCACCCAAGACATTTCCTCACTGAAGCACTCATGCTCAGTCTGTGTGCAAAAGACCTTGTATGTCTCACTCACGAAGCGAGATTCTTCTTCAGTCCATCAGAAGGAGAGGAACACACACCTTAGAAAACCTTCAGTTACTGAGGGAAATAACTTTGCTGGAGCACAACTCAAAGTAAGCCCCTGGCTGGCGATAAACCCCCCTCATGAACGCAGGCTCCGTACACCGGAGAGCTAGCTTACAGCCAGATGGAAGAGCCCTTTGAGACACACAGAAATCACAAGTTATTTGATGAAATTCCCATGTCGGAAGAATTTTAAACTTCATTTAGTGCCACGCTCCATTTTAAATGTGAAATGACAACGTGCGCCTCACACCTGGCTTCTGGTGACTGTTTTCCATGCTGTGTTTTGCTATCCAGCATCTGCTTTTCTATTTTCATGTTAGAAAAATAAGGCTTGGTTATGCAAACTTGATTTCTAATTTTGCATATTTGTGTTTCTATATCAAGCTGAAATGCGTCTGCGGTTCCCACGCTTTATTTTAAAACTCTGAAACAGTTACTATCTATACTGTCCACTCGTACTTAAAAAAACAAGACAATGGGTTTTACTGCTTCCAATCATTGATTCCATGTTTCTCTCCCTTTGAGGTAACTTGAGGCTATGTAAAGTCTGAGAGGCTCAGGTTATGTCCAAATATATAATAGAATCCCCTAGTCTTCTCATCTTGTACATCATTAACACTTTTCTTGGTACACTCGAGATTGGAAAGATATAAGCCGTGCTATTCGGTATGGATCAGCTGTTTATTAACAGATTATTTCAAAGATTTGAGTAATCAAGGTCAGTGAGCCATTAAGACTTGTTTCTTTTACTCTCCTTAAATGTTTCTCTCTTTTTCCACACCGAGCACTCCAGGGAAGCTAGACACCCACCTTCGTATTTTCTGTATTCTTTAAAATTGTGCTGGAGATTGAGATCATATTACATAATTGGTTTCTAATCTGGAAATAGAAAAAAAATCTATATAACTATTAAAGGTGAATGAACTGAAGCCAGCACTCTGGTATTAGTAAAATCACCCCAATACACAATAAAACACAAAGTCCAATTTATTAAACAGGATTGGGAATATGGCCCTTTGGCAGAATGAATGTTGTGAGAAAACTAAAACTCACCATATTTGGGTGGATTGGATGAAGGCAGTCAAAAGGCACAAACTTCCAATTGGAAGATACATAAGTATTAGGAATGTAATATGCAACATGATTAACATAATTAACACTGCTCTGTGTTATATATAACACCTGTTAAGAGAGCAAATCCCAAGAGTCTCATTACAAGGAAAAATATATTTTTTTCTTGTTCTTTTATTTGGTATCTATATGAGCGAATGGGCGTTTGCTAAACTTGTGGTAATTGTTTCATGATGTATGTAAGTCAAATCCCTAGACTGTAAAACCTGAAACTTACGCAGTGCTGATGTCACTTACATCAATAAAAGCGGAAGAAAAAACCCTCCAAATCACCACATTCTTTTTAATTTTCAAGGAATTAAATATACGGAGACTACACTTAACATTAAGATTAGCTTAATCACGATGCCTCAGAAAGAATACCGAGGGCCTGCAGACCATTATGATAAACACCAGGTATCACTGCCAAGTACCGAAGAGCTAGAGGACGCAAGCGCTCACTCTAATGTGGTCCTGGAATCAGGAGATATTCCTTTAAAAATATTTCAGGGTACCTGTTTCTGTGCTTCTTATGTGTCTCTTTTTCATAAAAATGAAAGACAGAAAATGTGTGTGTAAATCTGACAGTTTCAACGGGGCTACGTGGATTTTGAATAAAACGAAAATGTGCCTCATGGTGAAAGTCTATACCTGAAGTCTCCCCGTGTCGTATGTGGCTTTCTTGATTAACGTGCTTCGTTCAGTGGCCTCAAAGGAGCCTGCATTCTAGAGGAGAGTTTTCTGTGGGCTTTTGGATGACTGGCTTGCAGCCAAAGCACTTACCCCACTATTCAGGATATACTGTGGAAAACCATATAACTGCACCTAAGAGTCTTTAATTGCTAATTGTTCCTAATAGCTGTTTAGTATATAATGCAAACAATAATACGTGATGTCAATTTGAATTTCAAGGTTGTTATTCAATCCCGAGTTTCCGCTGTGTTATGTTCTCTTCCTGTGGTTAATGATGTCTGAAAAACCCTCGTGGAAAAAACAGTCCCGGCTTGGGTAAGGGGCAAGGCCTGTATTCCAAGAAAAACAATAAAAACATAGAAAATAGAGGTTTGAGTGATAGCCTACTGTATGTCTGAACACAATATCGAGTACTGTACACAGTGAAATGAATGGCAACCTCTGTGCTTCCCATTACACGTCTCAGTGACCGTTCAGAGATTAACCGCGCTGTGGATTACCAGTGGAATTTGGAATCTCCTTCATTGTCACCCGCATCCAAAGAGGTTCCGTTATGCTCTGCGAATCACTTTCTCTAGGTCTTATTCTTAAAGAATGGAGACAAGCAGCTTTCATTACTTCTGAGGAACTCTCTCACAGATAGATGCTCATTGATCTGTTCTCCCTTCTCCTCACACTGGCTTAAGCAAGAAGATGGGAGCCTTCTTATAATAGGCAACGGAAAAAATGCAATGGGGCCAAACTCTGGCTAGCTGATAGTCTCTCAAGTACTCCTCCCTCTGTTCTGTCTGCAATTCCTGTAAGATTTCCAGCACTTGGGGTTTAAATGTCCTCTAGCCCTTCAGAAGCTGGCATCGAATTGCTTCTTCACGTTGTCAAATGACTGAGTGTTTTCTTCATTGACTTGGTTTCTGCCTGATTCTGGAATAGGCAGTAAGCAGGAAGTATAATAGTATAATAGGAAGTATACTCTTCCCCCAGTATATACTGGGGAAGTATAAAACTCACTCAGAGAAGGAAGAGAGCAGATCTGGGAGTCGGGGAGTGAACAGGGGGAGAGTACAGAAAAGCCAAGTAAAAAACTGAAAAACTGCAGATTGGGCAAGAGAATGGGGAATAAGCTTAGAGTGGAGTGTTGTTAGGGGAAAAAATCTGCTTGTGTTTGAAAAACATGAAATGGGAATATCTATTGACATATGTGCGTGTGTTATCTATACATGGTGAGACATGCAGAACAATGTTCTATCCTTCCCTACCGCCTTTTGGCACGAAAAGCACAATAAGCTATTTGGTTCATCAGTCCCGTTCTCCATTGCTCCTTATCTAATGCTGGTAGATCACAAAATGGCCACATCTTCCCTTTTCCTCGTTTGTGTGCCTTTTCCTTTGGGATTTAGAAGCTCCTCCCAACAACATATAGGTGTTATTTCTCTTCCCTTTGAATAAGATCTGCCTTGTGACTCGCTTAAGCCCGTACAATGTGGTGGAAGTGATGCGAAGCCTCTCTTCCGTGCTTATACTGACCCTTTCAGAATCCCGCTCAGATGTTACGTGAGCAAAAGCTCGGCTAACCTGAGGAGATGAGATTCCACGCGGAATACAGCTGAGTCCCCCTAGCAGAGGTGATCCTAAGCTTGCCAGCTCCCAGACAAGCTGGCTGCACACACAGGACGCATGAATGAATACAGTGAAAAGAACAGAACTACCCAGCTGAGCTCTGCCCAAGTTCCTGCCCAGCAGAATCAAGGGTTAAATTAATGTGTGCTAAGCCACTAAGTTTTGGGGTGCTTTATTATGCATCAAAGGCTAACTGCTGCAATCACCAACTTACATTTCTTGGGTAGCTTCATTTTTGTGTAGTGATACTACATTAAGTATTAAACCTATATTTGGAATTCACATTTTTCTTATAATCTTCTTACATGAATCTCCCAAGAGCCTTACATGAACACCTGGATATATTAATCCTATTCGTGGTTCAAGATACAAGATGGTTTGAGAGATACTAATCTGTAATTCTTGCATTTAAAAAAAAATAACTTCAGTTAAGACGATGCCTATGGCACAGAATGAAGTCAATTATCCACTTATTTGTTCAGTACACATGTTCATTTCCTAAAATGCAAGGCCTTTTGGTCTTGAATCCTAGCAGGTATTTTAAGACTTGGATTTTGGGGAAATGATACACTTGGGGGAAAAGAGTTCCTGGTATGGGCAGCCAAGGTACATGGGCTCCAACTCTCATGAGTTTCTTCCTCCTCTAATTCATCAAAGAAGCAAAACTTCGGAGAAAACTAGATTGTTCACCTACTATAATAGCACACAGATCTATCTGTCTGATCTGTGCTCTTCATGGCATCATTTCAGGATTCAATACCTCCTCAAAAAATTATTAGTTCTACCAACCTCATGCACTCAAGCAGTTTATTCATCGTCAGAAAGCTTCTTGGCTTCAGTGGCTCTGGTAACAGACAGAGGTGGTAATGGCATTACCTAATTCTGTGATGCACAATTAATTTAATTTTTTCTCTATGATTAAAATGGAAATGCCTCACAACTTAGAACTGCTGTTAAATAATGGGCTACAAATTCCACCTGAGTTTCAGGAATCGCACCATATGCTTGTGAGCAGAAACTTGGTAGAGTCGCTTTCAGTTGAAAAAAAAAAAAGTAGTAAAATTGGTTCTGAATATAAAAAAGAGTATAAATGGATGAAATTGTACAAAATTCCAAAGGTTTCTGTTTCCATCAGGATTTAGGCAGGAAATAAATGGCATTATCATAGGGAGTCATCGAGGAGAGGAAAGACACTAGTTGGCAACCTGTGGGCAGGGGCTCCGTGCAAGGACTCGGAAATTAGGAGTAGTAGGCGGCACTGCTGAACCCCTAGGGAGGGGGCAGTTGCTAAGCCCCAAAAGAGCTGCTTGGAGAGGACCACCTAAGAGGAGCTACGGATTCCTTGGGCAGCCACCAGGAGGTGATCTGTCAGGAAAGGGAACAGGACATAGCCCGCCTCCACACTCTTTCCATCCTTTCATCTGTCAGTGCCACAAATTGGCTCAACTCAACAAGAAGCCCAGGGGAAGCCCACTCATTAATTATATTCATTCAATTCAGCCCCCTGAGACGTCAAGCAGGGTGGAGGAGAGTGGAGAGTGGACCAGAGGGACCGTGGAAGACGTCCAGCACAGTTCCTTCACAAAGAGTAAGAGCTGAAAAGACATTTTAATGAGTTTTTGATTCTCTGAGAATAGTGGCATATCTAGCTGAAGGAACTCCTATCATACTTGTTTTTACTTAGAATCGTGTAGGGAAGAAAATCAAAAGACTGGAAATGTTAAAAACAGTAGGATGCAAACGGCTCTTTCCTCGCTAGTCCATCCTTAAAGCTCTTAGAATTGTACTTTTATGATCACCTTTCGAGTTCACTGCCATTTTCCCCAACATCATCATCATTTTCTAAACTCGTAATTATTAGAGTAAAATCATTTATTTTTTCTGCTATAGAAATTCTATAGAACTATCTATATCCATGAAAAGGAATGAGTCAAACTCATTCCTTTTGGTGTCGTTTTGGTTCTGCCTGTAACATGCTGCTAACCTCAGGCAAGTTGACAAACTTTTTTTGGCCTAAATTTCTTCATCCGTACAGTAGAGACAGTAAGAGTCCCTACCTCACAGGGTTGTCGTGAAGATTAAGAAGATTCTTACAGGTAAAGCGCTGAAAACTGTGCCCGGCACACAGTAAGCACCCCAAAACGTTACCTAGTGGCATTAATAATGAGGGAACATCGATTCCAAATTTTACTATTTGATTAGTATTGATTTTCTTTTTTTTTTTTTTCCTATTTTGATCCAATGAGGTCTCAGTGCACCTTACTTGGTGAGACTCGGAACTAGGCAACATGAACCACCTTCCCTAAACCCCTCACCAGGCTCCGGCCAGACAGGCAATACGCGTAAGAAAGAGAGACACATCCGTTTAACCTGGGGCTTTACAAGGTTTTAAGAACAGATTTTACTCAGCACCATGGTGTGGCGACGCAGGACGGAATGATGCAGAGCCATGTGTGGAAGATGAGCTCCCCAGAGGCAGAGCTCACAGCGGGACTGGTTCCTTTATTTACAGTCTCCACAAGCAGGAAAAGGACACACCCATTTGTAAATCTCAGAATTAAAATATATTGCCGATCAGAATGCAGGATCTGTGGATTTTAAACTCAGCACTTTGACCACCCCCTGGGTGCCCAGATCACCCATGAGGGCTTCACCTCAATCCTCGCCTAGGGTCAATCTCCAATCCCAGCTCATCTGAGATGCTCTGACACCTTCAGACACGACACCCTCCTTGATAAAAATAGATTATTAGCTTTCTTTGTCTGGAGGCAATCAAACACTCTAAGAAGTGAAAGAAATGTGCTAAAGACAGATAATCAGCTAATTGGAGCTTTCTCCACCAAGCAATAAAAGAAAGAAACTCAAAGAACACTGACTGTGGGAGAGGAGTGAGGGGGAGTATACAAGTACTTTACCGGAATTACAATTCTCCCTTCGAGGGCAATTGTGAGGACAGTATCAACTTGGGTTTGGATCATCTATACTTCTTCCAAAATCAGAGATAATTGAGAAATTCTCACTCGGGCACTGAGGTGACTTTGTGAGTCTCCTTTTGAGATGCAGACAACTGCTCCGAGATGGAAAACCACAAACCACCTTTGACCCCTGCTGATTTTTCTATCATACTTCACCATCTACTCCGTCGCAGAAAATATTGGTGCCTGATGTCTACTGAATGAATTTGATGGAATCAAGGGGAGCGTTACTAGTACCACTGTCAGCGAAGGGTCTTTTGAGTTATCTGAAATACAGAGAGCACAAAAAAGGTAAACTAGTTCTGCTATAGCTGGAAAGAAGGGATGCGGGAAATCAAAGCAACACACAACAAGCAACACGATGTACAGATGTAACAGAAGAACGTGGAGCAGAGAGATGGGTAAACGGGGGCCTGGGGGAAGCTGGAAACTCTGATGCCTTCATATGTGCAGAAGTTCAGCCACCACGGATCCCTGCCGCGCAATAAGAATAGTTAAAGGACTCCTTCCTCCTGTCATGAGAACAGCACAATGGACTTCACTGATAGAGCACTTACTCTATGCCAGCCATTAGCGTGGTACCCGTCATCCTGAGCAATACAGTTATTTAGTCTTTTCAACAAATCTGCAAGGTAGATACGATTCCCACCCCATTCTACAGACAGAGAAACTGAGACACAGAGAGGGTCAATAACAGGTGAAGGTCAGACAACCCATTCCAGGATCTAAACTCTTAACCACACTTTATAGCATTCCTAAGACTTATAATAATCCACTATGAACACAGGGAGGGGCATTTCAGTGTTCTCTATGTAGGTGACCACTGAGAGTGCGTGTTACAAAGAGAACACACACACACAGATGGGAGAGAGACACTTGGAGGCAGCAGATGGAGGTGCTGCATGTAAATGTGACAGGAAGTGGGAACCGTCACCACGTTAACACACTAAGGCTCTCAAGAGGCTGCAACAAATGAAGTCGGAGGAGAAGTTTGGAAACGGTGAGCAGCTGCGGGGAGACCCGTAAACCTGAAGGGAAGCGAACAAGAAGGAAGGAGCCAGAGGAGAGGCCAGAGAAGCCAGGAAGGGACCACCTACCCCAGGCCCTCCAGGAAGGGCGACCATATGTCCCAGATTCCTTGGGACAGGCGTAAGTTATCCTCGTCCTGTTGTACTTGTTACAACTGTTCATTGTACTCTCCAGTATCCCAGGCTGAACAATACATTACATGATCACCTTGCCTCTCCGGCACGTTAAAGACCTGGAACTCGGGCGCCCTAAGTCGCTGAAGTGTTTTCCGGCGGGAAGGGGAGGGGGCAGGGAGGGGTAAAGATAGTCTAATATTTGACTTACAGAAGAACCACTTTGGACTGCAGTGGGACAAATAAACTAGGGTAGGGGCAATAGTGGGTGAGGATATTCAGTGGTTCAGGTTTGTGAAGAAGGGGATAGAGGAAACTAGTCTGAAAAGTACTTAGGAGACAGAATCAATGGGGCTTAGTGAGACAGGAGACAGGATTCTCTATCTCCTCAGCATCTTAGCCGCTGACCGCACTACTTGCCAATACCAGAAATATGGGGAAAGGAACAGGTCTGTCATACAACCCGGGAAGGGGTTCAGTTTTAGACATGTGGATGAGGTGCCAATAAGGCTGTTTACTCCCCATGACGGGAGATACTGATCACACATATTCTCTATATGCCCAGAACACAAAGGAGGTACCTAGCAAGTTCTACAGAGACATTAAAATGTCAACATCAAAATGCTAGCTGAAACCATGGCAATGATGGAAATAATCCAAGTGGAGAGTTTGGAGTGAGACAGAAAGATGATCAAGACAAGGTCTGAAGAATTCCGATGTTTAATAACGGAGTAAAGACAGTTAGACAAGGAACTTGAGGTCAGAGCTCCAGAGTGGAGGAAAGGAAGAGGAGATGACACGGAAATCCAAGGCACGGAGGAGGGAGTCAAGGGCGAGGTATGTCTAAAAGGTCGAAAAAGATAATGACAAAATGACCAAATCAATTATCATGGAGCATTTCGCGGGGTGGTGGGGCCGAGACAGATCAGGACGGCGTGAGGACACAGTGCACTCAGCACTTTAAAGAGGAGGATGGTGGGAAGAGCGTGAGAAACAGGACCGCCTCCAGAGCGAGACGTGAGTCAAGTGAAGACCTGCTAACAGACAAGTTCATGCTTGAATGCCAAAGGGAAGAAGCCACTAGAAAGGGAAAGGGTGAAGGTGTAGAAGAGATGGGATAATTGGTCATGCAGTTACTGAGGTGTTTGGGCACACAAAGAAGAGGGGACTCCTGACCTTAAAAGCAATGCCTCCTCCGCTGTTAACGTGAGAGAAGAGAGGACGGAGGCTGAGGCATCAGGCTTATGGATCCGGTGGTAGGGATTTGAGGTAGTTTCCCATATGCCTCCACTCCCAGGAAAAATGCTATCTCTTGTAGCAGAATATTTGGTCGTAAGAAATAAAACAACCTCAACGAACTCACTTGGCGTGTCAGAGAGAGACACTTCGATAGAGACAATGCCAGGCAGTCAGTGTGCGACTTGAGAGCAGGCATTTCATTTCATTCATCTCTGAATTCCCGAGGATGTAGCTCTGTGCCCTGCACATAGCAGAGTCTGGAATGAACGCTGATGAAATGGGATAGCCTACAAATAAGCAACACGCAGCTTCCGTGTCTAGATCTAGAGGCTCCTTTTAGTTCAAAAGAGCAGAACAGAATTCTTGAAGCAACCAGGCAATGCACAAAGGGTTCCTGGGCATTCTTTGGCCTGGGCCTTCCAGACAGCTCTAAACCAACCAGTCTAGGTTCCCCAGGCACTCCCCTGTGTTCTCCTGTCACCCCAAGCCCGCCTGCTCCAGGGCAATCACATTGCACCAGTCACCTGTTGGCACGTTCAACGTCCTTCAGTATCACTCGACTCTCAGTATTTTGACAGCAGGGACTGGACCTCAGTGTCATTAATAATATTCATGAGAATAACTATAATCTTCTCATCTAATTCTCTCAACGGCATTATAGGTAGTGAATTTATTCCCATTTTACACTTGAGGACACGAAGGCTTATAGAGAGATTAAGTAACTTGCCTAAATTCATACAACTTACAAGTCAGCAAGTTTGGATTCCAATCCAGGACCGCCTGACTTCAAATTTTAGGGTCTCAATTACCAGCCCTTCCTTATCTGTCTGTTGTTTCCCCTTCCTTCTTTCCTTCCTTCCTTCCCTTCCTTCCCTTCTTTCCCTTCCTTCCCTCCCTCCCTCCCTTTCTTCCTCCCTCCCTTCTTTCCTTCCCTTCCTCCCTTCCTCCCTCCCTCCCTTCCTCCCTCCCTCCCTCCTCCCTCCCTCCTCCCTCCCTCCCTCCTCCCTCCCTCCTCCCTCCCTCCCTCCTCCCTCCCTCCTCCCTCCCTCCCCCTCCCCCCTCCCTCCTCCCTCCCTCCCTCCCTCCCTCTCCCCTCCCTCCCTCCCTCCCTCCCCCCTCCCTCCCCCCTCCCTCCCCCCTCCCTCCTCCCTCCCTCCCCCCTCCCTCCCCCCTCCCTCCCTCCCTCCCTCCCTCCCTCCTCCCTCCCTCCTCCCTCCCTTCCCCCCTCCCTCCTTGTTCAATAACTAGCATAGTATTTGGCACAAAAGTGACATGATGGCATTTAATGCATATTTGTTCCAAAAATGACTGGATGACGGAAGTTCAAGACAGAATCACGATCATGAAGCCGTTATGTCACCTTCTACAGACAACACATACCAATGATCCAAGAATGTGCCACTTCAAACACTTTAAGAAGCACATCAAACTACATTTCTTTCTATAATGACATGCATTTGGCATAAGACTAATCCTTTCAGGTAACATTCAAGGAATGGATTTTATTTTATTTTTATTTACTTATTTTTTAATATTTTTGATGTGGACCATTTTTAAAGTCTTTATTGAATTGGTTACAATATTGCTGCTGTTTTACGTTTTGGTTTTCTGGCCACAAAGCATGTGGGATCGTAGCTCCCCGACCAGGGATCGAACCTGCACCCCCTGCATTGGAAGGTGAAGTCTTAACCCTGGACCGCCAGGAAGTCCCAAGGGATTGATTTTAAAGAGCGAGGTTTTGTACTCAGTGACATGAAAAGCATAAAGGAAAGAGCACTACCACCAGCCTCTTGGTATTCCTTCCACTAGTGATACTGACAGCAAAACCCAGGCACATGGCAGTAATAATTCCTAATAATGGAATGCATCACCAAAGTAAAAAAGAAAACTTTTCTTAAAAATGAAAGACAGAGAGTGCAGGATATGGACATAGCATGATCTTAGAGTCTGTTCCACACTCTTCTCTCCGTTTAATTTATGAAGAGAAAAATTACTGTGATAGATATAAGTTGGCAGTTGTGATCATTAACTGAGAGCTACTGCCCATGGGTATGCAATAAAATGTAGTACATATTGACTTCTTTTAACGTTAACTATTTTGAGGTTGTGACTGAAAATTACTGTTGAATTGCAGATAACACTAGCTGTGCTCCACAAACAATAAATATAGCAAACTGGTTATAAAAGCAGTTATTATTATGTTTGTGTCATTAGATTTACTTTACTGACATAAACAGTTCAAAACAACACACATTTATATGTCATTTAAGTACTATCTATTCAACTTAGTTTAACAAGTAACACCGTACGCCATGCTACATGCAAATGCAAGAACGCAGGCTTCTTTCAACTTGACTGAACAACCATTGCTCTTCTATTAAACTATTTTCATATCATTTCCATGGCATGCTTTCAGAATTAACTTGTCTGTGAGAGGAACTGCTCCTCCAAAGATGGGAAAAAAGAGAAAGAAATAAAGCTCAAAGAAGGAATGAAAGAAAGGTGGGTTTACTGCCTATATATTCTGTGAAACAGATTGAATAAATTCAGAGTCAAGCAGCAGAATGCTTCCAAGCTGACAAAGTCTCCTCAGTAATTGGATGAAATCTACATAAAAGCATCCAAACAGCTGTTTCTTCAGCAGCGTCCCTTTGAACAGGACGGCCTACGAGCAGCTCCCAGTGGAGTCCTTCTGAGGGCCAGTCTCTCGGGGTGCTGTCCAGCTCTGCCAGCCGCACCCCATGAGGTGCTGAGGCTTTCGCAGAGGCCGCCTTCGTGGTGAAGAGCCGGCATCTCTGCTGGGAAGATTTCATGGGGAACATATCCTTACAGATCCAGCCTTTACACAGGTTGACAAAGACACTAAACTCTCCTGTGCACAAAGTGAATGAAAAGGGCTTTCTTAGTGGCCGTTAAAAGCCAACGCGTATCTTAGCTCACGTTCAGCCCTTCGACAGTAAAGAGATGCACTTATATGTTCATTTCACACCCCGATGGCCCTTGAGAGATGGCCTTTAGTCTTCTGTTCTCCTCTCTGTAAAACTTCTAAGGGGATGATTTGGGACCAGAATCTTCTCCTTGTCCTTGGACAGCCTGTCATGAGGTAGCCTGGGTACCTCCCAAAGTGGATTCTCATTTGAGAGACAACAACGTGTCATTCGTATCACACACCAAACCCTGAGTGTCGACAATCTAAGGTGTGCTACAGCCGCCCTTGCTTGAGGAGGGGCCTCAATGGCGAACGGCTCCCTAGGTGAGGAAATACCGTATTTTCCTCTACAAAACCCCTCACTTCTGTTAGAGCTTGGCTTTTTAAAACACAGAAACGGGAAATTTGGACTCTTATGAACGAACACAAGTGGTAACGTGTGGGTATAATCCATAATTAACACAATCTGAAAGACAATGCTGGGAAATGATGGAAAACATCTGCATAGATAGAATGGCAACAGGGATGTTACTTTTTACAGTCAGAAAGGAAAGACGCTACTGAATTACTCAAGAATTCAAATGTAAGCTCCACGAGCGCAAGATGTGGGCAACACCTCCAAGGCCTAGCACTGGACACATAACACTAAACACACAGAACACGTGTGGAAAAAAGATATTGAAGAGAATATCAGTTTTGTCTACTTTTGAAAAAAATATCCATTTGGCACTAAATTACTGTCTTCTGCACACGCGATTTCTTGTGTACGAGCGTCACAACAAAAACATCCTTGTCTATAGTGTAAACCTCACTTTGACCAGATGCACATGTACGTTGACACGTGACTTAACGATAGTAGCTGTCAATGTGAGGGCCGGTTGGTGGCTGCTTCCTTCCTAGCAGCATGTTTTGTTTTGTTTTGTTTTGAATCATGAAAATGACTCGGTCCTCATGTGCCCTCCGCCAGCCGCTCCATGCTGCTTGACTTTTGAGCTATCGCTGGCTTTCCTACATCACTACACAGTATGTTCACCGCGCCCTTGAAGCATTTCTTTTGTCCCTATTCAGTCAGCATGCCCATCCTCAGCTGCCCACGTGGAAATCGCTTTGATAACCTGCTGTCAGCCATTCTCTTTACACGACCAACCTACTGAAACTGAATTACCATAAGTATGGCTTTCCCACTAGTGTACTGACGGTGCTCTGGGCCCTCATTAATGCACATCATTTCGCCATTTAATTTTAAATATAGCATACAGGGAGAATTGCCTAGGAACTGGGTATCGTATCAGTGACAGGCCTGACCAGAGCTCAAAGAAGTAGAATCCTCTGCAGTCTGCCAGGCCCTGAGTTCTCAATTAGAATTTCATGGAAGAAACCAGAATTGGTCCTATCACAGCCATTCTCTCCTTTTCTCTCTGCTGGTGTTTTTTCTATATATTCTAATTCTCCTTTCTGTAACACCCTTCTGTCCTCTCTCACCTTACCACCCAACAGGGAAAAAGAGGGACGTGAAACAAACTTCTAAGCTGTCGTTATTACCGGTAGTTCCCTTATCAGTCTTCATTCAGACTGCAGGTGCCCTAGGTTCTACCATTCTAGGAGAAGAATAAACTAATCTTCATAATCCTCCAATGCTCAGGAGGACTTAGCTTGGGTATGCTGCTTATGATAATCATTTTATTTCTTATTTCTATTTGTTCAGATATCTATATATCTTTATTTTATCTATTTCTCTTCTGTGTTTTGTTGGATGCCAGGTTGGGGAAGTGGGTCACAGGGTAACATTTAATACATTTAAAAGACATATAAGTAGATACAAAATTTAAAAAATGAGAGAGAGGAATGAATGGTAAAGCAATGGATCAGAAGTCTGTTTTGGGAGAGAGAGAAGAATTAGAAAAGAGAAAATAAAAGTATCTTCGTTTCTAACTTCCACAATCACCCGCTAACCTGCAACAGCAGGCTTCTGGTCTTATTAAGAAGTTAAAGGTAAAAAGGAAAATAAAACAAAGATGATCTTGCTGCTTCTCAAATGGGGAACATGAAATCAAAGATTTGAGATGTCCGCCCTCAAGAGTGGTAGATGAAATTTTACACATCAAAAAAATTAAAAAGACAAAGCCATGGTTATCTAGCATCGGTGGAGGATGTCATTCTAAATGAAAACTTTTCCAAATAATTGAAGGTAAAGTTTCTTTAAGCACAACCATTCTTTTCATTTTAACCACCTGTGACGTAAATCTTCTTACAGTGCAAGGACATGTCCCAATCTTCTTAAGCAGAGAACACTGAAGGTAATCTAACCTTTCCTTTTTGCCCTGGGGTTATCACTAGGAACATCATCTAGTGCATTTTGCACCAGATGCCCTCGGGGGCTGCCTGGTGCACGCACAACTGTCCGACTTGACACAAAGTGAGTTCCGACGCCTGATCTTCAATAATTTTAATTTATTTCACTTTTTAAAAATTTAGGCTTTTAGACATTATTTGTTACGACTATCAGATGGACCCTGCTTACAGCAAAGTCGCCCACTTGCAATTTGCTGTGGACCGGTAAACCATAGCTTCAGACTGTGTGTGTGAATGTGTGTGTACTCACACACACACATCATACATGTAATGTGTATATATACACATGTCTATTTACATAAACAGACATATGTATATAAAATTTGGTTCTGCAAGAGAGCCTAAAGGGCTCTTGTATTAATACACGCACAGTCCTTAGTGTGCACTTCTGTGGTATATACTTACTCTAGTCAAAAAGCCTGTTGTTTCCTCGTTCTGATTCTTACCTGCATTCCACAGCAGAACTTCTCAACTGTAAAGGAGCATTAGCTTCATCTAGGGAACACTGCTAAAAATGCAGATTCTGATTCTGGGTAGGAGTCCGAGATTCTGTATTCCTAACAAGCTCCCAGGATCACACTCGGAGGTAAGATCTGAGGTTCTTTTTGGCAGTTAGGTAAAGCGATCTAGATCAGGAAGCAGCAGACTACAGCCTGTGGGTAGTCCACCACCCATTTGTTCATGGCCTGTGAGCTAAGCATAGATTTTACATTTTTACATGTTTGGGAAAAGGATACAAAGAGAAGAGGAAGATTTTGGGACACACGATCATGATACGGATTCTAACTGTCCACCAGGGGAGTTTTACCGGAACACGACCACACGCGTGTAGCTGTTCCTGTGCTACAACAGGGTAGCCTGCAGCAGAGACAGCACGGCCCAAAAGCCTAAAGCGTTTCCTCTCTAGCCCTTTACAGAAGTGGCTGACAACCCATGAGGCAGATGCCTGTGCTTCATATTTGAACAGCACCTTGTAAATTACAGAGGCCTCTTCTTCCCTTTGGTCCTGGTGCTGCGATAGATGGCGCTGGTGCAGGGCCACCCCGCACAGCTGGTAGAATGCTCCCTGCTCGAGAGGATGCTCTGTGGGGAGCATCCCGCTTCAAAGTCACACGGGTAGCACAGATGCCCATCAAAGATGACAAGCAACTAGTCCCGAACTACAAGGCTGACAAGCAGGGCAGCCAACACAGCGCGTGAAGTCAGCGCCTTTCCGCCGCACTACACGGCAATGCGCTGGTGAGAATTCTTGTGAGAACATGTCCAATTTTTTTTTTTTCTTCAACTAAAGTGTTTCAAAAGTAATGTATTTGCAATCATTTCAATATAAATGATGGTCTTTTATTCTGATGGTTAAAACATCTTTTAGAATGATAAAGTAGGCCCAAAGACATGTCAACTAATATTTTCTTCCAAAGTTGTAACAGCCAAATCAAAATGAACACAGCAGAACTGATATTCATTGAGAAACATCTATGCATCTTTTCGATTCAAACATTTACTGGCTTGTTTTCCAAACGCTTATTTGATATAAAACAGATTCCATTAAAACCCTAAACTCCACTTCCTGGATTTAAAGGGCAGCTTTCAAAATAATAGTAAGTCTTGGGTTCATCACTTGTTATTGTTCTTATGAAAGAGATTTTAGATCTATTGAAAATATTTGTTTAAATTATCCCCTAATTATTTAAAAATATTTCTTAACGGTTTATACGGTCTAATACAATATTTTCTCTTCCATTCTGTGACCTATATAATTTAATCATGATGGTTTTACAAATAAGAATGAACCATGGGAACAAAATCATTTCTTTATTAAACTTATGGAGGTAGTTTTGTCCTTATGTCAGCAAGGAATGTTCTGGATTTGGTTTCTTTCAGTTCCCACCAGAAGAGCTAAGAAAACAAGGGAATCCTTAGCTTCAGAAAGGAAGTATCATAGGCAACACAAATCCTCCTTTATTTCATGCAAATCTCTCTACTCTCTGTAAGGTTTCACATCAGATTTAGCCTCCATTGGATGACACGTTAAAGTTTATTACACTGAAATGTGAATACAAAGAAAACGGAAAGCAGAGCACAAAGAGACCAAAAGTCTGGCCAATCAAAATATATACTCTAAACGCCTGCATTACTGGCAATGTGCTGACAGCCAAATTATTTGTCAGTGAAAATTTCTGTTGTTGGAATTGAGCTCTTTTGTTTTCAGCACTCGCCCATGGAAGAATGCGACAGCATTACCTTGAAGAACTAGTTTTTCACCTAAATGCTCAAACAGCTTGTGTGAGGCCTCTAGGACTTGCTTTTATGCAATAATATTCTCATGCTTCAGATGTTCTTGATATCTTGGTAGAATTTGACCTGGGTAATTGGCATTGACACTTCTGAACCTCAAAATCTGCTAGTTTTTGACACAATTATGTTTCTAATATATATATATATAATTTCTTCATAATTAGCTTCCTGCTATTTTCCGAATTTGCTTCCTTACTCACTTCGTAGAGAAAATGAAGGGCCTACTGTCTGACTGCGGTCTCCCTTGGGCTTTCTCCATCACTCCTCTGCCAAAGTACTTCAGTTCCAGGGAGCTGTTTCCTCCGCCTGGAATTTTTCCATCCTTCTCTCTCTCTCATCCTCTCCCATCCTGGTCCGATCACTCTGCCTCACGTGGTAGGGACTGACAAGTTGTTTACCAAAGCACTTCCTTTTTCCTTCTGGGCACACAGCTAGATTACATTCTTCAGCCCTCTGCCATGTTACTAGGTTCTGGACAGTGGAATACGGGCAGAAGTGATGTAGGTCATTTCCAGTCTTACCCACCCCATAGAAAGATGTAAGCCTACTCCTCTCTGCTTCCCTGCAAATGAATCTCCATCTATTTGTGCTCTTTCCCCATCTGCTGACTGAATGGAAAGAACTCCTAGAGCCTAAAGGAAGGCCCTGTTACAACACGGAAAGAGCCTGGGTCCTTATGTCACCGCTCAGAAGAATGCTGCCCAGAAGAGACGCTCTTCCAAGGATTCCCATTTTGGACCACTGTGCAAATAGAAATTATTGAGGTAAGAAAGACGGTGAGACTTTAGTCCCCCTTAGTGGCTTAACAACAACAAACATTATGATATTGTAGTTTCTGTGGGTCAGGAATTCAGAGATGACTTAGCTGACTTCCTCTGGCTCAAAGACTCTTACGAAATCAGAGTCAACCTACAGGTCGGGACTGTGGACCCATGTGAAAGCTCCTCTTGGTGGAAGAGGGAGCATCTGTTTCCAAGATCACTCACAAGGCTGTTGGAAGGTCTTGGTCTTTTGCTCAGTGAGCTTCTCCAAAGGGTTATACCTCCTGACATGGCAGCTCACTTCCGCAATAGCAAACAATGGGACAGAGACAGAGATGGGGGGTGGGGGGGGGAGGGAGGGAGAGTGTGTGTGTGTGAGAGAGAGACAAGAGAAAGAGAGAGAGAGAAAGAGAGAGAGAGAGAGAGAGAGATCAACCAAGATGGAACCAGTCTTTTCAAAACCTAAGTCCATCCCAACAATATTCTATTTGTTAAAAGGGTTATACAAGCTGTGAATTCCAAGGTAAGGGTCACTGGAAGCCGTCCTGGGAAGCTGGCTCCTATGCTGTATATTTCCTGATGGTCCCTCTTTTCTGGAGCAGAATTATTCAAGACCTCTGTCCTACTGTGCTATGTAAACATGCTCAGAGATGCCATGTGTAAACGGAAGATTGTATTACACGAGAACACTTAGTCAAGAGTTCAAAGTGGCTGAAATTCAGCCCATCCTCCTGAGTCACAGACTCTCAAAGACACCATACAGGCTAGAGATGGCCAAACTCTGAATAAAGGAAAACAGTTTGTAGGAAGTGATTCACTCCTCTATGTCTGGTTCCCTATACTGCAAACTGCACTGGGTATCACTTCAATAAACATTTGTTGATCAAAAATGAATGAGTGCTTGAATGATGGATAAATTCTAGATACTTTAGATGGCTAGTTTGTGAACAAAAGTCTTATTTGGGAGGAATTTCAAGAAACTGGCTCCAGAAATTCTGGCAAATATCAAATACTGATTCATAGCTCCCAGATCAAAGTGCACAGGGCATTTCTAAATGCTTAAAGTTTCTCGGTGGTGTTTACATATATGAAACGATTAACCAATGGATATTCTGCTTATACTCTGACAGTAATTGAGCTATAATCTGAAATCACAGAAATTATAATATTAAAGAAGAAAATTCCACAATAATGTGGACAACTTTCAGAGACATCTTTGCCTCTTATATATGCTTATTCAAGATAACATTCAGATCATAATATTTTCTAATTCATAAGAGCTTCTGTGAATGGATTTGACCTACTCCATGGATGATATACAGACTTTAGTCAATTGTAGCCATTTGAATTAACTCCACAGTGATATTAAGTTTCTTGGTGAATAACTATTATTATGACTGAGAACATGAGTGTCAACTAGAAAACTGAATACATGGGCACATGTATAAAGATAGATTGTGCCTTTCTTTAGTATTCTCTCCACTGAATTCTCAGTATTCAAAGAAAATATTGAACTTCTGTAAAGATATTGATGTTTACAAAGGTCACAGAAAACAAACATCGATACATTGTTCTAATTATTGCAAATTTCCGCTACCACAGATGCAACTTAGAAAACTTTCTATATAACTGAATGTTAAAATATGTTACCACATTTATAGTGTAGCATATTAATAGCATTTTTAATTAAGGAAAATAGATGAAACTATTGCTAATGTTATTTTATAAGAGCTTAATATTCCAAAACCTGTTTGATTTTATTTTAGTTGATGATTAATTTGTAAATATTCACCTATTCTTGAATATTGGGAAATTCCATTGTGAGAAATTTAGACAAAGACATTATCGTAGAAAGAGGTTAGAATTAGACAAAAATTGAGAAAAAAATGCATCATTTGGGGAGAGGAAATACTACTAAAATAAAAAAGTCTCCCACACTCTAAATCCCTAAATTTATATTTACAATATCATCAATCTAAGCAAATTTTTAAAACAATTTCCCTTTAATGTCATCCATATGATAAATAATAAATATTCTTATAATTGCACTATTAAGGATCTTAACCGCAATACTAATTATGAGGTTATTAATCTTAAGGGCAACATTTATGTATTTCTACCAAGATGGGAGGTGATATGAGGTAAATTGCCTTGGCTTTTTTTTTAAAAGATAAGCTTTTGAGATAATGACAGTAGTTCATTAATCTTTGATTCCATGATGGCTGACACATAAGACATGCTTATAAATATTTCCTGAATAAATGAGTGAATGAATGAAGAAGAGAAAAGGGAATGGAAAGGAAGGGAAATAAATGAGTGAGGGATTCAATACGGAATCCAAACGTATAGATCACGTAAGTTCTGTGAGCCAATCATCCTTGAGATGATTTGGACAAAGATCCCAGTAGTTGGAGGGCTTTACTTTTTTTTTTTTTTTAACACTCACTCTTACCTAAAGGAAAAACAAAATAATTCTACTACCCCTAAAGAGTCAATTCCATCAGTTACCAGATAAGAAGCACAATCTTCCAAACATTACGTATAGTGTATTAGACTGAACATTTTTCATACACATAAAAACTATATTTCCCATGAACATTATCGTCTCTCAGTACATTATGTGTTTCTGAGGATCAATAAATAATGGAGAATAACAATAACAACAACATCAACAAAGCCCCCGGAGACTACGAGGCTTGCACTCAGGCTAAGGTTTGAGCAAACAGATTGTTTCTTCCTTGTGCCCTGAAAGCAAGCCCCGTTGCCTTCTATAGAGCCACTAACGGCAGTAAATCCCTAAGCAACTGGCCTTCCATCGAAGACAGTCCGTATCCGGTCTCAGGGAGCTCACATTGAGGGACGTGTGGCAAAGGTGTCTCTCAGTTGACCACTCCTGTAATGGGGCAATTACAGGCAGAGAGGCTGTCTGTGATGTAACCCAAGCCTCATTTCTACACAGCTGTGCAGACCATCAACTCAAATTGTACCAAGAAGGCAACTGGGAACCTATTCAGAATACGGGATATTTACTGGCTGAGGAAGGGGAAAGTCCATTTGTTCAACCACAGTGGAATTTACCTTTGTTAGCTCTGGGTGCCGACATCTGAGCATGTGCAAATAGCAGCGCCCCTCCTGCCTAGCAGGCTGCTCTGGGCTCTCCTCTGACCTGACTCTCCTGGGCCCTGTCTGTCACTCCTGTCTCAGATCAGCCTGCTCCAGGGTTTCCCTTTGTCCAACCTCTGACTCCATCAGCTTGTACATGCAGACCTCTTAACTTCTGTGACTGCCCAAATGGGTTTTTCAGAATTTTGATGTTTAATCAATATATAAGGATAAAGGGATTGCAAGTGGCAGTGAAGGCCCAGCTGACATTAGATGGTATGATTTTTTAATAGATTTTTTTTTTTTAACTTTCTTTGATAACCTTTGGCCACTTGGAAGTAAAACAGAGATTTGGTAGTGGGATTTTCCCAGCACCAGGGATTGGCACACTGGGTAAGCCAAGGAGGCAAAAGGTTTAGGATGGTGTTTAATGCACTGTTGTGACGCCTGCCAACAGGTTGCAGACTAAGGAAGGGGTCAAGGGTACGCAGGGCAAAAATGATGGTGTGGTAACAGATGGAGGCCCAAACAAAGACTGTGGTGAAGATAAAGATGAGGCTGTGGGTGAGGGAGTCTGAGAGGTGCAGGTGCAGGGGGTCATGATTAGAGAAGGGGAATTGAACACCGAGTTCTGGAAGGAACCTGGCTGTGAGTGGTGAGAAGGGCTAAATTCTCCTGCCTTCCACTCCTCTAATCTGTAATAAACAGTTGATATGGACCTCAGGTAGTGAAGCTGGGTGTAGCAGTGGGAAACAAGGAACATTTCCTTAATCTGCTTCCCCTGGAGGGGCTGTGAGGACAGAAGTAGAGAAAAGTCAGGATTCAGGTACGTGAAGAAAAAGGAATCTACAGACCACTTTCAACATAAAAACGCGCACATCTCTTATTAAATGCGTGCAACTATTTGGCTGAAACCAAACTGAGCATTACGTTATTATTAGAAGTCACAGTGGAATCCACAAATGTTAATGGCTTTTTAGTTCTGAAAGAAAAATGTCCAAGTCTTTTAAGTCAGGTACTCGGGTGGAGGCAGAAAGCAGGAAGGAGAGAGAGAGAGAGAGAGAGCAGAGAGAGAGAGAGAGAGAGAGAGAGAGAGAGAGAGACAGAGACAGAGACAGAGAGAGAGAAGAGAGAGAGAGGGAGGGAGGGAGAGAGAGGGAGAGGGAGAGGGAGAGGGAGAGGGAGAGGGAGAGGGAGAGGGAGAGGGAGAGGGAGAGGGAGAGGGAGAGGGAGAGGGAGAGGGAGAGGGAGAGGGAGAGGGAGAGGGAGAGGGAGAGGGAGAGGGAGAGGGAGAGGGAGAGGGAGAGGGAGAGGGAGAGGGAGAGGGAGAGGGAGAGGGAGAGGGAGAGGGAGAGGGAGAGGGAGAGGGAGAGGGAGAGGGAGATGAGTCGGAGGGGAAAAAGGAAGGTGTGATATCTGATGGGACAGAAAGACTTGGTCTTCTTTGTGTGGGGTGTGTCCCTGGGGCCACATTAGCACTGCTGACTCTACTGTGAGTGTGAAATGTCCTAAGTTGTCTGGAGTCAGTCTAGAGCTTTGGGTCAATGAAGACCTGAATGTCTACAGCACTGGGCGGGGGGGAGTTCAGGGCTCACTTTAATGAATGGGGTGTCCATGGAGAGGGTGGAAATGAAACTGCAATTTTCTAAGTGGCCCACAATGAGAAGGGCAGCACACAGGAACAGATACGTTGGAGTGGAAGGCAGAAATGACCCAGAAACTGAGAGAAGAGACGGGCCTTCTCACCTCCTGATTCCTCACGGTGGCAGCAGCCAAGACAGATATGGGACCCCTGAAAGACCAGACGCAGCAGCTCAACCACCTGTCTCTGGAGTGGCGGATTTCAGAGGGAAGCTGAGCTCAGGATGGGGCCTTTGCTTCATCCTACTTAAGTCTTCTGAATCCTTTTAAGCCCAATGGTTCTTTTTTCTCCTAAGCCATCCCAACTTTCTAAAACATTTTTGCAGGGTTTTATAGTTATTTTCTTTGTAGGACACTTACTAGAAATGAGAACTTTAATAAAAAATAATGATGTATTTAGTAGCAGAAGTTAAATGGAGATGATAAATGCTTTCAAGTAATCTAAATAACATCAATGAATTAGGGCCCTACAGGAAGATGGTAAATGAATCTCTCAGTTAATTTTTGATAAAAAATGAAGCAACGCGACAAAACCTAAGAACAACAACAAAAACACTATATTGGAAACGTTTATTTCTAAAGTTAAATGAACCCTTATCTGGGTAACATAGTTAACTCAGACACACGTGCTGGGTATGACGTCAACGGCCTCACATTCTACCTTTGTTACTGGAACTGACTTCATACAATTAACGTAAGGCTTTTGGCAAACAATCGATGCTGTACAGTAAAGAAAAGCACATTTTGATGCATTTCATGGAGATATAACAAATCTTGCTATTTTTCAGACTCTTCATACATAAGATATGAAAACCAAAATGATAATAAGTGGAAAACCCTGGGATTATCTCAGAAACCTAACGACCTTAGAACTCAAGTTCACTCTCTTATTTTGACTGAGAAGAAAATCTGGAATGAGCACGAGGGCCTCTACCAACTACCATGTAGTTGGCTGAATGCATAAGGCTGAAATCTGGGTCTCCTCGGCCCACAGTACAGTGTTATTTCCATCTTGCTGTTGATACCAAGTAATGTATGGTCATCTGACCTTATCAAGGAGAAAACAAAATACGTTTGATAAAGCAAAGTGCACTGGTAGAGAACTGTAATTTTTTTCTGGAAAGTGATCACTCCTTTCCAATTCACCTCTCCACTCAGAATGTAAAGGAAAGAAGCATGGATCTGCTGTCTGTGCCTTTCTTAGGTTTTAGACATTCAATAAGGCACTGATGGTGTGAAAACATTATTCAGTTAAATCAGGGAGCCAATTTCTATCTTAATTCTTAAAAAATGTTCACAGAACAGGACGGATCAATTCTAAGCTTACCTTTAATCACAAATGGGGGGAAAATAAGCTGATTCATTTCAGAAGCAATAATGAGCACAACTGTTAATATTTCTAGTTTGAATTGAAATTTACAGGCTAATCTAGTCATCACTTATTGAAATTCTCCAACACTTACCCAGACACTGTGGGGCATGTTGACAAAGCATCAGTGGTGATCAGAATTTCTTTAATTACTGAAAAGACGTGATCTATATTCCTAACACTGAACTAGGATAAAAGCTAAAGAACAAATCTGTGATTAAAATACTCCCTTAAAATAAATGTGGGTTTTGTCAACTTTTCTATCTTTACAGAATGTTGATAAGTAGTAAACATTCAATCCCTCCTGAAAGAAATCATGCATCCACGTGCTACTATGTGAATTATAGCTGAAGGAAAGAAAAACCCGACCAAGTAAGAAGAAATCAGAGTTCCCAAGACTATATCCTGTTTGTAGGCACCAACATTATTCATATAGAGGTGTACTTCCACCAAATTTACAGAATGACGCATCAATCCAAATAATTGATTGACCACATGTTTCCTTTAATATACATAACTATTAATGTACTAACATCAGCGTGTACCTAAAAAAGAGCAAAAGAAAGAACATCTGGATTTTGAAGTGGTTAGAAAACAGAAGTACCTACATTTCTGCAAATCCCTTATGCTGCTTTAATTGGGCTTATTCATCTCCGGTTTTAATAATGCTGTGTTAATTGTGTTAAAAAACTAATGTTGTGAAATAAGCTCACCTGTTTGATATTGATTTGTATTGCTTACAAGTGACAGAAACATAATTACAGATACAGACAAAAGTTTTGTCAAAAAAACAAAATGCTCTGAAGTGAAACAAGCAGGAGGATGCTAAGGCTTTAAGTGCAACCTTCTTATCTAATTCATCAGAAAGTTCTTCCACTTTTTTCTCCAAGAAAGATCCCAATTCCAACTACTCCTCACTACTGAAACTGAGCAGGATGCTGTGGACCTCTGCGGGGTACAAAAAAAGCCTTTCCGTGTCCCACATTTTCTGTTTGTAGGAAAAAGGCTTTCAGCCTCCTAGACCGTCCCTGAGTTCCAAAGGGCAGATTTAAATGGTTACTAATTAGGGAAGTGAGGGAAAGCAGAAAGAAACAACAGTGCAGCCTTGGAGCAGGGTCCAGGTTCCTGCTCAAGGAATGTACAAAGCAATCTGATACAGATCTCGGAGGTTCTCCACAGGAACTAAGCCCCGCCCGCACCCCCCCCCCCGAGGTGGAAGATGGTGACTTCAGGCTGAGCACCAGCACACTGACCCCAGACTGCTGGGAACCAGAGGCAGATGACTGAGATTCCTGGAACACCACCCTGTCAGCTCCCCACCAGCCAATCAGAAGAAAGCCACACACCCTGCAGCTCTCCTGCCAAACCTTGCTTATAAAAGCTCTTCCCTGAAAACAATCTGGGAGTTTGGGCTCTTTGAACACGAACTGCTCTTTCTCCTTGCTTGGCCCTGCAACAAACCTTTCTCTGCTCTGAACTCTGACCTTTTGGTTTGTTCGGACACATGAACTCGTGTTCCACGTGACCTCTACCACCTGCAGCCTAGCTCAAACCACCATCATCTTTCACCCAGACTATTACCAGAGCTTCTCGTTCCTACTTTTGCCTCAAAAGCCACTGTCCACATAACAGAAGGGGTGGGAGCTGACTCATCCTAGCCTGTGAATGTAGACTGTTAAACTATCCCTATCATGAGGGATTTTGTAAGCCAGCTGTTAATCACAGCAATATTAAACATTAAATTATATATACAATTTATATCAAAAACAAAAGTAATCTCTCAATACTCATCACTTCATTCATGTAGGAGTATATTTTTCTATCATTTAAGCTCTTAAGATTATTTATATTTACTCTGCCTTCATGGCGTAAGTCACTTACAGTGGTGGGCTACTGTGCGTTCCCAAATCCACATGCAGTGACGTCACATTGATAGCTTCAAGTCAGCCATGATGAGGGAATTTATGTCATAGAAATTGGCAAATGCTACAAATCAGGAGTTGACCTACTATTCTGTTCATCATCTAGACCTAACAAAACTAATGGAGAAAATATTAATAATGTAGATTATGCTTAAAAGTGTGTTGAGTCTGTAGCCCCTATATTTTAAATAACAACAACAGAGAAATTGAGGAATCAGTCTTCCAATATTTGGAAACCATTATCTGTTTCAGCAAATAAGTGGCTCACATAACTGATGAAAGAGTAAAGTTCCAACACGCATCTTTGTTATATCAGTTTCATCTTACTCATTATTGTAAATAAAAATATCAATCAACATTCATGACAGAATGAAATGTTTTTTAAGCATCTATCATATTCCCAGAATATACTAGGGGCTCAAAAAAACACCTCTTGAATGAATTCATTAACATAGGTTGAAATTTTCTCAATTCCTTTCTTGTCTCCCTTCCTTGTGTCATCATAACATAGGAACCAGGGTCAGTCCTGTTTCTACAAATGCCGGAATCACCAAGCACACTTTGGCCAGCTACTTAGAGTCTTTTTTCATCTATTGTTTCTATACTTCCTGCACAAAAACACCACCATCCCCCAACCATCACCTCAGGACATTTCTAGAAACTCAGTTGAGAACTTTACTATAAAAGCTGAAACTGAAAATAGATTCCTCCCCCGCACCCCGGGGCAACTACAACCTAAGAAGTTTGGGAGGACCTTCAAAATATGATGTTTGCATACTTTCTTTAACACTTAAAATTCGCAAATGCAAGTCTCTTGTGCAGGAGATTACTGTTAAATGGTGAATGCCAATTAAAGTTTAATGGTTAATCTTCACTAAATAAGAAGTGCTTCATATATCATGCAAAATTATCTGCCATAGCATTAACACAGACCGATTAGTTAACTAGCTAAACAGATTAAATACAGATTTTCATGTTTATCGGAAATGAATAGGCCTTAACTTTAATAGTATGGAATATTCTTTTGTTAAATTTTATGACTCCTCATCCGGTTTCATTTAAAATGTCAAAATTGTAATGGTAGTGACATTCATTTTATAATAGTGTTTGAAACATATGCAGTAAAAGGGGTTGTAATAATAACGCTACAAATTACATGCTCATTTTTCCAGATCATACCTAATAGACTGTAATATCGTTTGCGGTCACAGTTCACCAGAGTTAAATTTAAAGCATAATATTAAAGTCAAGGTTCCTTCACATCTAATTAGACATTAGAACAAATGTGGCCAGGTCTGCATTCTGTTCAATATACGCAAATAATCCCTCAGAGGTAACAGAATCATTTAACAACATTAAAGGTAAAAGTAACCTGCTCTAAAGGTATACGATAAATGAGTGCAGATACACCTTCAACATCGTGCAATGTGATAGCTCAGTTGCCGTAACACACCCCGAAGCATAAATCGTACCCAGCTTGTCTCACACTGCAAAATATTCAGGACAAACATAGAATCTTTTATGCTTAGAAGCTTAACTTCTGGAAATTATGCCAGCAAGCAAGGCAGTTCAACAAAGCACCTATCACTGGGGTATGGACAGCACCACTGCAAATCATGGCACAGTCATTTATTTTCAGGAGCAGCAGGGAAACGTGAAAAAGAATGCATTCTGTTCATTCTTCAAAAATCCATATAAATAAGTCTTAGTTATAGACAGTATGTTAGAGGGCGAGGACTGTTGTTTTTGTTTTTTTGCTTGTTTGTTTGTTTTCTAAACCCACTGTCACAAATGGTTGTGCTGTATTCATCCTCAGAAATGGATGGGGGAAAATATTTCCCTGAAGTTCCATCATGTAAGATCAGAGTTAGATTCTTCTCTACTTCTGTTTTTTTATCATCTTGGTAAAAATGAAATTGGGAAGTAAAGATGGATTTTATGACATTTGCTAGCCTGCCATACAGTTTGGCATGCTGACTATAGTTTTCCAAAGACTTCTGATTGGCTCTCCGTGGACCAATCAAATTCTCTCCCTGTCTTTAACCGCCCTCTTGCCATATTTAGGAAAAGAAGGCACTGGAGGCCTGTGATACATCATTACCTGAAAATGCTTGTCTTGAATATTCCTGTAGTATCCAAACATACGAAAAATTATTCTTTCTCTTAGCCACTATGTATATAGATACTGAAAACACTGTAATAAGCACTTGATATATAAATAGAAGTTCTTAGTGAACAAAAAACCTACTACACCTCCATCTGATAGATCAGACCTATTGAAAATAGAACTTTAGGTTTTGTTTATAAACTTCAAATACAATCACTTAAAGGTAAAATGCTTAAATAGTGGTCATCCAGTCAGTCTCCTGGTACCAAGTCTTGAATGATGGTTGTGTCAGAATTTTAACTCTGCTGGGAATCAGTCAGCTGCAGAGGAACTCTTTTCTAGATGCATTGCCATAAAATTAGGTCAACAGAAAGGTTTGGACATTCCAACTGACCATGATTTCTCTACAGCTGAGGACCAAACAATTGTATTTCTTGATATTTCTCTAGTAATAGTCCCCCTGCAGGGCCAATCCTGCCCACAAAATATCCCAGATTCTTCATTTCTGTTGTGCTTAGCACAGAGACAGACCCAGGATTAAAAGTAATCTTAAGCCCAGGACGGCCAGCACCTTGCCTCTGTTAACCTTGGTGAACAGGAATTTGACACTTTACAGAGGAAAAGCTCCTACCACAGCTATAACTAGCTTAGTTTGAGAGAGAGACTTTTGCTACTAAAACTAACAGTAATTCCAATTATAACATATATTAATTTAAGGATCCCCTTCACCCACCTTTCATAGTATCAAATAGAAAAAAATGAAGCTAAATTTGTATTTTGCCCACTGAACTGACTGAAGGAATTGCATAAAAGAAAAAAAAATGTAAATCGTACCTCCATAATTTTTGAAAAGGCTAATTACGGCTCTTGCTCATCAGTCAGGTATTCCATGCTAATGATGATCTGGGAAAAGATTCTTTCATAAGGTGAAACAGAACTTTCCAAATCATTTCTGTCTCCATTGGGTCTTGATTTTTGTTTTAGAACCACCAATGTACCAAATGAATTCATTTTGGGATTTATATTTCTCCTAGAAAATTACTGCCGGACAGGTGTAGGAAATAAAAGTGCTACGGATAAGATTTAAAGAGAGAGCCACCCTTGCAAAAAATATTTTGTTTTGCATATCTAAGCACTTTCAACTTGCTAGCATTTGGGGACATCATCATTTCTCCAAAAGAACGAGGCTACTAACATTAACATTTGCTCTAACGCCTGATGAGCTGGACACGTGGGGAGTCTTGGAACCTATTTGCGATTCCAAGATAATATATGGAAGGCTGGGTGTAAGAGAAACAGTGAAAAAGGAATGACTGTTTCCTAGTGAGCATGATGAATAAAGCAGAAAAGAGTCTGAAGAAAAGACCTGCAATGATTGTCCAAACTGCACCTGTACAATCCATTCTGTGTAAAAGACCTGAATAAATACGCAATATTGTTCCCAAGGAAAGATAGTGTTTAGATGTTCCTAAGATCGGAGAGACCATTCTGGATAAGACGACACTGGTCAGAACACGAAAATACAGCACATTCTGCAATATTCAAACAATGTGAAGATCAGAAAATCCCCTGGTTCCCATTCCAGTCCCACCAGTAACTGCCCATCGGGCATGACTTAGCATCAAGGAGAGAAAGTATGAGCTGAGGCAGGTTCCATTATCTCCCTGGATATGTTTCTTTATTTTAAAAGCGAGAGAAAAAGCCAAGATACGGTCTGAGGTCTTCTTTTGTTTTAATACTTGATTATTTTGGTAGGTAAGGGATCAGTAATTTAAGAAACTCTGGGCCTAAATCAGTAAGGGGCTTCAAAAGTCAGAGGATTCTGGGCCACAGGAATGTAGCCTCTTTAGATAATAAACGTTTTAAAGAATTTTAAAAGAGACTTGTGCAAATTGCTTAGAAATACAAATGGATCAATTGTTGAAACAAGTAAAGAGCTGTTATTGGCTACTGACAAGAGCTGCTTTTGCTTTCCTCGTCTTTGTGGTTGTTTTTAACATCACTTTTGCACTCCTCTCCTGCCTGCACGCCGGGGTCAGCAGGAGGGAAGGTGTACAGACTCCACTGGAATTCCCAAGCCATACTTCAGACTGTAGTTGCAACATTTTTTCTCTGCAAATCTTTTTCAGAGCAGGTAACACGCGGGACAGTGGACTGACTTGAAGTCGCAGCTCTTTGTTTTCCAGGGCCTTCCCTCTGGTACAGCAGCCAGAGGGCCCCAGGAGGCTTGGAGGAAAGGGTGACAAGAGGGGACCCACGCCTTTCATAACGGCTTGTGAACAATCAAGAGCTGGTGGTATTCGTGAAAGGTTATTATTTGAATTAATCACGCAAGTTTAAAACAACTTGGCATTTCAGAATGTTTCTAGGTAGGCGTAGTTTCCAAACTGCAACCGCTGGGGAGTGTAATCCTGGCGTTCTGGGAAGGGTGCGAGTCTGCGTGCCTGGAGGGAAGGGGGTGGGGTCTGTCTGGATGCAGCCTCTGTCATCCTTTAAGGGAGACTTAGCAGGGGCCCAGGCAGATTCAAGCAACTTCAGGATGCCTTCTTCTTTGTGACTTGGGGAGAAAGGAAAGGAGCGGGGAGAAGGGGAAGAGAAGATGGAGAGAGGGGAGAGGGGAGGGACTGGGGAGGAGAGAAGAAAGGCAGACCTAAGGTCTCCTATAGCTCTGTGCTAACTGGCGAGCCAAGCAAATCACTTCCCTTTTCTCTTTGTTTTGGTTCTCCTATCTGTAGTAAAGATCTGATTTACTGCACAGAAGTATTGAGGGAATCAAATGAGGTAATGCTTGTGACAATAAAGGAACAATTCAGTAATACTAAAGAGTCTGAGAAAGGCGACGGTTAAGTAGGTAGGGTGAGTGAAATATGCACCCGCCTTATCTCTCTTTGAGGCTGAAAAGTGGTTTATTGTATAATAAAAAACATTAATTGAGGGCCTACTGGGAACCAGACACTGGTCTAACCTATGTGCTAGCCAAGGTCTAGGGAATAAAAGATGGATAAGACATAGTCGCAGACATTCAGGACCTTAGAGCTTAGTAGGAGAGACAAATACTTAAACCGTTCTGATAAATTATGGAAACTGATATAATGGTCTGATATAAATTAATATAGAGGCACACAGGAAACCTCCGGCCTGGTCCTGGGGGCTTACGCTTGAGCTGGGCTTTTCAGACCGTGTATGCAGAGAGCAATGGTCTTGCCCACAAAACACCCAGAGCACAGGCTCAGAGATGGTGTGAAAGCTGCTGTGTGCCCTGCTGCTGCTAACGCCCATCAAGTGCTAAATTCGACACAGGCCTGGCAACCGGGGGGTCAGTGATGAGTCACCAGGGCTAGAAATGGGTGTGTTTAAAAGTGGGTTTGTGTGTTTGGGTCCCTAAATTAAGTAAACCAGAGAATTAAAAGTCTACTTTTGATGCACTTCATTAGGCAGGGATATTAATGACAGGCAGGAGGGTTATTTTTTCGGTTCGTGAACTTCATCACAAAATTTTGAGATGGAAGCATAATAGCGTTAATGACCTTTCTGTCCATCCTCCTTGATTTTAGTGCTTTTAGTAAAGGTGCGCTAATGGTACCAGCCCTCCAGCTACTGTCTGATAAATCCATGAATCAAAAAAAAAACGGTAATGGTAGTTTAATTGTCCTATATTTTAGAGCTGGTGGAGTCATGTATTTTTGTGAAGCAATTTATAATTTCTGAGAACATTTTAGTATGAAATAACTCTAAGAGAGCAATATTCAAATACACGTAACTTCAGTTGTTTTCCAAGGGACTGCAAGGGAATGAATTCACAGAAGATTTAAAACAACTGTACATTTCTGGGGCAGCATATATTTAAGGACAAATCATTTCTAGAACATTACTAACTATGTGTGTTCCTGCAACATATCTTTAAAAAAGAAAAATATACTAATTGTCCTATGTACTAGAATATGAATAAGTAACCATTTAGCTAGTAATATAAAATGTATAAGCAAGCATGGTAGAAAAGGAAACACTGAAAAAATCTACCACAGCAACATGGATGGATCTAGAGATTATCATACTGAGGGAAGTCAGACAGAGAAAGACAAATACCATGATATCACTTATATGTGGAATCTAAAAAAATGATACAAATGAACTTATTTACAAAACAAAAACAGACTCACAGACATTGAAAACAAAATTTATGCTTACCAAAGGGAAAAAAGTGGAGAGGAGGGATAAATTAGGAATCTGGAAGTAATGTACACACACTACTATATGTAGAATAAACAAGGACCTGCTACGTAGCACAGGGAACTATAGTCAATATTTTTTAATAACCTATATGGGAAAAGAATCTGAAAAATAATATATATGTATATATAGGTATAATTGAATCACTTCGTTGTATGCCTGAAACTAACACAACATTGTAAATCAACTATACTTCAATTAAAAATAAATAAATACCCCAAACTCTTGAAAATGTCAAATATTTCTGAAACCAATTTGAGAAGTAACTTTTAAAATCATTTTAAAGTTTAAAAACTTTCTCAGGAATATGTGCCACTGCTGGAGAAAGAATAAATATCCAATTATGCCCTTTCCTCAAGTTCCACTGAGCTGGCTTCTTTCCTGCCTCTATAATATTTATCAATCAACACACATTTACCGTGTATCTGAATTCCCTACAGCCAGAATGAACACCTTTGGCTAACAAAGTGGACAAAGAAAAACAATTTAAATCACTCAGCCGATTATTTAAACAATTAAAAATTCTTTAATTTAAATCTGATGGTTGTTTTTGTTGAACAGTCATAAATCCACACTTATGGTAAGATGGAGACCAATATTTCTGTGCCGAGTGGATGAAATAACTTTCTAATTTGTACAGTTCATAACCCCTTGCCCGCCCAGGCATAATGATATTCCAGACAGGAAAAATGATCAGAATAATTATGATGTCAAAAGGCTTAGGCTGTCATCGTATCACAAAAATTACAATGTCTTCACTGAAAACCGTGAGTGTCACATGATTCTTGAGAGCTGTCCTCACTGGTACCACAGGGATACTTTTTTTTTATTTTTTGCGGTACGCGGGCCTCTCCCTGCTGTGGCCTCTCCCGTTGCGGAGCGCAGGCTCCGGACGCGCAGGCTCAGCGGCCATGGCTCACGGGCCCAGCCGCTCCGCAGCACGTGGGATCCTCCCGGACCGGGGCACGAACCCGTGTCCCCTGCGTCGGCAGGCGGACTCTCAACCGCTGCGCCACCAGGGAAGCCCCACAGGGATACTTTTGATTTTGCCACAAATACTGCTTCCAGGAGGTTTTAAACATTGGCTTGGGGCTGGTACATCCTCTCCCAGGTATCTCTTTGAAAGAAAGCCCTTTAGGAGGGAGCTTTTGTACGTTTAATCACTGCTTTCGTTTTGCTTATAAAAGCAATAGCTGCAGCAGAAGTACTCGCAGCTACATGACTATGTGGAATCACCTGCAGAGGCCCGGGAGAAGCGTCCATCCACCTTCTGCTTGCTGACTGCAGTGTGACTCGGCCTGTGGATTTTTGCTGACTTGCAAATGGCCACTTAGGACCTCACAGGATATTGGCTGAATGGTTCTTGCACATGGCTTGAGAAAACGTTTCCTTAGCATCTTCCCCTGTATTGTCCATGATCTTCTTCTATTATTGTGTTGTATAATATGAGGAACAGACTTAAAGATACGGACTAAAGAATCAGGAGAAAAGATAATCATTACACACCTGCCCCACGCACATGTGACCCATAACTACAATTAACTGTCTTGAATGCTATAAGCTGTTACGTACATTATTCACCCTGTGCTTCTGGTTTTCATACTTGAAACAAAGAAAGAGGCCTATTAAAGTGCTCATGTAAACTTTGAAAGGCATAAAGAGAAAAGCCACGAGAGCAGGTCTGTTCAGCGTTCATTGCTGTGCAATTAAACTCTATGTTAGTTGACACTGGAAAGAAAACGCTTCCAGCCACGTGCCATGCGCCGGAGTGTAGGATATGATTCTTTCTCTCAATCGCATCACAGTTCGGCAATAAGTACACACGTCCAGAGAATCTTTAACCACTGCTCTACTCCCCTCTCACGTGGATCTAGCCAGAACCTTGTTTTTACTGAAATTGTTCCACCCAAAATCACTAAGTCAAGCATCCTATTTTCTGATCACAGTTTCCTCGACTTTACAGTTTAATTATTCAACTACTCCCACCATGACCATTCTTCAACGTATTCAAGGATCCGGGAGGCAACTATCACTACCTTCACCCTGTGTACTGCTTGCCCTCCTGACCTCACAGGTCTCTCTGTCCAGATTACATTCCATGGTCTAGTCAATAAGCCTTTTGCCACTGACCTAACCTTCCTTGCTCCTCTGATCTTTGTCTGGCCGTTCCTCAAACTGGGATGAACCCAAATATCCTTTTTCTCCATACTTGCCTCCAGGCAGCTGAGTTCAACTATAGAAATGAAAGTGAATTATTAATAACTTACCAATAGGTCAGGATAACCCGACTCACCTGGATTGCTATTAAAATGAAGTCAGGATAACCAAACTTAACTAGACTCTCACTGCTTCATGAGGATGTTACTGAACTCCTCTGTCCGATCTTTCAGACTCTTTGCAAAGCTCTGATTACATCATCTTATTCTCTCATTACCCTCAGCAGATGTCAGGCCACCGAATTCTTGGAGAAAATAGGAAACATCAGACGGGAACTCACTCAAGTTCGCAGTATCAAAAATATACTTGCATTTGTAACCGTTTTTTCACTCATCTTCATCCATAACAATAGAACAGATATACATCCTTCAGGTTAAAGTCAACTATCCTCTGATTTCATTCTACTTCACCTTCTTAGGAGCAGGAGTCCCCCTGCATCTGAACCTTTTTTTAAATACAGTGAGCTTCCCATCAACATATGAAAATGCTTCTCTCTCCCTGAACCTCACTCTCCTCCAACTCTAGCTATTATCACTTTCTTCTTCCCATTCATGGCAACGCCTGTCTAGAAAGTTGTTTATACGTATATTCACGAGTTCTGTTTTGTCACGTTCCACTTACTCAATCCAGCTTCTGCATTCATCACATAATTACGGGCTGTTGCAAAGTGATCCAGAGATTCTATTACTAAAACCAACAGTGGTGCCCCAAGTCTTCATCTTATTGAGACTCTCAGCTGTTTGACAGTGTTGGCCATTGTCTTTCTTGGACCCTTTCTCATCTGGAATCTTGCTTCCTTCTTCTTTCTTGGCCTGTATTTTCTCATTCTCACTTATTGGCTTATTTTTCTCCATGTGGACGTATGCTCCTCAAATCTGTAGTTCTAAGTACACAGAAACATCTTGAAAATGTACCTCTTTGGGCAGCTACACACCTGCCCATGGCTTCAAGTGCCTTCTGCACCCAGACGATGCCAAACTTCAACTGCACATCCACAGCTTTTCCTCTGAGTTCCAAATCCATGTCCATCCCTATCTGTCATGTCCACTTTCATATTAAAAACAAACCTCAAAACCAGCCTGTCCGCAGTGGGCCTGATGATTTTCTCACCCACACCAGTCCTTCAGCAATTCTGCTCTCAGTGAATCTACTCCTTCTACTTATACGCTACAAAAGTAGAAGCCAACACACACCCAAATTCAATCCATCAGAAATAACTGTTAATTTTATCTCCTAAATGCCTCTCATACCCATCCCCCCTCTTTCCATGGTCACCAATAATCCCCAATCCCAACTGTATCCCTAATGTGCTTTGTCTACTGTAATCCTTTTATGAGGTCTACATGCATTTACTGTGGCATTTTTTAAATGAATTTTCCACAATGCAGGTGAAAAGATATTTTCAGAATACAGAGACAGCCTTCACTGGCTACCGATTTCTCTCAGTACAGAGAACTGTATTCTTTACCTGGCCCATGGGGCACTCAGTGATCTAGCTCCTGACTCCCATTTCAACCTCAGAAAGAGCCCTTTCCCTCTTATTTTCCACTTGCTGGAAGACTGGCCTTTGGTCCTCCAATTGTTTCTTCTCTTTTCTGTTTCCTGGGCTTTGTACCTGTTGTTTCCTCGTCTGGATTATTTCCCTCCTCCCACCTTCCCCTAATTAACTCCTACTAAGTTTAGGATTAACATTGTCATTTGAAACTCATCTATCCACTCTTTTGTATCCTGCTCTCCAAACCAGGTCAGATATCCTTAACTAGTCCAGGGCACCTTTCGATATGCAGTTATAAAGGTATGTGATATTTTTGATCGATATCTTCCTAACGCATTAAAATGTAAATTCTATGAATAGGGAGGCTGTAAGTATTTTGTTCCCTATTGTGACCCCAGGGTCTAGGCCTGGTGCAAAATATGGAGATAGGTATTTGTTGGATGAATGAATGCATGAAATGACAGGAGTAGGTTAATGTCGATTGCCACATGCTGATGGAATCCTGTGCCATTTCATGTACATGTTAAATATCATTGAGTGCTGTTGGTTTAATTCGACAAGAAACTCTCGTACATATTTGACATGGCCCTTCAGTGAATGTACTTCACAGGGGCTGCTCACTAAATATCTGTTAATAAATGGCAACAGGCAGAAGAGAAGGCAGTTGCACATATTAAAAACCCACAATAACTCAATGCACAGCTGGTGAAATATGCAGAGGTGGGAGTGATGCTAGAAGGAAAAAAAGTCACCGCTCTTTTCTTCAGCACAATGAAAGTGAACAAACAGATGGCTTAACATCTTCAAGTTTATTAGTTGTTTCATACTGATCGTCTCGACTCAACGTTGCTATTCTCCAACATGTTAAAAGAAAAATAAGTAAGTTTAAATAAGTGGGGTTTTTGTTTTATTTTTTTGAGAGACAGAGGATGAATTCTTGACATGAGGGTCTGGTTACTGTGTGGTGTTGTAGGATCTCTTTCTCTGAAGATTGTTAAGAATTGATGAGAGTTTCAGTAGAGTTCTGCCTGGAGCGATGGAAACTAATTGGATGACCCTCTACTGATCAGCTTCCGCTGTGAAGCGTGCTACAGGAGGTCTCCCCGGAGATGGCCCATAGCAACTAGGACAAAACAGTCACCCGTCCAGAAACATCAATAATCAAATGTCATGAAATGCATTCCAAAGAAGAGTTGGTTATTTATCACAAATATCTGAAGGATCTGGAACTGTTTACATTTTATATAATCTCATTATTTTTATAGCCTGTATTAAGTTACCATTAGAATTCTGCCTATCCCAGTCCCTTAGTTGGATATAAATCAGTCAACTATTCATGGAGTGGCCACAGGGTGTTTGACAAGGCATTAGATGCCTGGAATTAGTTGCTCCTTCAGGATTGATCCATTAGTAGGACAGATAAAACCAGTGAAAATAAACTCTTCTTCGCTGACATAACAGGCAAAACCAGTACATACAGAGAAGTGCAATTATCGCGGAGGTGAACATGCAATTCTGTAAGCACCATGAACAATGGGAAATATTTGTGGAAAAAGTAATGAAGAAGACGCTTGGGAGCTGTACAGAGAGGAAATGATATGTTTGTCAGACAGAGGGGGAATTTATGTGAAGCTCTTGGAAAGGCCTGGAAGACATTTCCACGAGTGGGAAGGAAGATTGTATAAGCAGACGACAGACGATGGACGAGATTACTGGGAACAGAAGGTGCAGATCTGGTTTACTTGCATTCAGGAAATAAACTGACCCTTTGGGATGTCTGTCTGGCTTCTTTAACATACGCGTACGGTATGCTTGGCAAGGTTACAGCCATTGTTCCGGGAGCACTGTTCCATTGGGCACTGCCTATATCAGAGCTTCTGCGATGGCATAAGAGCAGATTCAGTACAGTCCAAAACCTAAGGTTATCACTTAGTTCAGCTATATTCTGTACTAGCTGCGCGACTTCAGGTAAGTTACTTCAATTCTCCAGGCTTGTCTCTTCATCCACAAAAATGATGGTGTAGGATCAGACAGAGGTTCTCAACAGAAGCAGTAATGCCCCAAGGGGCTTTTGAAAATGTGTGGATAAGCAACTTCTGGTGTTACCATGTTTGAATGCACTACAGTCACCCACTGGGTGAAAGCCAGGAATGATAACGCCCGGCAATGCACAGGACGTGGCAGACGGAGGGAAGGGAAGTCTCCCATTGTGTAGAGCTTCGGAGTGTAAAGTTTCAGCAGGGAACTCCTGTTTGCAATTATCGAACCCTATCACCTAACTCCCTTTAATTATGAACACAGGATATTTTTGGCTAAGTTTTAATAATCATAAATTTTTCCAGCAGTGCAAAACCACATAATGAAAGACTGCACTCTCTTTTGTTTAGAATTTTACTAAAACTTATTCCTCATTACAGAAAATCATATCACCAATGGCAATCTGTGTTAATACACTTATAAGATTGCATTTATAACTGTGCATTCACTGTGCCCCTATGTGCAGGTGCAAGACAAAATGAGTTTACAATGTCTTCTATTATAGAGACACATGAGTATTTATGTGCGTGTAGACATATGTATTCTTCTATTACAAATTACTTTTATCTCTTCTTTATATAACTGCACAATGTTAATTTTGTAAAATGATGATTATACGCAAGTTATATTTTCCGTGAGTTTCATTTCACAGAGTTTTTATAAAAAACCATTTGGTGTGAAAGGGAGCTTTGACTCTGATAGGGCTGAGAACCAATGGATTGGACAATCTCGAATATCTTTAAGCTCTCAAATCCATGGGTTTATAAGTTTTACTTTGATCTGCAAGGAAGGAGAAACTCTTAAATGATTTTCACTAGTGATATTCAGTTCAATGTCTAAATTCTAGAGTAAGAGAAAGAATGACTGAAACAGACTCTATTTATTTTACTATCTTTCCACTTAGTTCAACTGAGATAGGAGACTAATAGATAATCAGCACATCAACACGAGTTGAGAACTCACTGCACCAGGTACTGATAAGAACTCTAAAGAAAGAAATGAGAAAGTGTGTGTTGCCCTAATGACATCACTGAGACCGAGACTTCATTTTCTCAGACAATAGATTTCATTTTCTTTAAAGAAGGAAGAACTTTACTGTGTGTTAAGAAGTTAAACGTTTTCCTGTTATACTAAAATTCCGTTCAAGATTAGAAGAGGAAATAGGACACCGAAGCACACTGATCCCTCAGAGCACGTGTCGTATTTCATCATTTTCACTACTCTGGCATCTGGCTAACTCCACTCTCCTTTGCTTTCTGTACACACATACATCCACACCAATCACTAAAGTAATTAAGTCAGGCAAGCCCACACCACCTCTATGGGGAGGATGTTGAAAGGTCTTCTAAATATGATGGCGTACAAATATTTTAGTAGTATAATCAATAAGTTCCATTCTATAGGGCTTTCTAATTTGCACGTCACTTCTTAAGAGTAAAGCGCAATAAAATGGGGCTTCTTACAGTCAAATGCCTCAATTTTTGTTTCGTACTTCACCTCTGAAATATGATGATCTACTAAAACAAAACCTACGGGGCAGAAAGGCATTTTCCCATTTTGCAAATCACGCAGCAGCATGAATGTCTTCCAGGATCTCTAGGAGCTCCGTACAGAGCTGGGCATTTCTCATCCCTCTATTAATGTGACCTTCCAGTGACAGAACTGGTTCAAGAATAACACATTTGGATGGTACTTGTAAAAGTAATGGAGCTGCTGTCAAAACCACCCAGGATGACAATGAAACTTTAATACACAGTAGGTACTGTGCGGGCGAGAGTAGGAACTAGTGTCTTCACCGTAAACGTTTCCGCCTAATTAGTATTTAACTCACAAACTTCTTTGACATCCAGTTTCAAGTGATTAAAAAACAACAAAAAAGTATAATTGGTCCAGTGGAGCCACTACGATTGAAAGAAAGCTGTAACTGCCTAATAATGCTGGATGCCACACTGACAGATTCACTTACTCACTCATTCAGATGTATTTATCAACGATCTACGCAAAACACCACTGAGTTGCTAAGGGAGATAAAACAGGGGCTAACGCTTTATTTACGCTCAAAAAGGGCTACTGGTTGAGTCTAAGGAGCTAAAAGTATTCCGAGGAATGTTTGCTTAGTGTCCTATTTCATATCACACGTTAGTCCACTGAAGAGGGAAAGATAACTTCAGTTTTTGGAATGATTGTAGAAGGCTTCTTGGAAGAGGTACCATTTGAACTAGCCCACGAGAGATGCACAATGATCCCAGCAAACGGCGCTCCAGTCAGGTGGAACCGCATAAAGTCAAGCACTCCAAAATGTTCTCTGGGGAATAAGGAAGAGTTCTATTCGACTCTCGGGTAGGGTCGTATTAGAAAAGAAGACCAGAAGTTAGGTTGATGACACTGCGGAGATGGATAACGCAAGGATAACAAATTTGGGTTATATTTAACAGGTAACTAAAAACCAATAAAGCATGTGCTCTAAGAAGATTTTTTAAAAGACAAATTAGCAGTGTGAATATGACATTTCTGTTCTTAAGTCTGTGCTCTGGGACTGATAACTTTTAATAATCCTGTGTCATTCTGTCACATCCTAATCATTCCCCAATCCTGGGTAAACACAACTATGCTCTCTCTCTGTGCCGGGTCCCTGCAAAAGGGATGTTGCTGCTCTGGAAAGGAGTCTGTTTAACTACCTGAGAGCTTGGGCTGCTCAAGGAACATTCTGAGCAAAGCTCAACACCTGATTCTACCTTGGCACTCACAGCTGATTGCACCAAGCGTAGCAAGTTCACAGGCCTGCCCTAGGAGCTCTGAGTGGCCAGCAGTTACAGCTCTGCCTCACAGGTTCCAGACGGACCGGATGGACTGATGAAGCTCTCTCCTCGACCGGTTTCCAAAGGAGACTCATAGAAAATGGACAGCAGAGAGGAGAGAAGCCAGAAAAGAGAGAAGGTGTCGGCAGAAACGAGGAAGGGGCAGGATATCTAGATAAGCAGAAATCACGAGGCAAAGAGAAAGAGAAGAGAGAAACAGGAAGAGTGAGAGAGGCGGAGTGTGAAGGAAGGGGCTAACCTAGCAGGCCTGACCGCTGCCCGCTGCGAGACTGCTCACAGGTTTAGCCCTTGGCTAGCACGAAGAACTTGGATTTTGAGAGGGCGTCCACCAGCCAAGCTCAGAGTGGCCCGCTGGGCCTGAACTGTCTGTGCAGACTTCCTAGGATGTGCTGAACACCTGCTCTCCTCCTGGGAGTCAGGACCCCTGCAGTGCTCCAGGCAGTGGCTGTCTATGGGAGCCTGCTGCAAGCAAAGCCCCGGCGCTAGGGCTCCCCGGGCTCCCCTGGCAGACAGGGTTTCCCACGTGCTGTTGGGGCTCCCTGCTGGGGTCACCCAGAGTGTCCTGTGACTCCGCCGCGAGACAACCCCTGGCAGCTTGTGCCTGGTCTCCTTCAGACTTCCCCATGCTTTGCCTTTGCTCCTTCCACTGTAATACATCATGGCTGTGAGGCTGTGAGTGTGACTTTGGTTGCATCTTGTGAGCGCCGGTGAAACACTGAACTTGTGGTTGGTCTGGGGGACGCGGACACACAGCTGTGTTGTCAGTTGACAGCGAAGCCCATTCATTTACTCATGTTTGTAGGTGAGGAGAAAAGCACGATAAAAACAGATCTGGACGCCAGCGACTGGGGCTTGGTGCTCGGTGGTGGTAAAGCATTGCTTGGGGTCTGAGGTATCCTGAATAATTCTGAATGACTTTCAGTTTCACTGCGGACTCCACGAAGATTCATTATATCCCCACACTCCTTTATCTGCAGTAACCCCCTGTTACTTAAGGCTAAGTCAAACAAGGCTCTAATTGTTTCCTAAAAGAGCCAAACAATTGCCAAAGCAAATCATACGGTCAGGTAAAGTGACTACGTGACCAGTGGATGGTTTCCAGCCTCAGTAAAGCCCTGGAGCTGCCCACAGTGCTGTTGGCTGGCTGGTTGGCTTTGCCTTTATTCAGCAACCTTCTGTTTTATCATGAAATGTCTTCTAACTTCAAGCTTCAACTCGTCTTAGTTCTCTCCCGTGATTCTCTGCTGAGCAACTTAATCTCTTTGGAGAAAATGAAATCCATTAAAGGTATGACTTCCACCTCCAAACCTACCTGCGGGGACCCCATTCTAACTGTCTCACCTCCAGTTCCAGAGGAGCAATGGTCTCTTTTCCTGCACACATGAAATTGGGGATGTAATTTCCACACCGTCTCTATCTTTCTCTTTTGTCCAAGTCCCGGCTCTCTCCATCGTCCCCTCATCCCTAATATCGTTCATCTCCCGTCTTCACAATGTCTTTCCTCTCTGTACGCACAACATGCAAGGCTCTTTCACCCTGACATAGCAAATCAATACAAACAAAAAGAAGTCGCTTCCTGTGACACAGCTGCTGTCACCTCGCAGAAACTCTGCAAGGTGGCCCACGCTTAGTCTTCACTTACTAAAATCACACTCATTTCTTGGTTTCTATCCTACAACCTTATTCAAAGACCTGTTCACTGCAAAATTCAATGTCTTCTTTCAGTCCTAGTCAAGCTTGTACCTGCCTGCATGACCACTTTAATTTTTGAAATTTTCTTCTCCCACCTGTTCTCAAACTCCCTTTTTTCCCTGCATTTTCTCTGCCTTTTCTCATGTCCTCAGTAACTTCCTCTGCCTCTGCAGCTCGCCTTGCTAACACTGAGGGCTCTGCTTGGTCCTCCCCTCTGCCTACATATGAGGCATCTTCCCGTGTGCTCTCCGTTTCCTCCCAGAGGTCCTATACCACCCTCCTCTGATGGCCCCCAGACCTGCATCTCTCCAGCTCACCTGTCCTCCCATGCTCCAGACCCGTCCTCCCAACGACTCCCTGAGTATTTCCACTGCGATGAGAACTTCAAGTCAACATGCCTGCAGTCAGATCCAGTATTTTCTCCCTAAGATGTGCTCCTACTTTTACTTTTGATCTGATGAATAATATCATGTCTACATTCTTTGAAGCCAGAAGATTAGAATACAGAATATATTAGAACAGTAGAATACAGAATAGTAGAATATTCTCAACCTCTTTCTCTCCTTCACACAACCAATTAACCCCTAAATCCTATCACCTCACTTGCTCCTATCCCAAAAAGCTCTCTCAAACTCGCTACTTCTTTCTTTCGGTATTACTACGTCCTTAATGTCCCCGTGAACAATGGCTCATCTAGGAAATGGCATGAGCTTTCCTCTTGCTCCTCGGGCGGCTCCCACTCTAGCCCACCCTCTACAAAGTCATCAGAGCTCGCATACCAGAAAACTAACCATGAGCTTGGGCTTTTGAACCAGATCCCCTAGGTTTGAATCCTGACTCTGCTACTGTCTTGCCATGTAGCCTTGGGCAAATAATGCACCTCCTCTGTGCCTGTCTTGATCGGTAGAGCAGAACACTAATAACAGCTAAGAAGATTAAGTGAGTTAACATATGTGAAGCACCTACACATGTATCTGACATTTAGTAAGTGATCAATAAATGTTATTTTATAATCATATATATATTTTTTTTCTTTACCTGTTTTGATACCAAACAAATATGCAACATCTCAGTGAAGCTTACTGCAACCATCCCCAAAAGAGTAACTGCTTCCTTATCTGGGTCTTAGAGCTATGATTTCTTCTGTCATCATGGAATCTGCACACCACACACCACATGGAATATGCACACCACACACCACATCACAGGTCTGCTGCAGAAGAATACAGGCTCCTGATCAGACTTATGTCAGTATTCCCAGAATGAATGAATGTGTGTGTGAACCCTTGGGTGTAAGCCATTTTATCACGGTCCAAATTAAACATTATTACATTTTTTCTGAAGTACCTGTGATAGATGAAAGTATCAAAAGGCAATACAAGATCAAAGAAACAAGTATCAAATCCACATGTAGAAATACCAGTGAGTATTTAGAATGAAAACACGGGCCTTCTCGAAATCTTTTGGAATTTATTCTATTAAGTAAGGGAAGTTCTAAAACTGTTAGAACAGCAGCTGAACTACTCATATAAATAAACGCTTAGGACTTCCCTGGTGGCACAGTGGCTAAGAACTCTTGTCTCTGAGATTTAATTCGGTGTTGCGGTACAGAGGCCGGATTCCGGTTCGGTACTAGTAGGAGAGCAGGCTTCTCGGGAAGAGGCAAGAAAAAGAGTAGAAGAAATGCCAGAGGTGTGGTGACACCAGGGCCATCAATCTGGCAGCAAGTGAGAAATACCACAAAGTATACCGAGAGCATCACAGCATACGGCTCACCGTGGAGTGACCGACCGTAAGTGGTGACTGAGAGAAAATTCACTGAACGTGCTCTGTAGTGACACTCCCTAAATTTGGGGGTAGGGGGTGTAGATCGGCTAAAAGACAAACATGTTGGAAATATTTTGGGGTTGCATCTTAAAGCACTAGATTGACAAGGGACAATTTCAGTGAAGATAGAACAGGCTTTGATATTCAAACACAGCATTCAAAATAACACCCCACTGACGGAAGGCAGGCAGGCATTCCAAACACAAACTCCCAACACGAAACGCTCGTGGGGATGGTTAACACGAGCCTCCAGGGGGCAGCTTCGCTCACTTGGTCCTGCAAGTTTACGGTGAGTGCTTCCAAGCAGTAAATTCATTAAAACCAGGAAATGGCTTACGTAGTTTAAAGTGACAAACAGTTCTAAAAATAAATGTTTGAACTACATGGATTCCAAACAGATTTATCACAATCAGAACCGTTAACAGCACACCTATCAGGACTAGAAAATTAATTCACGATAATAACGTGTCAAACTGTATGTTTCTTAACTTGTTCCCCCCGCCGTTCTAAAAAAGAACCCACTTGTTAAGAAGCACGTTCCATCTCTACCCACCGTCGCTCCCGGTCGCTGTGCCGTTTTAAGTGCGTGCTGACTTTTTCCCAGCCTACTTTGTCCTCTTCTACATTGTCCCAAAACGGCTGTAGATGTGAGCGCAGATTATTATGCAACAGGGATGCCCTCGCGCGTTTGAGGGAGCCAGTACAGTCTAGTCTAACTGTGCCGTGTTAACATCACCCAAGTGCAACACTTTAAAAATGCGTATACAAATATTCACATTTATGCTTCATTATGGGCTGCTTTGCCAGAAAAATATCACACTTTATTCAGATATTACAGTTGTGTTATTCCCGTGGACATTTATTTTACGCAATTAGAAAGCACAGGAAGAGTGAGATAGCTACATGTTACGACCACAGAGCCGCCCACGGCTGAGGCCCTCTGGTCGCGCTCCTCTGCCACGCACGCCTTTCAGAAGAGCTCACCCTCCCCTGCACTCTCTCCACTGAATCCGAAGGGGCAAATACAGCCAATGAGATACAGATTCAGGTAGCTCCAGGCACACAATGATGACCGACAGCAACCTCAAGGGGAGCGGACAAGGGTATCCTAAATGCTGAGGTTAACAGAAGCCTGGCTTAAATACCATTAGTCTATGCAAGTCAGAAATTCCCAGCAAGTTTAGAAAACACAATTTTCTCTTAGTGGACTCCTGATTTTTTCTAGAATCTAAGATACCTTCTTTACCTCCTTCCAGGATCACTACTGGGAAGGAGAACACAGCCAAAGGAAAGGGTGGGGAGCCACGAGGTTGGGATGATTTGCTTCTCCTTCCCACCCTCAGAAATGTTTCCTGGGAATGGCGGCTGGTATAGTCTCCGATCTTCTCTGCAAGTGTCTCTTAGTAGACGGCCCCAAGAAGCAGCCACGACATCAGTTAGCACAACATCAAGGCCAGTTGATTATGGCCACATCATGTTAATACATGACCTTCAACATTAAACCTTAAAGCAGTCTGCGTAATATTTCAAGTATTGAATTTTAATCGGGGGGGTGCATTGAATAAACAGCAACCTCAATGATTCACCTGAACATAGCATAGTTTTTGTGTTTGTTTGAAATATTGTTCTCACTGGGCTCTAAATAGTTAATTAAGTATGCATATTAATTATTACCAAAGTATAAGAATGTTCCTAAAAGGGCATCTATTGTCCACATAAATATCAAAGAAATTTTTTTATGATCAGCATGGTTTCAGTGAAAACCAAGTGAATTAATGTCATTGGTAGGCAGATCAAAGAAGAAAATGGGTTTCTCACTATTTGAAGTTTTCTCACCTGAATTCACTTAGTATTTAACTTATAATAATAGTATTCACAATACGTTATGCTATTTGTTGAAAGGTTTTTAGGAGTATGATTGTCATAAACCTTTAGAGGATTACTTTCTTGACACTGATGCTCAGAGAACATATGTATACACCAAATTCGCAAAATCACCAAGGAAGTCTCAGCAAATATAAAGAATTGCTTAGGAAAAATACAGTCCCCTCAGAACTATTTTTATGTTTTATGTAAAGAGGTAAAAAATAAACAGTGGAACTTTTTAGCAGCTCTCAATTTTAGGAAAAGGTCATAAATTTACTTACAAGGAATCTAGAAGTCAAGAGTGAAGTTCCATCACCAGCCTGCAAATGAACAACAACAAAACCTAAGACAATATGACTTTACTCAGGCCACTTATTTGAACAAGACAGAAAAAAAAACAAACATGATCATATGCTTTATGATTCAATGATATAAATTTAGAGCATTGGCCACAGTAAATAATAATGGTAACAGTAATAGTAATGTCACGATCCTTTTCTCCAAAGATTAAACTGGAGCATACCATAAGTCTTTTTTTTTTAAAGTGCTATTCTTCCACATGCTAAGTAGGTCAAGCTGTTAGTTTGTTTACATGCACGCTAAGGAAAACAACCAGAAGATTAATACAATAATTGAGAAGAAAACAGTGGAATTGGTACTCTGAACTATAGCACCAACGTATATTCACAAACCCAATTAAGATCACGGGAAAAAAATGATTTTCTATGTCACTGAGATTTTCCAACAAGTTTTCACAAGTCATTGCATTTAGATATGAATACGTGCTAATCTACGGCCCCTCAACCACCACTGATGCAGCATTTGTAGTCTGGACTGCAGGAAGCCAATGGGGTGCTGCACTGATGTTAGCTCTGCTGTTCTGACACTCTATCCGGATGCTCCAACTTTGCTTCAGCGCACTCGGAGCTGAGTCTGAATCCTCAAAGCACGGGTAGAAAGAGTTATGGTTAAGGCAGGGTTAGAGGTGCAGTGAACCAGCAAGACCTGCACTGATTTGCAATCCTAAAACTGGTGTGAAAACAGCATGGTGGCTTTGACTGGACACTCACATGGCTAAGGGCAAAATGGGACAGATATGAATTCAAGTGTTTCTCCTTCTTGCTCTCATCATCTCTCTTCTACACCATGATGGCTCAGTGTACAATCATTTTATGATAAAAGATATAAATTCGATGGAAGGATCTGTATTTTCTATAGCAGATAATCTATCGGGATGTTGCGTGTTAGGTGCTTAAATGTGTCGGTGCTTATATGTATAACGTTAACAGCCTTAGGTTGACCTACATATATTATCAGAAGATTTAACACTGGGTTTTGTTAAATTCCTTGTCTCTTTTAACCAGGGAAGTTACTATGAAGGTGATATACAGAGCACAAGCACAGATCTTTAATCTAGGAGGAGTCTCCAACAATAAGATGAGTTTCAGCATGGATAGCAGCTTTTGTGCACACTGCATGTCAGGATACTTGACAGAGTTAAGTGATACAATTGAAAGTTAAATAACAGAAGGGAGAGGCATTAAGGGGCAAAGAAAAGATAGAAAATTCGTGTTTTCAGATGAGATCTGTAAGGAGGAGGAGAGTCATCTGGGTAGGGAGGCATAAAAACCCTCTACAGTTAACAGGAGCTGAAGAGAAATTGATTTAGAAAGAACAGAGGCATAATCATGGTGCTGAATAGCGCATTCAATAATGAGTCTGATTCTTGGAAATTCTGAGCTAAAGGTGGAGCCAGTAACTCTGAGAATGACACATGCCATGATTTCTGCAGAAACAGAGCCACTCCCTACCCCCCATCGAGAAAAGTCTACACAGCACAGTCTCAGAAGCTATGCTGAGTAGTAAAACTGAGGCGAGAGGGGAATTTAGAAGTCTGAGGGATACCTCCAAGTGACGGAATTTCAAGAGAACCCTGAAAGCAGTGGAAACACGCCACAAATCAGACTCTATAGTAACATTCGAATGTGCGGATAATACTGTCACCTATCTTTAGGGGAAGGCAGCTGGACATAGCTCCGTATTTTGCAAAGATGTCAATTAAAAAGTCCCTCAGAGAGGGAGAAGATCGATAAAAGAACTTCAAGGTATAGCTCATTTGAAACCATCATAGAAATAAGAAAATGGTGCTGATTTAGTGACAGCCTATGTTCTCACAAACATCAGGTAGGAAGTGAATGTGTGCCTCTGTGGAATCACTTCTGATACCAGAATCTTTGCGTTCACAGTCAAGCATAACCACGTTCTGAAGCAGTAACCCAACGTAAGACGCAGGTGAAGGGGGCAACGCTACACACACCGGGGCCGCCTCCCGCGGTCTGGCGCCCGGCAGGAGCTAGGACGGCACGAGCTGCCGCAAGACTCTCAGCTGCGTGCAGACACCCAGCAGCCCCTCCGCGATCTGTCCTTGCGTCTCGCGTTCTCGCCAAGTGTGCTTCTGGTTCCTCATCCCCTCCCCTCAGCGCCTCTCTCTTCTCTGGCTTCCCCCGTCCCGTGGCTTCTGTAGACGTTTCTACGCCAGCCTGTCGACACAGTCGGGCTCGTGAGCCTCGTGCGAATACACCTCAGCTCTGCCCCCTGAATTCTATCCTCCGTGTGCTACAAAGTCAGGTACTGTGTCCTGATTTGGTCCATTCCTTCTCACCCACCCGAGTCCTCTCACCACCCTCTTCTCCACCACACACCCATATACATACACCTCTTCTCCCCTGACCAGTTTGCTAAGTCATATAGCTATATATACACGTACCTATATGTTCCTTGAGTCTAAAATATTCCAGAATTGCACTTTAACTTTTTATTATTCGAGAATGAGGCACTTGGAAATTACTCTAAGTTTATACTTTGTTCCAGAATTATATTGTCTAACCTTTCGGCATGTAAGAATTGATTCAGTGGGAACGCTTGGGAAATACAGAAAAGAGCACAATCTATCTGGGGTCTGCTATTTGTCTCAACTGCTTAGATTGTTTCCATTTTTTTTAATTAACAGAACAGTGTCTGGCATCTGCGAATACAGCTCTGACAGACAGGAAGACTTGACTAAGAGAAGCTGGCATGTGGGTCGAATACCGAATTCATCAGGGGTGACTCTGTTTCACTTCGATGGCAGGACGCCCTCACCAGCTTGACTCCCCACGTTAGGTGCCTACAACTTCTTTGTCTTAATCTTCAATTTTCAGTCCTCTTTCTCAGATTCCAGTCTCCTCTGCGCCCCTTCCCTGCTGTTGGCCTCCATGGCCCATCTTGCACCATCTTCACTGTACCCACGTGGTGAATTTCCTGTCCACTTATTCATTCACCTTGCTGTGCACTTCTGAATTAGGCATGGGGGCGGGTTGATAAAAACGCACATTCATACTCTCCTTTCATAATCTATAATGAGGTGACAATCTGATTGTTAATCCCAGGATGTTTTCTCATGAAAAGCTTTTAAAAAATCACAGCAGACTATAATTGAATTCCAGATGAATAATATAGAGCTGTAAAAGTTAAAAGAAAGTAGCGGTCATTGTGCTTTACAGCAATTCATTCATTCATTCAATGCACACTATATCAGGCATTGTACTAATGTCGGGAATGCTAAAGTTATTAAAAAAAGAAAGACTAGACCACATATAGTTTTCAGTTGGAGGGAGACACGTATAATGTTAGATATCAATGAATGCTGAAGAAAAAAGTAATGCAGTTGAAGGAAATAAAAAGAATAATGCAGGTGAGGGAGAACTTTCAATTTTAGATGAAATGGCTACAGAGGTTCTCACGGAGAAGACAAGATTTGAAGAAGGACCTGTGCAAAGTGAGAGGCTGAGTCACGTGGATATCGGGGGTAAAAGCACACAAAGACCTTGAGCTGCGCACGTCTGCAGCGTTAAAGTAGGAAACCTAGACGCTGAGCAAAGGGGGACTAGTAGAAGATGAGGCTGGAGAGCACCGGGCCCAAGATCACGAAGGGACTTGTGGGCCACAGTAGGAGGAGGACTTTTGCTCAAAACCAGATGTCTCTGGAGGGCTTTAAGCAGAAAAGTGACATGATCTGACCCCCATTTTGACAGGATTGCTCTGGGTGGCGTGTTAAGAGTAACCTGACGGAGGGGAAGGAAGGACAGAATCTAGAAGACCAGTCAGGGGCTGCGTTGTCAGTCTGGGAACGAGCCTACGGCAGCCTGGAATAGGGCGGCAGCTGTGGGATGATGAGATGCTTTCAGATTTGGCGGGTATTTTGAAGGGAAAACCTAAATATTTGACTGACCAATTGGATACAGGATAAGAGAAAAAGAGGTACTGAGGCAGAAGCCAAAATTTCTGGCCTAAAAGCAAGTAGAAAACCAGACAGGTGGAAGTATCTTTAATGAGGCAGTGGGGAGGGTTTTCAACTTCTTCTTTGCCAAGTCAAGTGTGTTAACTAGATATCCAAGTGGAGGTGCCAACCAGGCAGCTGGGTATCCTAGTGTGGATTATGAAGAGACTCAGGACTGAAACATCTGGGAATCGTCAGCGTGCAGAACCCGTGATACTGGACAAAATCAACGAGAGAGGGAGTGTAGATTGAAAAGAACAGAGATCCAGAGATGGAGCAGAGTGACATTTCAGCATCTGAGGGTGAGAAAAATAAGGAGGAAGACGCGAAACGGTCTAAGAAAGATCTTCTGGAGAAGCAGGAGGGACGGCACGCCCCAAGGGTCCTGGAAGCAAAGTGAAGGGAGCGTCTTCAAGAGCAATGGTACGGCCTCATTTTGCCTTTTCAACCTCTTTTCCTGCATCACCTGTCCTAGTCTCTTTTCCATTTCTCTGTGCCCTGCAAAATGCCGAAGTGGTTCACCACCCTCTGCTTTTCTTCCTGTGCTTCCTGAAGAGGATTCGTGGACGGTGGTGAGACCACACCCGGGTGTCAGGCCACCAGTTCTGACACAGGCTTCAGCTATCCCTAGGGCGTTACTTAACTTCTCTCTGCTTTAATTTCCTCATCTTCAAAACAGGTACAATAACAGTAACTATTTGGGCCGGGAAGGACAACTAAATGACAATATATGTGTATGTAACTTCAAACGCTGCCTACACATAGCAAACGTTACCTAATTACACACAACTCATAGTGTTTCTTCTCTCCACCTTGCTTCACTGAAACCCAACCAGAGTCACCTCCTGCATTTAGTCAATTCCGTTCTTTTATTTCTCTAAAATCATTAGAAAGGCATGATCCAGGATCTGAGCTGCATGTTATTTTATGTAGACTAATCTTTCTTTCTACCCACCCATCTCTACTTGTGAAATTCCTGTGGAGAGACACACCTCTCCAATGCTTCAGCGTTTCTGTAATGCCTTTGCGCTTTCTCACTTTATATATTTGGCATAAAGCACTAACGAGGGAAGATTCTTTCCTAAGAAGGACGCCATCAATCCACAGACGTCCAGACCAAGGATGAGGGTTCTGCTGCCGGCTTCATCTGGGTTCAGGAATCACCGCACCTTCCGACGCAGAGGGCCCATCGGTCACCTTGACAGAGCTGGGCCCCGGCCCTGGGGGAGGCTGGCCATTAGCAAGGAGATAGCAACAACTGGGCAGCATGTACAGACGCCTGCTCTGAGCAACTGTGGCCTGGAAGTGGGGCGAGTGGTCTCGTCTCGGGAGTGAGCCCAGCAGGGGAGGCCAAGGTTTGGGCTGGGCCAAAAAGCGGTCCCAAGACCCGTGATTACACGCCTCACAAAAAACTGGGTTTGGGTTTGCGTCATCCTAATGGACAGTGTCTGCTGTCCTCACAAGTCAGCATTGCTAGAAGCGGTAGTTACTTATTCTAGACAAATGACATGGGAAAGAAGTAGGCCACAAGGCATTTATAATCTGCATCTCCTTTACCTACTGTACCATAATACACACTGTAACAGGCAGTTACAAACACAGCAAAGCATTTGACCAACCCTGTCCTTTCAATGCTTATATATTTGCCTTACTATCCTGAGAGCTGAGGTTATAAGAACATATTCTAATTGCTTTACCAGCTCATATTGAGAGAAATAATACTTAAGAAAAAAATTCATAGAGTGTGATATTGCAGGGGTGGGCTTCACTGGTATACCCAACCGGAAGGAACAGTATTAAGAGCTATTTTTGACTTGGGGCAGAGATCACTTGATCTTAATGCACGTTTTTTTCTTTATTAACTTCTCTGCAAATGAGTTTTATACATACAACCTGAGGGGTTTTGTGAAGTTTATCAAGGTAATATTTATAAACTGCCCTAAAATCCCTAGCTGAAAGAGAAAATGTCATGCAATATTACTTGTCGAAAAATGAGACCTTTTGTAAGCCTTAATTATAAATTTAAAGTCCCTTATATCAAGGAACGTGAATCAGTCAATTATAATGAGCAATGACTGTGTGCACATGGTAAGTTCTTTAGGGCCAAGAGGTGAGTCACTCATTTCTTTTTTCTTCTTCCACAACATATACTCTGAAAATTGTTGTTGTTGATGATGGTAATACTACTACTGGTTAGTAATAATAATAGTAGTAATAATAATAATACTCTAATTGTCTAGATCATGGCATACACCATTCATCTTGCTGGGAATTATTAAACAAGAGGGTGTCACTCATGGTTTACTGATTGGGTTCAAGGCACACGTCAGCATCAAAAATAAAGTTAGCATTAAACTTGACTCCATTTAAAGATGCCAGGATCCAAGGTGGAACACAGAGAGTAAGATTAGGAGTTGGAAAGTCACAGAGTACTTGGGCAGAGGTCAGAAACCAGCACAGACCCAGGGCAGTCATTTAATTTGTCTGTCTGTCTGTCTGTCTGTTATTTTTTAACAACTTGGGGCGCCAGACGCCTATCTTGATGATCCTTCCCCTTTGTAGAGAATCCGCAGGAGGTTTAAGTTCCCCGCCCTTGCTAACAAAGTCTATTCTTCTTATTGAATAGAATGATCTTATTTGTTTAAAATTTGGTAGTATCCAGTTGAAAAGAGTTCTGGTGGGACTGTGGTATTTTGGAGCAATGTTCTACAATCATCAGGGACACAGATCATCTTCTATAGATTCATGTTTGAACATCCAGCACCTTGTACATTTCATGACACTTGCAAAAATAAACACATGTGGACAAGTGATAACATCCTTTGCCACCTCTGTCTTGTCGGTAGGATTAGGCCATGCAGAGAGGGACGGTTTTCCTCTAAGTCCTTCTTAATGTCTCCATGTTTTCTATCTTTTGGCATGACCAATACTTCAAGCCACTATGTTTAGTTCTGATATTCATTAATGTATTCATTTACATTTTTCCAGTTTAACTGAGATACAGTTGACATAAAACATTAAGTTTAACATGTGCAGCGTGTTGATTTGATACACATACACATACTGCAAAATGATTATCACAGTAAAGTTAGTTAACACATGTATCCATCACCTCACATAACTAACAGTTTTGGTGTGTGCACTCGTGTGTGTGGTGAAAACACTGAACATCTGCTGTCTTAGCAACTTTCGAGAATATAAGGCTATATTACTAACTATAATCACCATGCTGTATACTAGACCCTCGAGAACTTATTCATCTTATAACTAGAAGTTTCTGCCCTTTGACCAACATCTCCCCAATTTCTCCCACACTCTGGCAACCACCATCCTACTCTCTGTTTCTATGAGTTCGATGTTTTAGATTCCACATATAAGTGATATCGAATAGTATTTGTCTTTCTCTGACTTACTTCACTTCACATCATGCCCTTAAGGTCCATCCATATTGTCACAAATGGCAGGATTTCCTTCTTGTTCATGGCTGAGTAATATTCCATTATGTGTGTGTGTGTGTGTGTGTGTGTGTGTGTATAATGTATTATATACACACTTATATATAGGTATATATGTATGTATATACATATATATGCACATGTATTTATACACACACATATATACATACGTATATGTACACACACACACACATATATATCACATTTTCTTTTCATTCATCGATGGACACTCAGATTGTTTCCATGTTGTCTTGGCTATTGTGAATAATGCTGCAATGAACATGCGAGTGCAGATATCCTTTCGAGATAGTGATTTCATTTCCTTTGGTTATATACCCAGAAGTGGGATTGCTGGATCACACGGTAGTTCTACTTTTAATTTCTGAGGAAACTCCATACTGTTTTCCACAGTGGCTGGACCACTGTACACTCCCACCAAGAGGGCACAAAGGTTCTTTTTCCTTTACATCCTCACCAGCACGTGCTATGTCTTGTCTCTTTTATAATGGCCATTCTATCAGGCGTGCGGTGCTATCTCAGTTGGTTTTGGTTTGCATTTCCCTGAGGATGAGTGATGCTGAGTACCTTTTTCTGTCCTGTTGGCCATCTGTACGTCTTCTTTGGAAAAATGTCTATTCAGGTCCTCTGCCCATTTTTCAAGTGGATTGTTTTTGTTTTGTTTCACTTGACTTGGTATTGAGTTGTATGAGTTATTTATATATTTTGGATATTAACCCTTATCTGATATATACTTTGCAAAAATTTTCTCCTGTTCCACAGGCTGCCTCTTCATTCTGTTGATCATTTCTATTGCTGTGCAGAAATTTCCAACATTGTGTTGTAGAGTGGGCATATGATTTACTGTCTATACCTAGACACTTTTAAGAGCGCAAAGGGGTATTAGTGTCACCTGTACCAGGGCAACAGACATCCTGTCCTGGGCTCAACAATTGTGTATGGTTACCGTAATTACCTGACCTTAGATGGCAGGGGAGAGTGTGCCTTTTGCTACTGTCTCCCATGCTTAATCAAAGTGGACTTTACTTATGGTAAAATCCAAGTACAGACCAAGGTATCTTTATTTCTCACCTTGTCCACTCCAGTAGTGTATATTCTGCTTCACCTGCAGACCATTCTTCAGAGATTATTTTAATCACAGGTCACAGCAACATGCCTTTGCTCTCCGTAACCCCCCTGGTTTGCACAGCTCACACCTTTGACTTTGTTTATGGTCAAATATCACCTCTTCAGAGAGCCCACGTCAAATCATTCTATCTAGAAGTTAAATCTCTCACTTCCTCTCCTGCTTTGCTTTTCTACATAGCGCTTTTTCACTTCTGATGTAACTACGTGCGTTTGTTTATTTTCTGTCTTCTAAACAGGCCACAGGCTCCATCAAGGGAGGGACTCCTTCTACTTTACGACTCATTTAAATAAGTTCCGGCACACAGCAGGCGTCCACTTCCTAGTTATTGGGTGAATATATAAATAAATGAATATGTACAAGGGCACAGATATTAGGTCAAATCTCAGATGGGAAAATTCAGAAACAAAATCTAGCACTAAAATCTCTTCCTCATTCAATCTTTTACCCTCTCCATGGGGACAAGGTGAGAAAAAGATCAAACAAGGAGCTAAAGCGTTAAGCCAGCATGTGCTAAAAGGACTGAAGGCGAGAAAGGAGAGAGCGTACTGTTTATCTTACTTTAATGTAAAGCTTTAAAGAATCTGAGATTGTCCTCACTGAATGCATTGTTCCTTGTAAAGACTAGAAATTCCTGCTTTTCAACCCTGATTAAAAGATGGGCGTCCTGCCATGCCCCAAAGATCGCCGGATTAGTTCTACGTTGGCTAGTGGAAGGCAAGGCGGTCCATAAACAAGGGCCTGCTTTGGAAGACTCCCTGCCTCTGGCTCCCAGTAGATGGGTGCTGGGAAATGCTGGCAGAAGTACCCCAGCTGATCTCAAGTGCCCCGAAGTTGCCCAGTGAGGAAGGCTGATCTCTAAGCAGTGAGGGCCCAACCACTTAGTGCTTTACAGACCACAGACAATTGCGCTCAGAAGCAGAGGGCCAGGCGGTACTGAACTTCCGCGCTCTGATGGAAAATGTTCCCTGCAGCTCAATGCACACAGTAGCCAATCGACCCCCAGTTCTGCCCTAGGGGTCACTTCTGGATTTCTTCCAAGGGAGAGCAAGTTGCTTAATCCAACATCAGTATGGAGTTGCACAAAAACCCAGCATCACTTTCTAAGTGAGAAGTGTGCTTAGCTCACGACTAGCCTTTTGATGGGAACCACAGAGCTCATACCATTCAAAAATTATCTTTAATCGGGATGCCTTCCTGTCAAACAGTAAAGTTATTAATAATGCTGTAAATCTTCCAAATAAGTTTTGACAAGTTTGTTTTTTTGAAGAAAAGCTGAAAAACCAGAAATGTGGTTGGTAATGTTTGAACAGAGCTTTCAAAAGACCTTTACAGACACTTTTTACTATGAATTCATTAGTTTCCTTTTTCAAATTTCAAAAAGTACATCATAATTTGCTAATTAATATGTGATTTTTATAGTCTGCCTGTATTTTTTTATCTGTACTATTCTATATGTTCATGAACACTGCTTGGTGCTGTGGTAGAAAAAATTTGAATACAACAGTTCAGAAAAAGCGAATCACTTTCCCTTTAACCTTGGGAAAGGTTAAAAATGTGCCCTTCACAAATGCGTAGACAATAAGGGCCTGTTATCCTCCAAACTTGATGACCTATTCCTCATGTTTGAAAATATTAGGACCTAAATGTAGTCATGACATATTCCACGTGTCTTACGCTTTCTGTTATAAGCTGCCTATGTATATATTATCATACTTGGTCTTCACAGCAGTCTTGGAGTTCTTTTCCTCAGTTTGCAAAGGAGGCTACAGAGACTCAGGGAGTTTACGCAATTTGGCTACAGACACAAAATGAGTAGCAGAGTTGGAACTGGGCTGCAAATCATCGGTCCTAACCTTCTCACTGCTTATGTGTCACCTCCTTACCGTTGTCCATTGCGGCTCTGTGCCTTTTTTCCCAGCACTTCTGCTTGTGCAAGTTTCCTACGGTGGAGCGATGCTGTGTCATGTAGACCACAGCTTTGATCTTATAACTCATTTAAAAATGGCCTCAAATCCCAATATCAGAACACAGATAAATTAACCTGTCCAAAGATACACAACATTGAGTCTTTTAAAAACCGTGAACTATTAAGAATATTTTCTAAATACGTTAAGTGCCTATCTCTAAAATTAATGAAATCAGGTATCTTATTAAGACATGAGGGATAAGATTACTCTCGGCACAGTTCACACAAGTGAACTTTAATTGCAGCAAAGACTCAGATGGCTTAAGCAAGCGGATTCTGACTTTGTGTATGGTGCTGGGAATGTAAAACGTACACCAGATTTGAAGACTTCGTACAAAAGCAGAATGTGAAATACCTCATTAATCACTTTTATACTGATTACATATTGAAATGATATTTTAGATGTATTAAGTAATATGCATTACGAAAATTAATTTCACTTGTTCCTTCTTGTTTTTCAAAAAGTGGCTACTAGGGATAATTGAAATCTACACACGGGACTCCGAGTGTATTCCTACAGGACAATGTTGGTCCAGAGCATGGTGGAGATACCTAAGACATGACTGCTATCCTAGCTAGAGGATGAGACAAGGCTTATGTATGTGAAACAGAGGTGGAAGAACATATCTGTTTAAGTAACAAGTGATTGGAAAAGGAACGTAGCATCTCTGAGAAAGTTCAAAGAAGGGGAAAATCAGTGTGGTCTACAATACATGGGGAAGGTCTGATGTTAAGGGTTGCAAGAGACCCTTTGGATGAGCTTGATGAGGAAAACGGACAGGACAATGTCACTGTCAATGTCCAGCGAAGGAAAGGAAGAGAGAGTAAAAGGCGGCAGAAGCACAGTGGAAACCCTGACCCTTCATGAGCAGAGAAGGAATAATCACTACTGAGAAAGGATTCCGATTTTTTCCTAAACTCTCTATTAATCCAATGTTGGCAAGTCAAATACATAACATTCTAGGAAGCCATCTGATACATGATTTTTTTGTTCCTTAAAAGAAATAACGTTTGGCAGTCACAACTGGAGTTTTCTCTGTCTCTTTCTCTTTTCTAAATTCAATTTGCCCAATTTTTTCTCAAAGTATAGGCGAGTTACAATATTGTATCAGTTCAGGTTTATAACAAGTGATTCAAAAGTTTTATATATTATACTCTTTTTAAAGTGATTATTAAAGAACTGCTATATTTCCCCCCCAAATAAAAAATAAATAAATTCCATTTGCCCCTTTATTTCTACAAAATCACCCATTCTGAAACAGCTTTGCAAATGATTACAAGCTTTCAATGTTACAGGGCTCATTGCTCTATGCATTTGTCAAAATTTCTGCAAGTAGAGAGATAACCTAAGGACATAAAAATTAACACATGTAAATTAATCACGGATTCTAGTTTTGGCTCTGAAACCAATACTAAAAATAAGTCAGATTTTAAGCTTCCGTTAAAAAAGACATACCCAGAAGAGGTATAACTGATAATCTGGCTTGTTTCAATAAGAACACGTGCTGAAACCATATGTCAAAGAACACCAGAAACACAATCCGTGAGAAATGTTTTGTTTTTAAATCTGAAATCAAAATGGTAGCGTTAAAGCTATGTTTTATTCTAGTCTGAGAGAGTTGTCTCATTTATACGAAACACCGAAATAATGAAGTTGTTTCTGGGTTATTGGCCCCTTAATCTCGTATATTAATTCAGGTAATGCGTCACTACTACTATCTTCCATTTAATTATTTTTATTTATGTACCATTAAGCTCCGTTTTCATTACGCTTGGAGTACAAAAAAAGGCCAAACCCAGGGCATTTGGGCAGAGCCATCACTTCCTTTACAATCCTCAGAAGACCCTTTTCTTGGTAGAGAATACAAATGACGGCCCTTGACATTTTTTAAAAATATTTTTTACTTCTTTAATTAGGAGTTTCACGCAGGACCGTCTGCCTGAAGCCTTAACGTTTTCAGATTCTGCCTCACTTCTCGGCCAGTTCTTCCTAAGTTTGTGCTGAATACATTCTTGCTTTGCAAGAAACCTGCTCTCAGGCCCTTTCATGTTCTGCTATAATCTCTTGGTAATTACAAAGTCTCTCTCTGCGACTCTGGGCAAATCCAGGAGGAATTTCGAAGCTAGGCCTCACATGTAAACTTGTATTTGGACATCTCAGCTCAATTTGCACCCCCCGGGGCCTACAACTTAGAAAACAGTCCTGTCAGAAATGCAGAAAACCAGAGGAGCACAAAGGTTACAATGACAATAACTTTGTGTCAGTGCAAAACACTGGTTAAATAACTCAGGACACAGCAACTTTCAATGAAATATTTCATTTAATAGCGGGTAAATCCTAACCATAGAAGGTGCAGTTACTAGGATAGCAAATTCCAAACCACTTAACGCTCCACACATGACAATTTCTCACCCTTACATGTTTCCAACCATGGGGAATTCGTACACCTCGTCCCCCTCTTTGCTTTACTATAATTACTTGTACACTCTTCCTCTTATTCCTTCTTTTCCCTTTCAAACACTGATATAAAAGCCATATTAGAAATTCTTTAATGACACAAACGCAAGAACATCAACATAATATTTGTGTAATTATCTTATGTTTGGCTATTTGCAAATTATCTTATCACTAAGCATAAGTAATTGGCCATAATTGTTATGTTAGAGTTTTATAACGTGCTTTTTTCTTTTTCCTTTTTTTTGGTCATACATTACAACAAAATATACAGTTTTCAGAAATCCATTACATTACGATTTGGGGAATTTTTAAGTCTCATTCACCAAAATAACGTAAAATGTGTCTGGTTTTGTTCTAAAGGCAAATACATAATACATTACCTGCGGTCATCTGGACGTCTATTATTGAGATCGGAATTGGTAGGTAGTAAAAAACGTACGGCTCTTTTTGCTCTTTTATACTAAGGTAAGTTTAAATTGGTTTAGTAATGTAATAGAGGAATTGTCCAAATCAAGAAAGTAGAAAGCTAAGAAATGCTACTTCACATTTTTTGCATATGCATTTTTAAAATTTTCCATTAGACTGTGAATTTTTGAGGAGCTGATTAATGTTCTTTTCTGCCCCATCGTGCTCAGCATCTATGCACTGAACATCACCTATGATAGCTACCCGCTTCACAATTTCTCGTAACACTAGTAATTTCATGTCACTTCTAGATCAATTGAAAATACATACAGAGAAATAACAAAATCGTACTTATTAAAGATAGCACATAGGTAGTCAGAAATAAGTATTCTTGAGGGGCTTCTAGAGTGTTTTGCTTCTGTTTCACTGTAGGATAAAGTAAACACAGGGATTTTCAAATAGATCAAGAGGCACTGAGACATGACGCAACTTCTTCCTGTGATCCCGAGAATTTTTGACAGGTAAGTGGCATGTCAATAATCCTAATAATATTGAACTACACGGATGCATATAGGGTTAGGGAACTGGACCTCATGTGATCCAGAATTCCAGGGTACCAGAGCAGATTTTTTTTTAAGCAACCACAAAACAGCCTGCAGGATGGATGCTATAAGTCTTAGGCTGACGAGCCTCTGGCATTTATCCAGATTGTAGATTCTGAGACTAAAGGAGACCTAAAGTGTAGCCTCTATATGAAGGGGGAGACAGGAAGAGCCAAGTGACATCCCTTTAGTCAGTTACGTCCACTTTCACCAGATGTGAAGAAAACGATAAAAACTTGAGGATTAAATCTCAAGCAAGCACAGAGCTGGAGAAAGTGTTAAAAGCCACGATTAAGCTTGGAGAAACAGAATATAAATTGCAAAGAAAAATCATTCACTGTAAGTATTTATATACTCAACCCAACGGGCTTTTCAATAAACCATTCAAGAGGGGGAATATGTACAAACATATATTTCCACTGGCAAAAGCTTGTTAAATCTCCTAAAGCAAGTTTTTGCTTTACCCCCTGCTTCCAAAGTACTCAGCTCAGTCTTAGAAACTGGTTGGGGTAGGGAAAAAAATCAGTTCCTCAGGTCCTTGTAAACATTTCACTTTTATTTTTAGAAAAAAGAGATTATTTTCCAAACACTGCAGGTGTGAGGAACCTAACATTGAAAGTCTCCCGTGAACTGTTCTACATCTTACCCCATCAGAGTGCCCTTGGAATAAAACAAATTGGATGAAAAACATAAATCTTGTAGCTTCAGATACTCAAAAGCTTATTACAGCTGAAAATGAGTAAAATATTACAGCCACCAGGCCTATTACCATAGAGAACAGATCTACCTTAGGCTCAGATGTAAAAGTAACCTCGTTATAGCCTCCAGAAGCAAGGCAGTCTGTGCTCTGCTCTTCTACACGGGCTCCCATTTAACCTACACTTTAACATAGTCTCAGTTTTCAGTTTAAATGACTAGTTAGAAGAGAACAATCCAAGTGTTTACTTGCGAGAAAAGAAAATCTTAAATACAGAAGAGAACTGAATTTTATTCACTATTTCCATTCACAGGTAAAGAACACAATCTCTCCCCAAATGCTACTGAATTTTAGTTTCGACATCCAACACCACTCTTATACACTTAACACTCCCAGACAGGCACTGAGATATGCTCTTAGTTTACCAGAAGTACAAAACACATCTCTAGTGCAAGATTTTATGGGGAACTCATGTACAAACAACATTTGTTTTTTTCAGATTGACTAAAAGGTAAAAAGTGATTGTGGTATTTGGGACAGGCTAGGCTCCCGGCTGAAATACAACTTTAGGATCCTTTTTCTAACTTCTACAGAGAAGTCACCTCTGACTCCACAAGGAGAATTCTCAGGTTTCAAAAAGAAATGTCTTCCTTTGATACATTTGCTACACACACACACACACACACACACACACACACACACACACACACACACGCTTTGTCAAATAAGTATATGAATGATAATAAAGAGAGATCAAATCATTTGCTCCTGAGGTTTGCCCAGCACTGTGGCGCGTACTATGAGAAAAATAAAAGGAGTCAAGAACCACCCTCAAGATTAGACCTTATGAAGAAGGCCAAAGTGAGCGGATTCCTAACTTTGCTCTTGCTTTCTCGTACTTATGAGGATCTTCCTTCCTTTCCTCTTTCTTGAGTTCTTACGGGATTGAAATTTGTTACTCAGCCTACTCTAAACATATTCCAATAACAAAGTAACATTGATTATTTCAGTCTCCTATATAAAGCTTATTTTCCAATAATTCAGTTTCTTAGAACATTTGCTTTCTGGGCTCCTTCCAGGTTTTCAAATTGTTTCTGCATGGAAACATAAGCTCAGCTCTTGGACCGACATGAACAAGAGTGCAAATAATTTTCTAATCGTGGCAAGTTATATCCTGCGTGTTACTAAAGATAAAGAATGTTGAAATTGGGAGTAAATTCTAAATATTTCATGCTGAGATGAGGAAACTGATGCTGAAAGGGACTAAGTGATGTTCCTAAAGGAACTGACAGAACCGAGAATACAATGAGCTTTAGAATTCCAGGTCCCGTTTCTTCTGCGATGTGACACCCCATTCATGGTAACATTTCAAATAAAGGCAGCATATAATTTTTTTATCATTGGGTAATTTGTTTATGAAAGTGCATTTCCATTAAGCAAATATTCTTTCCATGTGCTGGGGTAGAGGTGGTGTGCCCTCTGTTAACGTTTTTCCTGATGTAGTCAGTCAAAGCCATTTCTCTGAAATATTTGAAAGTGATCAAAAGAAAGTAGGGCTTTACCATTAGCATTCCATGAAAACCAAAAGGAATATAGAACTGTAATCACCATGCATAACTTCTTACAGATTTCAGTAAACTAACAACATCTACAAACTTGCTTAGCACCCAAACTCCCCCATATCAATGACTAAGTCATTAAGGGTCCTGGAGCTGCACCTTGTATATTCCAGTTTCATGCGGTAATGGAAATCTCTGGATCCCTTTGACTATTCACCATTCCCTAATAAAAGAAGTCATCTGTAAAACATTATGCATTTGCCTATTTCTTTTTAAAAATGTGCTTAGTATCTACTCATGTCAAGTGCCTGATTTACTCCCAGGAATTGAGAAATAGGAGAGTGACTGGGAAAGTGAGGGAAGCTATCCCCACTGATATGGATTTCAGGGGACCTGCTTGGGCTTGGAAGAGCAAAGACAGTGCCCAAGGTCAGAGCCAGAGACTTGTGTCCACATCTCAGCAAAGACTTCAAGTGGAATTGGGATACGGAGCCAGGAGTCAAAGGGTTGGAAATCAATGGAAGAGTGGCTTGTAACAGCAAAGAGAAGGATATGTGAGCAAATCCACAGACAAATAAACCTGTGGTGAGTCCTTTCCGTGCTCCTGGGGCAGGCTGGTGGGGAACTGGATCCACTTAAAGGCTCTGAGTGGGCCACTAGGGAAACAAACATGAACAAGACACTGCCTACTGTTTCGTGGTCGAGGGAGGGTCCTGCGGGGAGACAGTCCATAGCAGATCGCTGGGATCCCTGAGGAAGTGCCTGTAGATGCAGTACAATAACACGGACGCACAGAAGGAAAGTGAACCACTGTGTCCGGGGGTCTGTGTGAGTCGCCTACTGACGCTGTAACACATCACCGCGTATCTAGAGGCCTAAAACAACACCACATTTTTTTTCTTTATCTTACGGTTCTGAAGTTTAGATCAGAAATGTGTCGTCTTGTGGTAAAGTAAGCGTGTGAACAGGGCTGCGGTGTTTCTGGAGACTCTCAGAGACAGTCTGTGCCCGTGCCTTGGCTTGTTTCCACCATCGGCTATGCCAGCAACAGCTGCTTGAGGCCTTCTGATATCATATCACTCGAAGAAACTCCCACCTCCCTCTTTCACTTATAAGGACCCTTGTGATTGCAGTGGGCCCAAGAAGATCATCTAGAATAATCTCCCCGAGTAAAGGTCCTTAATCCAGTCACATCCCATTAAATTCAGTTAAATTATGTATAGTCCCTTGGTCCCTCTGTAAAGTAACATATTCACAGGTTCAAGGGACTGGATGTGGACATCTTTGGGGCTGGGGGCATTGTACTGTCTACCACAGTGTCAAAGGAGATTAAGGTGACCTGGGAAGATTTCACATGAGCTGATAATGGTGGAGTCTTGCAGGATGAGTAGATTTCCAAAGAGACAGTGAATATGGGGTGGGGGACGGAGGGAGGGAGGGAGGATGCAGTCCAGGCAGAGAGAGCCCTAGAAAAATCAAAGTCAGAAGTCTTTCATCGTTGCTTCCTTGTTAAATATACAATCTGCTACATAAGCAAACGGCTCTGACACTTCTAGGCGTTGTGCTCACTACCAGCATCTGTTACTCTCCTGGAGATTTTCACAGATTAATATCGTATTTCCATAACTAGCTAAATACTAGGGTTAAGCTAGCTGATCTCTTCAAAAGGTTCATTCTTTTCCCTCTCCTCTCTTTAAAAACGAATACAATATTTTCCCTTATTTAGAGTCCAAACATCTTTTCATCATTCAAACAGACCGAATACTATAATTACAAATAGCACTGAAATACAATCTGCCTTCCCCTTAAATCAACAAAGATCTCCATCATCTGGTCCTGTTGATTTGCATACACTATTTACACACTACTTAGACTATATCTATTTATATATATTTTTTATTTACAAAGTAATCACCTCCCTCAATGGTTTACTTTGAGTCTTAAACCTTCCATAGGTCCAAATGGATTGGATGCAAACTATTTTTATTTGTTTTTCACCCAAAGAGGCTGGGTGAAGAGTACAGGAAAATGAATCAAAAGCAGAATTAACAGGAAGAGCAGGGAGCCAGACTTGGTAAAGCCACGATCACCCTTAAAGATGATCAACAACAAACTGTCAACACAATACTGCCTCTGGTTACCCAGCCGAAGTCTGGGGACATTGCAGCCAACCCCGCGCACCAGGCGGCACACACGTCTGCCAAAGATCAGCCTAAGACAGAAACATCACGGGGTCTGGGAAGTATAATCAGAGTTGCCACTATTGCATAACTCAAAACCAGTAACCACGCTCCAGTCCAAAACTCACTGGAGATGTCTAGACGGTTCCAGCCTAGGGCTGGCTTACTTCTTCCAAGAACATTCAGCAGGATGTCTGAATCTGAGAGTTCCACAGAGTTTTCTTATAATTTACGGGTCTCAGATCAATCTAGATAATTGCAATGTTCCCCTAAGAGACTTAATATTTTGTAGTAGACTTAAGACTGTCTATTCTTAAATATCCCTCAGGTATGAACAAGCCACAAATTTAACTAAACCTCAAAGGTAATGTGACTAACCTCAAAGGAGGTATCATGACACAATGCAATTGGGGGTGATGTCCAAAATCTTTCCTTTTAACCATTATTTTTCACAGACTTGCTTGATTCTTTTGTTACGGAAAACATTTACTTGACATCTATCTATCTATATCTATATATATAAAATTAAAGAATATTTTTATGTTGCCTTTCTATAACAACATTTCTGTTTCTTTCGTGTTTTTGTCCCCTTACATACGTCCCTACCCTCTTGTGCTATTTCTTCGGATCTTTCCTTGGTGACCTAGCCTAATTTCCAAGGATAGTTGCATTCCCACTTGCTTTTCAGATTTCATATTGCCCTGATTTTTGCAAAGTTTGTATTTTTCTATTGTTTTAGGCTTTTCTACGCTTCGGGAATTTTGGCTATAGTAAAAGTTTCCCTTAAAAACGCAACAATGCCATAAGGATTTATTTAGCAAGTCATCTGGAAAATATCGCAAAATATATCCTATGATCGTTTACATCTTGCTATTCATGACAGTGTCCATGGATGTGTGAGGAACTCTAGGCATTAAAGCAACAACTGATATTTAAATCACGCCTGTCCTGTGCCAAGCACTGTGAGGAGAGCCAGGGGTGTAAGGAGGAGAGAGAGAGCGATTTAAGTATGTGCAGGGTATGGCTCCTGCCACGAAGAAAAAAGTCCAGAAAGGACACAGATATGCAAATAGTTGTAATGCAATGTGATAGGTGCTTTTACAAATGTATGAACTAACTCCTCTGGGAGCACAGATAAAGGAGCAATTAATTCAGCCTGAAGGAGTTTGGGAAGCTTCAGATGAGAGGTCACGTTTCAATTGGGCCTTGAAAGAACAGTAGGACTTCATCAGGGACTTAGGATATCTAAGGATAGAAGGGAAGGAGGAAAGGTATATATATAACAGGTAGAAGGGTCAGCAGGACAGGCGCTCATCAAAGGTCAGTCCCTGGCACATGTTCAACTGCAATAAATATTTTTGAATGAGTGACTATGAATGAATAAATATTCAAAGAACTGGCTACAAACTTACTATTCTTTCCTGGTGTAAAGTCTGGGCGTTTAGGAGAACAGGGCATAATGGTGGCTGATGACATACTACTCAAAGGGGTGACTAAGCTGGAGCTCCTTTGCCGCAGTTACCATGACTGGACATGGAGATGGACGTCCTCCAAGGAAATCTCACGCTTTTTCCTTTTTGACAAGTAATGAGTGGGAGGTGCAATGCCAAGGAACTGCAACCTTAGTATTCCTCTGCTTAGCGCCGTAGCTTCTTCCTAGACTAACAGGCAGCTCCCAGGCAGTGATTTAAGCACTGGATTTAGAGCCAGATAGCTAATAACGAGCTAAAGAGGAAGGGCAGGGGGGTGGGGGGGGGCGAACATGCCAGGTAGTCCCAACAGCAAATAAAAAGTCTTCTGAGAAAAGGAGCCTGGCTGGAGTGCAGAGAGCAGAGGAGAAGACAGTCACGGAGGACCTGGAAAAAGAGCCAGACACCAGGCTCTGTAAGACCTTGGAGAATAAGTTGAAAATATGGGTCTAGGAGGGATGAGAAAATTCAAAGTGATTTAGGTAGGCTTTTAACATGAGAAAGTTTGAGTTTCAAAATAAAAATCACTCTGCTTCAGGAAGGCCTGTGGATTGGGGAACGTGTATGTGGGTTGGTATTTGCGTAGATACTGAGACAGGAGCCTCTCGTGCTCATTCAAGCAAGAGGAGAGGGCAGTGTGGATTCGGTGATGGCAGTGGAAGAGAAATGGACGGATCTGAGAGAGATTTGGAAGGTAAAACAGAAACTGTAAAACACCTATTACAAATTTAAGTATTTACTATATATTTGTGAAAACATTCAAATCCTTCCCACTAGGGTATTCACTGATTCCTTCACCTTTTCAACACATATTTACTCAGCAGCGATTACGGCCAAGGCACGGAGGACACAGTTGAAGCCAGATAAACAAGATCCCTCATCTACTGGAACCTATATTTTGGCAAGCGCACAGATGATAAACAAATAACTGTATGGACAGAATAATTTCAGATAGAGCCGTTAATGGGGCAGCAGGAGACTCCTTTAGATCCAGTGGACAGGAAGGGCGTGTTGGAGGAGAAGAAATCTGAGGTCACTTGAGCACAAGAAGCCACAACCATCAGGGAAAGAAACACATACACCCTCATACTGGAGCGAGATTTCCTACCACCCTCTTTATCATCTTGCTTGATCTCTCTCTTTCTGGAAGATTCAAAAGGTTTTTTAAACATGCCTATATTCTCAAGAGTTTTGGTCTACATGTAACCCCTCAGTGTCATGGTAATGAAATTACGAGGGTCAGTGATCCCTCCCTCAAGACGATGTTTTGCTGCCTTCTGCCGCAGTAACAGAAGGGACACCTATTAGCCTTAAATAAACATCAAAAGAATAGGGGCTTCCCTGGTGGCGCAGTGGTTGAGAGTCCGCCTCCGATGCAGGGGACACGGGTTCGTGCCCCGGTCTGGGAGGATCCCACGTGCCGCGGAGCGGCTGGGCCCGTGAGCCGTGGCCGCTGAGCCTGCGCGTCCGGAGCCTGTGCTCCGCAACGGGAGAGGCCACAGCAGTGAGACGCCCGCGAACCTCAAAAAAAAAAAAAAAAAAAATCAAAAGAATAACGTAAATTAAATAATTCTCTATCGCACCACACAAATCCTTCTAAAAGCTGTTTGTTGAAACAGATTTGGGTTTAAAACAGATTGGTTTCATTATTTCCTTTTTTAAAGAAACTGAATAAGAGCTCAGCATACATTTAATTGCTGATTAATCATTTGAACCCCTTGAATTCAATAATATTTATGGAAATACCAGATGTCTGGAGAAGTAGTTCTCCAAAGGGTTATATATATTTTTTAACGTCTGTCAACTTTGAGTAATTTGTTTTGAGTCACTTATTTTAACTCTTCTAAAAAATTATTCTAGGTTGAAATCTTGAAAATATGTTGCATATTAGGGATTCATAATGACTAGAATTCTTATAATTTGGAAATAACCAAAAGATAGATGCATAAGTTAGTCTTTCTATACACCTGTATCTATGCCGATATATTTTTATATACAAGTAAACCATTTTTATTTAGTAAATACCATAGAGTATCTTAGAATACAATCATATTGCTTGGGCTACTTCTATTATGTTCTGTCTGTAATGTTCATTCTAATTTCCCATGTTCTTGTAGACAAAGAATCCGAAACCTTGAGGGAAAAGGAAAACATACAAACGCTATTAAGGTTCACATTTCTGAGCAGCAGGAAGTCAGGAGTAAGTGGCAGAGATTGATCAGAATTGGGTTCTATATATAAACAACTGTCATCAGGTGTGCCCTGCTACGAGGGCATTCGTGCACCCCAGCAGTAATTTGAGCAATTTAGAACTTCAGGCAGCCTAGAGAGGGAATACATTATTGAAGAGTTTAACTTCAAGTGTAAAATGTATCTTTATGGCAGATTTCTCAAAGAAACAGATTCTGTCCTTTCACATTAAATTAGTTAGTTGGATCAAAATTTTTTTAATAATTTACATACACACACAAAAAATGTTGCTGCACCACTAGTTTTGCAGAAGTGGGAGATGGCCCAAAAGTGAAGAATAGATATACATCTATATTTGGTATTTTCTACCCACAATAATCTGTAAAATTAAAAAAAAAAGAGCTTATTACTGAAGACAAGTTGAGTTTTATCCAAACTTTGCTATCATTTTTCACACACTTTAATCCAAAGCCAATAAAGAGAGAAACAGGTACTAAGAATATGGGTACTAAATTCTTCTTTCCAGACTGCAACTCTAAATCATACTTATTTCTAGGCTGCTCCTCTAAATTTTTATCTATTATTGAAAAAATAGTTAAGAATTCATTGCAGAATCCAGAATCTCAGATTACATTGTTATTAGCTTATAATCCACGTCAGTCAATTGGCGCGTTCTTCATGTCAGAGAATTCACCTACGGCAGATTCATACACAATTTTTTTTCCCCATTATATCAGAGCTCCAGAGTTTTAGATTAGGTAAATAACTGCATTTCTAAACCTCCCTTGATAATGAGGACACATGACAAAGTTATGGTTACTGGGATACGAGGGGAAGTGGTCTGGTCCCACTGGCTGCACCCCTAAACAGAACGGGCTTGGCTTGAACTGGCTCATTCCCACTGTCTGGGACGCAGATGCTTTGTCTGGAGCTGTGACAGCCATCTTGAGCACAGAGGCAAAAGCCTTCAGTTCTTATTGGCTCTTGCTTGCTACACGAGAGACTGATGAACTCTTATTCAAATCAGTGTGTTCTGGGATCTACTTAGTCTATAACCTAGTACACACTTCTATATCATCAGCATCCATTTAACTCTTTCTAGGATTTTCCAACTTCAAAAATCTTACTCTTTATTTTATAATTTATAAAATGCTCACTTTGATTAGGAATTCATTTTAAAGCACTTAATATGAATCATTAAATTTGTTCTAATTTTTAGAGACTTGTGTACCTCAAATGCAAATGAATGCTCTATTATTTTAAAATTGAAATGCACTCTTGTTAGGTAAAATTTTGAATGAATACGGAAATGCTACAAGTACACATATAGCTCGTTGTATGACTGAAGTGTGGCTTTGCAAGACCGTGTTTTTGACGTTCGCTGTACCAGGAACTACACCATAGGACAGGTATGGAACCATGAGCCATCTCTGAGGGCTCTTCTGGTTACTACAAGCCCACAAGTGAAAGCTGGAACGAACCGGGGATGGCACAAGACTGAGGAAGAAGAGGCGTGACCATGTCCCGAAGTAAATATAAACAAGTCACGTTTGCAAAATGTTACAATACAATTTATAGCTTTTGGAAATCAAATTGCACTCTAGATAAGACAAACTCACTTCCCTTACTCGCTCTTAAGATTGAAAACTCTGAGGGCAGAGTAGCCACTTCTATTTCATTCACCGCGGTATTCCTGACGCTTAACACAGAGTTTAGGTTAAAGAAACTTAGTACTGTTTGTTGAATGACGGAATTCATACCACTTATTTAATGTGATATTTGACGCTGGAATTCATCCTGTCTCTCTCTGTTCTGCAGATTGGCATCAAAAGAGAATATGAGAGTACAGAAGCGTAACACGAACATTCTAATGCTTAAAAAGTGATGCCTAAGCTGAATTTGAAAGAATGACTAGGAGGGGAGAAGGAAAGAAGATGGTTCTGTGGATGAAATAGGTTGTAAAAAGTCAGCCAAGCATGGGACGTGGACCAGTGAGGACCACACTAGTGACCCTAGGAAGATACAGGATCTGCAAAGTTAAGTAAAAAGATAACCTAATGACCCTACAATTCCACTCGTAGGTAAACCCCCCCTCCCTCACAAAGGGAAAACAGGTATTCAAACAAGTATACGTACATGTGTGCTTACAGCAACATTATTCACAAGAGCCAAAAGGTGGAAATAACCCAAATGGTCATGAAAGAATAAATGGATCAAATTGTGGTATGAACATGTGGTATATTCCATACATATATGATGGAATACTTAGCCACAGAAAAGAATAAAATACTGATGTATACTCTAACATGGATGAAAACTTGAAGACATAATGTTGAGTGAAATAAGCCAGACACAAAAGGTCATATATTGTACGATTCCACTTACAGGAAAGAGTCAGAAGGATCCATCCACAGGAAAATAACACAGACAGGTGGTTAGCAGGGGCTTCCAGGAATGGAGAGAAACTGCTTAATAGGTAAGGGGCTTACTCTGGAGGGATGGGAACACTTGAAACTAGATAGATATGGGGGTTGCATAACACTGTGACTCTGGTAAATGCCGCTCAATTGTTCATTTTAAAGTGGTTAATGATACGTTACACGAATTTCATTTCAAAAAATCGTTTTAAAATAACCTCTGCCTTAGAGTTTCATCAATCTCTTTTGAAGAATTTTTCAGCAGCATCACAGCAATTCTACCATTGCGCCTGTATCTTATTTATGTTTCCCGAGTATATTTACATTAGAGTTACAATAATCAGTTCCTGCTAGGTCTAGGCACAGATTTTCTCAGGGAAAACATTAAGTTCCTTAAAGTAGGCAATTGGAAAAAAAAAAAAAAATCCCAGTACTCTTAGTAAGAGGTAGCGGAATAAGACGGAGATAAAGAACCTGTGTGGTCCCCCTCCTGGAGACCATGTTGATAGACACGCGGCCAGTACCCAGCGGAGGCCTGAGCAGGGCCCGCTGCAGATTAGGTGCTGCCCCTCCTGTGAGTGGAGCCCCTGTTCCCTCCTGCATCGCACAGGGGACAGTGTCCTCTACCCCTGGATCCTGCAAAGGCTTCCCCTCGCTGTTATGCACACGGAGGAACTGGAAGATCCCGATCACTAGCCAGTGGGAAGCAGCGGCATAGCACAGGGGGATCAGCTCGGTGCTCTGTGACCACCTAGAGGGGTGGGATAGGGAGGCAGGGAGGGAGACGCAAGAGGGAGGGGATATGGGGATAAAGGGATACGTATAGCTGATTCACTTTGTTATACAGCAGAAACTAACACACTATTGTAAAGCAATTACACTCCAATAAAGATGTTAAAAAAAAGCAAAGAAAAGAGGCAGCTCATGAATTTTCATCACGTGCACAGATGCAGGTACGGGTCAAGGGGAGTTCCGCTGAGTGTGAGAGGCGGTGTCGACACCTCCCACTCCCTGAGGGGGAAAGTCAGAAAAGGGGGCACTTGTAAGTTTTACATTTTCAGTAAAGCTGTCAAAATGAATTAAGCGTGATGGGAAAAGGGAAGTGATGTTCGTAAAATAAACAACTCTTGTGCCATTGACACAATTACACAATTACTAACAGTTTTACCAGATGCTAATAACGTGCAGTGGGAAAAGGTAAGCTGGTTATTAAAGAAATTGTATATATAAACTATCTCTGAATCACCTGTGATTGAAAAGAGTGATATGTGGTGGGGTGTTCTAATTATCAAAGCTGCTGTGTATACTGCTCACATTATCCACGTAATTGTTTTACGAGGGGACTGACTTGCGGAGTCCACATTGCAAAGATAATGATGAAAACAATGATAACAGGCCACATGGCTTGAATGCTCACTATATCAAATGCTTTAACCTCATAAAGTTGAATTGCGTAAACATCCTTTTCTAGTATCACATAAGGGTTAAGCACACAGGCACTGGAATCAGACAGTTTATGGTCCCATCCAAGCTCCAAACTTACTTAATCTCTATGCCTCAACTTCCTCATCTGTAAAATGGGAATACCAATTCTACATACCTCCTAGGGTTCTTGCGACGGTCAAATGAGTTAATACACGGAAAGCACTTAGGACGGTACCTGGCGTACAGCAAGCACCATATAAGGGGTGCTCACCCTTCCTTGACAGAAATCCCATCAATGAATTTGCTAAATGTTGCTCGGCAGAAAAGAAGTAAATCAAATTAGGTGCGGGAAGTTTTGAGACACCGAGAGTTTCTGCATCTATCCTTCGCCCTGCAGGGTCACAGTGGCACTGAAATTGCTGCTTTTGGCGGTGCCCCTGGCATGACCCAACCCTTCTCATGCCTCACTGCTAAAGTGCACCAGGCAGCACACAAAAGGGTGATAAAGGAGTCATTTGAGATTAAAAGGGTACTGACCAAAACAACTCCCCCCAAAGCAGAATCCCCCACGGTTCTGACGAGGCGTATTGTTTTCGATTGCAGATGTCATTTCCACAAATTCTCATTGTGGCACCTGGCACAGGCATGCTATGTGAACGCAGCACTGCACGTGTGCTGGCTGTTAACGTGACATTCTTTGGGGACTGCTTCCCACAAATTAGGTGAGAACTTACCTTTGTAAAAGAATGTCTGTCACTGACAATTATGGTGACACCCCGCCAATGCCCACAGTGCGAATACAGAATGTCAACATGTATTTCTCAAGTTTTATGATTCAAGGAGGAAACGTCAGGCTTGAATGGAAAACCCCCAGCTCGGTCTTCCAACTGCTGCACTTGTGCTGCCATTACTTAGCAGAAGTCACATTCGGATAAAGAGGTGAACAAGCTACAATCCACTGCCACAAAATGGGTCACTGCTTTAATGAAAGAGGGCCTTGTTCTTAATGTATCTGGAACCCAAATCAAATAATGTAGTATTAGAGACTTTTTTTTTTTTTTTGGACTTAACAGTCTTTTTTGTTGCTTCCGAAAGGCTTGCTTTTGTGCTGAGCTGTTCAACCGAATTTCTTTGTTAGGAAGATAACCAGGACATTTAGGCTCACATACCAGCTTTCTAAAAACCTTTCTATGGAATATTTTAGCATATATAAAAGCGACCTTAAAGTGTGTGCTTAGGGTTTTGAGTTGAATATAAAAGCCAAAACTCAAAGTGATATTTAGTTTACTGTTATTCACAGTGACAATTTCTTATGTGTTTCCTGAAAGCTTGATATGAACCTTGGCCTTTAGAATTTGAGGTTAATATTTTTAAGTCATAGCCCTGGTAACAAATATTTTAAATGAAACCACCAGCATCCCATTACGTTTGACATTTCCCTTGCAATTTCTTACACAATTTTTTAAAGCTATAATGGGACACGTGTAATGTACCAAACAAATGTTTACTTACTGTAAAACTGATAGGTGCAAAAATATTTTGGAAGGCATTATGAATTTTAATAATATTACTTTTAATGTTCATTAATGCAAACCTGTGAAACTCTGGCTAAATCAGTGGATTAGGAGAGCTTCCGAGCTGAAATCATGGTCATTAAGTTTCAGATCTAGGATAAAATTTAAATACTGTTCTGCCTTGTTTTCTCTTTCTGGTTCTGGCAAATGTGACAATCAGCTCTGTTGAGCTGAGAGACAAGGGATGAGTCACTCTTTTTCCTCTACCGGCCCCCAGTTCTTGGCAAGTGTTATGATCATGCCAGTAGCTTGCTTCATGGAAGGTACAAGATAAAACAATTTCCTCAGTTACCATCAAAGGCTGTCTGCAGGGTATGGGATAATAGCAGAAGCCTTATCCTAGGATCATTTTGCCAATTCTACTCCCACTCAGTCAGTAAATCCCAGCTAGGAGCAACCAGGAGTAGCTAATCGTTATTGAGTGCTTTCTATACGCTAAGTGCTGGGCTTGTATTATTTCACCTAATCCTTGCACAATCAGCAGCTCCACTCCACTTCCACAGGGAAAGCAGGCTAGACGCCAGCTCTCAGCGGCTCATGTTTATTGAGTACTTACTTTGTGCTAAGTGTGCTGCTTGCATTATCTCATTTAATCTTTGCACCAACCCTATGGTCTTGCAATCATAGATTATTTCAGCTCACTGTAATTTACTGGGAGACCACGGTCCCTTGTCTTCGCTTCTCTACCTCATGTAAATCTTGATGCATCCTGGACTGCAACTTGAAAATGAGATGACTAAAGAGAAGGAAACAAAAAAGAAATTAAAGAAGGAGGGAAGGGGAGAAGAAGGAAGAAAACTAATTTCTTGGTTTGCCTACTAGGTGAGAGGACTCAGGCTTCATTTCTCTTAATTTTCTCTGTAACTTTCAAGTTAGGTATATTTATTTTTCCCATGTGAAAAATGAGAACATTGAGGCCTGGCGAGGTTAAATTCTTCTGGCAGGTCAGCATGACCTGCAGTGAGCTGTCAAACACTGGAAACCCACGTTCAGATCCTCAAGCGCACAGGCCAGGCACACCCATGCTGCCATGGCCTGACACCTGTGCAAACAGGCTGAGCCACAGGCCATCCAGAAGAGCGGGGTCACGGCTGCTTTCTCGAGACCCTGTGCTGAGGAGAAGCAACAGGGAGAAGATGAACCTTCTGCCTAGTGGGACACAGCAGCCCTAGAGGCAGGCAGCTGCCCGTCATACGATAAGTTATTGTGCAAGGACCAAACCACTGGTTTTGCGTAGCTTTGCTGACCGGATCCATCTCCCTGGCCTGAGAGAGAGAGCGCCACGCTGACTCGTCATGCCTGACATAAATGCAGTCTCCTTCGCCTCTATCCGCGTCGTTTATTTTTAAAACTGTTATCTTTGTACCCATCTTCACAATTTAAGATGTCTCTCTTTTCCTTTAAGGGACATAGGGAGTGGTCAGTGGAACGTGAAGAGAGTTACATTATACGAATGTATTGCACCGTCTCTGGCTATTTAGCGTAACTGCTTTCCCTGGGCTTTGAGCATCTCAAGGGCAGGGACTTATTTTATGTATTGATGAATCCCCAGGACTCTTCACAGGGCCTGGTCGACCCCATAAGTGCTTGCTGGATGATCTAATCAACACCACTCAGGTTTAACAGAAACACCGCATACATGAAAAGACCGAGAACCGCTATTTGAGTAACAGCCATGACGTGCTAGAAAAAATACTATGTCCTCAGACATTCTGGTTCATGCCTCCGGGGTTGAACTTTCCACCTACTTTTCTCCCCACTTTCTCTGATGCTGCCTCCTATGATTCAGACTCTAAGAGGGTGAACTCTGAGTTAGATCTGTCCTTGACACGTTGGCATTGGGTAGTCCAGTGGTTAGCGTGGCTCACTGCAGCCTTCATTCCATGATTCGAAGGCCAACTCGTTAGTCATTTAAAATCAGGCATCTATTTTTGTTTTACACCCAAATCATAAAAGATGGCTTAACTTGGAGCAAGCGCGTCATGCTGTCTACATAATCATCTCAGAAGATTTGAAGCACCATAGGAAGCTGATAAATTGTTTTTAAAGCTAAGCAAAGGCATAGTCTAATGTAGACTGAATTGATCCAGTTAAAACATCCACCATGAAACACTTGAAAAGGTGACTGTGTTCTGCCCCTAAAGCCTGAATAGCTGCCCTTAGTAGTAGGTTAAGATGAGAAATTGTTAAAAGTAAGCAGTATGTTTATGAAGGCTAAGGAATATTTGAGGGCAGTATTTAAATATTTTAAAAATATGTCTGATTTCACTTTCTCTTTAGAGTTACTGAGGCGCAAGATAAGACTAAGAATGTTCACCCGGCCATGTATATTTTCCTCCAAACATGTCACTTCAGACATCTTTCACCATGTATCTGGAATATGGAAAGCAATCTACGGAGGTACTGTGTGTCACAGCTCATTGACATGTTTATGTTTGTAAAGTCAATCAGATAAGGGCAACTATGAGGACTGCTTTGTTTTTTTATTTTTTCCTTGCTTGAGTGAATGGAGTCTAAAATGTTTTACTAAAAACAAAAATAAAAGAAACATGTAATGCATCTGGTCTATTTATCCTTAATTTTTTTTTTTTTTTAAGGAGAGAAATCTAGAGAATGATTTAGGTTATCATGTTCAAAAAGACTGGAATAAATGGCCAACCTGCTACAATATAAATACGCTGATACACACTTTAGAAACTGGTTTCCAAGCCCAGGTTCTCACCCTACGTGCCAGACACTTGCGGGAAGTCCAGAGCTACTAGAACCTCAGGTGTCTCTTCTAAACAACGGCAAGAAGTACAGCTCTCCACTTCCTAGAATGGTTATAAGGATCCAATGGTATAAAGAGGATACACAAAATCACTTTAAAAAAAGTGTTCTATAGATAAATATTTAGTAGCAATGTAACAATTGTAATTATTAATTAAAACAAGTTATTGTCTTGGAAATGCTTCTCCATTTATCGTATTCTTAGTGTCTACACCCTGGAAAGAGAAATGCATGTTTGAAAGAACGTTTTTAGAAAACCGTACTGAAATGAAATGTATCTTATGGCAGAAACGGGTGAATGTTAGGCTGGTCAAAGGCAGGCTTTCTTTTAAAATTAGAATCTCAAAGGAATAGATTTTTACAATAGTCATAATTCCCAGTGAAGATATGAATTTAATAATATAGGGGACAAAAGAAAGGAAGAATACCTGAATCTCTGTGCAGGAGAGAACTAGAGGAGCCTACTGTAAAGCCGTGTAAAATGGAGACGTGTCTCCAGGCAGTAAAGAGCCCTATCAAAGTCACCATACCAAAGTTTCCCAAAGTTCCATTTCTTAACTTTCTTTAAACATCTTCTGATATATCAATTCCAGCAATATTTTGGCAGCCTAAAATTACACCATTCTGACCTTGACATTAGTATTCAACAGCACCGAAGAAAGAATGACAGCTTCTCCATCCTAGTGGGTGAGCTTGCAAGCTTTTACCCTCATGACTATGGAGTTTCTGTCAAATGTGTTTCCAGGCGAATGATCACATTCTTTTGCATTATGAAGTGGCTGCAAACTGTGCTAATTGGGTCTGCAATGATGTCACTGATAAGGATCAAACAGCCTTGACTGTCTTAAAGTCACAAATACATGTCATTCTGTTATACATGTATATTCCACTTAGCCTAATCCGTAACTGCGGTCATGCAGAATTGCTTTGTTTAATTAAAATCGTCATTAAAGACCTTAAGATGAATTAGAGGCAAATCATAAAGAGATGAATGGAATAGCTGAGAGCAACTATAATGAAAGGTTAAATATCATGATTATTTTTTTCATTATTGATGAAGTGTGAACAATATGCTTGGGAGTGAAGAAAAGAGTGAATAAGGTTCTACCTTCGCCCAGAAGAACTGAGCTACAAATGCAGCAGAACAAAAAGCACGTGTCAAGCCACAGAAGCCCTAAGAGATAATGGCCTGAACTCATGCAGCCGTTTCCTCTGGTGCATTACAAAGGCTTTTCTGTATCTAAAGACTCTGTAAACAGTAAGCTCCCAAAAGGCAGGGAAAGGACTCAGAAGAGTTTGTCATTTGTACTAGGACTTCGTACGGTACAGCGGCATTGGTACCCTGCGTGCTTATTAATTACTATATGACGTAAACAGTCACTGTGAGATTCTAGAAGACGACAATGAACTTCTACATAAGGTTCAGAGATCTCTAACCACAAAATTATACTGATACTTTAAATGGGTAGGATTTGAATAAAGTAGTTAAACTTGGTAAATGTATCAATAAAGTACTAAGCCACTGAACATCAAAGTGTAATAAATTATCATACTTCATTAAAAGATAAATTCGCCTACTGAGCTGCTCCATGAATTTAATATAGGCACGTTGAATCGTTCATTAAATAATTTTATCATGAAAATTTTCATACCAAGAGAGTACAGGGATTGATATTTTAGAAACTCGGGTTCAAGTGCAACATTGAGGTTTTAAAAACACTAAGATTTTGCTATATCTGTTTTAAATAGAGCAATACAGATATGATCACAGTGGCCTCTGTGTTTTCTGGTTACTTAATCCCTCCCCCTCAAGGGGTAAGTGTTTTCCTGAATTTGCCTGTCCTATTTGTCCATGTTTTGATATTTGTGTATATTTTTGTATTCTCCATCAACAATATATAGTATTTTATGTGTTTTGTAATTTATACTAATGATTTTATAGTTACTCCTACAACCCCCTTTTTTTTCATTCAGCATTAATTTTGAGATTGTCGATATTGATATTCATACCTCTGGATCATTTATTTTAGATTTTTTATAGTAGCCCCGTCATTACTCATCTTTCAGTTAATTAACTATTTATTGAGCATCTACTACATTCCAGACGCCAGTCTGGATGATAAGGCCATAGCAGTCAACTAAACGGACACAATGGTGGCTGTTTAAAAGCTTCTTTCCTAGGGAACAGATCCCAGTGCATGCACCCTTTCTTTTAAGGATGTCTTCAAGTTTTTACTGTTACAAACAGCGCCACAATGACCAACCGTAACCATTATTACTTGTGCATTTGTTTGAAAGGAAACAAAAGAGGTGGGATATTGGTTCTGTAGGTTGAGCACACCTTCGATCTGATACCATAACACAAATTGTTGGGTAAATCAAAATTGTTATGTTCATTCTACTCACACACACCAGGGTATATACAGCTCCCATGGCTTCACAGTCTCACTACACTTGGTCTTTTCAAACTTCGTAACTTTTGCCTCCTGATGGATGTGTAATGGTCTCTCATTTGCGTTTTCCTGATTACACGTGAGTTGAGCGTCTTGTATGTAATTATGGACCACTCCTCATTTCTCTCTCGAGGATTATCTGTTCTTATCTACTATCTATGTATTGGGCTGTCTTCTTCTTGATATTTAGGAGTGTCTGTGTACACTGGAAATTAACTTATTGTTGACCAGGTGGGTGGTCTGTGTCCTACTGTATGGCTTCCATTCTTCACTTTTTTAAAACATAGTTTTGTCATGTGAAGGCATTTTATTTTAGTATAATAGTATCTACCAGTACTGTTTGTTAGCAGTCTGGTTAGTTCTCCTTCTTTCAGGAAATTATCACTTAACCTAATGCCATAAAGACACGCTGCTAACTTTTCTAAAAGTTCTATGGTCCGATTTTTCGTGTATGTTTTTAACGTACCTAGAATATACTTCTGTACCTGAGGGAAGGGCTAGCTTTAGTTTGTCTTATCACGTTTCTAGCTATGGCAGTTACTACGGGTGCTCACATATTCTAGTCGTCTTCCTGCTGAGCTCCCAAGAGGGGTGCTCTCTCCCAATCTCTTTGGCGCTAGATGTGCCCACGTGACCTGCTTTGGCTGATGGCCTACAGGCAGAAGGATGTGTATACACACTCAAGGTGATGCGGTTGGATCCAGAAAACAGGCAGGGAATTGGCCTTCCGCCAGCGTCCCCTCAGAGCAGAACTGCGAAGCAGGCAAAGCTCTTTAGGATGTGCGCTCACTCTTCTACCTCCAACAGCGTTCCTCTCCCTCCATGTTCCCGGGTCCTCGTCAAGGTAAGGCCTTACAGGACTGACGTATACAGACAAGACCTTATCCTTGTGATTCACCTCTTCACCCAACACCCCAAAGCAAAGCAAACACAACGTTATCTGTCCTAAGTTTCACTCTCCAAAGAACACTAAAGATGTAACCATTGGACAGGAAAATGACTAAGAAATTAACTCCTGCTTTTTTTTTTTGCTAGTAGTAGATTCATGTTAGTAGGATATTTGCATTATGATAGGGTATAATACGATAGAGAAGTCTTTAGAAATGTATTTCCCGGGGCTAGGGTTAGGGTTACTTCTGCCACGCACTAGCTGTGTGACATCTGACAAGGTCCTTAGTCACCCCACACCTCAGCTGTACAGCGAACACAAGGATGCTTGTATTACAGTGTTAATACGGGAATGATAAAGCAATACCGTAGGTACTGCAAGCCTAGTATAGTGCCCGGCACCTGGTAGACACTGATCAGTGAGACTATTATCGTTGTCATTATTATTAATATTTGTAGTGGTGGCAATGGTATGCGTTGATATTAGAAGAAATGGTTTAAGATAGAATACTATCCTATTATCCTGAAAGCACAAGAGGCAGGCAGCCTCCTGCTTTGCCCATTGAGGAGAATTATTCATGTGATCATTATCTCTTTTGAAGCTTCAGAGGTAATACAGGGAGGTCAGGAATTGATTATTTAGTCTAAAGCAATAATTGCAAATTAACTTGGCAAGAGTATCTTACCTGAAAAAAAAAAGGAAATAGGCGAACACATATTTTTACTATCTTTTCCACCTTCGTCTTCATTGTCAGCTAATGCAAAAAGAATCCGTTAGCTCTCTAGAAAAGTAAAAGCACATTCTGCCGCTCTATCTTGGAATACAAGTTTCCATTCATAGATCCATTTCCTTTCTTCCAGGAGAGAAGGTTAAATAAATCCAGTCAGAATTTTACATAGTGAGAGGTGGGACCTGAAAGTGTTAATGAAAGTACTAGAGATTTTAGATTCTGATTTTATGTCATCTAAATGGTATTTTTATCTCTATTAGGTTTTTAGAAATAATTCTTCCCACTTCAAAATAAATCAAATAAATTTTCCTTGCTTATGTGATTTCTTACAGAATGAAAAGACACTACATATAAACATCTCTCTTTTCACTTCAAAGGTTCATAGCAGTCAGATTATTTTCAAAGCTTACAAGTTGTTAAATAATACGACATATTTATTAGAAATTGAAATAAGAACAGTTGAAATACAAGTCAATAAAAGATGAAAGAATTTTCTAGTGATTAAAAGATGAAGGGATTAAACTCATCCTAAGAACCAGTTAACGGTGTTGATTGTGCAGGTCTCATTATTCCATGAATTATTAATTCATTTTCAAATAAGAAAAGTGTGAGACAATTTTTACAAAATGTTTGATGACATTATTAGAGGAAATGTGGATCAATATTATTATCACTTTATTCAATGTGATTACAGCTTTCCTTAAACCTATTTACTTGGAAAATACTTTTGAAAATAACTTGGAGAGTAAGTTTTTATGTACTGGTCTGTGTTGGTAAGAAATAAGCATGAGTCCCGAAAATCATCAATATGGCCAACACTAAGCAAAATTAATGTCACCACCAAATATGTCAGCCTGAACTTGATTTGCAAGTATTTTTTGTGTTAATGTTTCACCTATAGAAGTTTTTCAGTGGACTAATAAACCTAGGAAAAATATTTTATACTGCTATACTATTTTTAGGTTTACAAAGTGCTTTCTCGGGTGTCCCTATATTTTATCTAGGCAACATCTTTTGAGGTAGGAAAGGAGATAGGGTACTCTCTTTTTATGAATGAAAAACTGAGGTTCCCTGAATTGTGCTATGATCCAGAGCTGAGAAGTGGCATCAAGACGAGAGCCCATTTTCTCTTATTCCTTGTGCAGTGCTTATGCCAGTGCAAGCATCTCATACTTCTTCAAGCAGCTTTACCTCGGAGCTCAGATTGCTGTGCACGCCGCTACAGTGATTTAGCACGAGGGTATGTAAACGTGTGTGCGTATGTACTATGCATGTATATATTTCCTTCACCTATGAGAAGTGTGACCAAAACAGAGTATCATATTAAATAGTTATAGCATGATTTTGCATGTTTTAAAGCATTTTATAGTAACTCATTAAGACTTCAAAGTCATCAGCAAACATACGGAAAACCTAACAGGATGAATTGCTAAACTAGAAGAAAGTCAGGGTTAAAAGTTAAATTTTACTCTGGGTTCTTGCTTGAATATACTCTCCTGTCTTACTGAAGTATGGACTGGAAAGAGGCTTGTCCTTTTATCCCATAGTATGAAGTTTATACTTTGGGACATGCAGAAAGTAACTTTTATTTTTCCACAGGGTAAAAATGAGTCCAGGAATCTTCACGTTCAGCCAAAGTCCCTTTGAGTTAATAATTACTATTTGTGTTTCTACCAGAAAAAGGTAAAACAAACAAATAGAATTTTAAATCTGAATGATTAGAAAGGCTTAATATAGCACCAACTCATCCCTTGCTGAGAGATCCCAGATGGTAGGGGAATAGGGGTTGTAGAGGAAGCCGGGTAAAGTGTATTGTCCTGAAAGTAACCACAGTTAATATCAATAGCATGACAAAGACATTGCTTTTACTAAAAACTCTAATTTTCTGAAAGGTTTACGTTGCTCTACAATGTGGTCTTTCTTAACTACAACCTCCACTTGTGCTGGAACCATTCTGATCGGGATAAACATCAATTTCTCCACTGCTCACGTTCTGTCATTTATGTTAAATGATTAGAAATACAAATTATATTTAGCTCCTACAGTTGTATACTTGCATGGTTATGTTTATAAGATTCACTTAAATTATGCAACTAGTCTTCACATAATCATAGCTTCTTTCTTTACAAAATAATCAGCATTGAATTTTCCTCCTTAGATCTCAAGGAGTCAACTTGATAACTGGATAATCTGCTAATGATATAATTGCACCTTTAGAATTTTTGATCATATCTGAAATCATTAAATGATGCTTTGAATACATGATTTTTAAAATTGACCCCTTCAGAGACTGCATTGATATGGGAAAGGAGTCAGATACACCGATCATTGAAACTACACAGGGAAGACTCTATCATCGTACTGATGAAAATGCAAAAAGCTTAAGACCTACGTTAGAGATTTCCAATTTATAAATATATTTCTTGGGACTTCCCTGGAGGTCCAGTGGTTAAGACTTCTCCTTCCAACGCAGGGGGTGCGGGTTCGATCCCTGGTCGGGGAACTAAGATCCCACATGCCTTGCAGCCAAAAAACCAAAACAAAAAACAGAAGCAATGTTGAAACAAATTCAACAAAGACTTTAAAATTGGTCCACGTCAAAAAAAAAAAAAAAACTTTAAAAACAAAAACACAAAATAGAATATATTTCTTAATGTTTATTTTTAAATGAAATAGTGTAAAATCTCTTGTATCTCAGTCATCAAAGAACGCCAATTAAATTTCAAAGAAGTGAAAACAAACTGAATACATTCAATTCAAAAAAAAAAGAACAACAACTGTGATTAGTGTAAGCGATGACTTTTACGGCTCTCACCCAGTGAAACATTAAGGATTTGACATTTTCGGACTAATGCAGGGTTTCAGGAGTAATGGTGATTCATTCATTTGGTTAGCACACGGGCCCACTTAAAAGGCACCCTACCTGCTCTGACAGTGGCCGATTCCTGCCCACTAATGTCCGCACAAGACTCGGTTTGGGGTGACAGGATGACTCTCCTTACCATGCCTGTTTCCCTCCTCAGTACAAATGTTTGTAACCTTATTACCATTGGCATTTGCTCTTCATTAGGTGGCAACTGTAACGCCAGTCAGAGGCTTGTTTCAAGTATTTTTAGTGCAGTTTTTCCAAGGTCAAGTTGCTGTGATGAGTGGATAAGAAATGTTGGACCAATCTGAACACTACTGAGAGCGCTGCCACATTCAGAGGTAAAACTAATTAGGATCCCATTCATGCCACTTCATCACAGTGACACAAGCACACTCCTTAACACACATCTCTAATTTCTGTTCTCTTACGAAATGAAGAGCTTCCTACTTGCTAGGAGGCACGCTGTTCCAGCAGAAGGCCAGTGGGAGAGAAGAACTAACACGGAGAAAAAGGAAAACAGAGAATCCAGCCGGCAGTCTGGATAGAACAACGGGAAATGGAATTAATGGAGGTGTTTGAACCAGAGGAGATGTTTCCAGGGACGAGAAGGTCATATAGAAAAGGCCAGGCCATGAAGAGGTGCAAGGAGGTGGAAAGGCATCGCCAGGGAAGTGAGAAGATGAGATATAAGAAAATAAGATGAGAAAATCCCCCCAGAAGCCACATCCTGGAGAGAGATGATGGAAGGAGAAGCCAGGGAGCAAACATGGTCAGTAAGCAACTGGCATTCCGTCATTTTTATCAGGAAGAACTCGCCAAGGTGGGTGAAACACAGGCTGAACAAGCAGAGCCTGGCAATTCCATGACTTCTTTTTATTTAAAGAGTAGTTCCAAATTCCTTCTGGATGAACGGGAATTTTATCATGCGTTTTGGCAGAAAGTTCAAGCCACAGAGTAGATGCACTGCAAGTTCATTAACAGACTGTTTCAAGGGAACTCGTCTACCAGCCTCAGGAATATGAGAAAAAAAATCATAGAAAAAATATATTTTTCCTCTCGTGTTTCTGGGAAAACAGTTTTTAGAAAATATTTTATAAGAAACTTCTGAGTAAAGGAGAAAGGAAAAAATAAAGCACATGTCTGTGGTTACATAAAACCTGATTCAACTAATAACTTTTTGAGGGAGAACCAGATCAGTGTAGTTACAGGGATTCAGGGCATGGGTTATATTATAGTTAGAGACAGAACTTGGCCTCATCAGTTTCTAGTTGTATGACATTAAGTCAGTTAAACCGTTAGCTGCTAGTAGCTCAAATGTAACATGAGGATAAGAACATGTATCATTTAGATCCTATAAGAAGGAAATAAGTTAATACCAACACTCAGCTCCAAGTAATACTTAATAATATCTATTAGTCATTAATAACCTTATAATCTAAATCATGTGATTTAGCATCAATTTTGTTTCCTATCAGCACCAATGATGAGCAGATTCAGGGTGTGTGTGTGTGTGTGTGTGTGTGTATGCGCACATATAATAAAATGTATAGTGACAACTCAAAGAATTCTTAGTCTCTTATCCTGAAAATGCCATTGCCCTGAGTGGGGCTCGTCCATGTATTTCCACGTCCTGACTGAATGTATCGTCCTTTCCTTTCGATTACTAAAATACGAAAAATCCCCTGCTAAAGTCTTCCAGAGCCATATTAAAGGCTACAGTGCCTGTTGCTAAGCAAGTTCTCGGTATGCGGAGAGTACATTTGAACAGTGCAGTATGGACAGGACAGATGAAAGGTGGAACGCTGCCGCAGGCCATCTTAATCCACTTTTTCCTTTGATTTACACACTTGAGTCAGAAAGTAGAAGACGGAACGGCTGGGAAACTCCTGGTTCTAATGTCACCCACTTACAAAGCCCACACAACCAAAATGCCTGCAGAAATCTTTATGGGTGCTACCCCAAACTGGTGACTAGAATTTGGATTCCCGTCATTTCATTCACTGAGGTGGTTGGGATAAGATCCAGGGGTTTCTGCTGGGCGGCCTCGATTATTTTGTGAACATAACTGCTCTCCCTGTGGCCTCCGACCGCCCACTCAGTTGACGGGCAGGTGCCCTGTCTGTTAAACTTATGAGTCTATCATATTACCTGACATCGGTGTTGGATACACGGTAGGGATTTGATATGTTCCTAACACTAAACCGCACTGTTGTTGGGCTTGCAAAGCACATCGCCACGCGTGAGTCTTGGTTAATTTTTAATATCTTGGTGCAAAATTCCCCTAGTGCATAAGACACGATGAAATAAGATGAGGAAATTTGATGTGAATTATGAGGAGTCTTATACATCTCGGATGGAAAAATAAAGCATATTGGTAGGATCTAGAAGGGAGCCCAAGGAGAGTGTGGAAAAGAAAACAAAACTTTAGCATAAGAGACACAAGAACGCATAGAAAGAACACGTGTCGTATCGTCGTCCTGAGTTAACCAAGCTTCCGGGTAGTTAGGCTGAGAGCATCCATTAAAAGAAATGCCAATGACAAAAAAACTAAACCACCTATTTTCTTTTCTCAAGACAAGGAAGAGAATCAGGACATCAGAGTGCCTCAGAAAACAGAACATGTGAAATATTTTATAATAGAATTCCAGATTCCGACACAGCATTTCACTAAGCAACGGAGAGGGTTCTCCGTGGCCACGTCCTCCCATCCGCCCCTCCCCCTGTGCGCTGGCTTATTCCTAATCGAGGGTGGAGGTCCATCGCCCCACAGAGCTGCGTGAGGATGGCGCTGTGGCCGTGATGTTCCAGCTTCATTCTGTCACAGATCATCTCTAGAAGCCAGGCATGTCAGTCCTCTGAACTGATGAGGTAAGTAGTGATTAAGGCTAAGTGGATCTTGTTAATTCAGCAACACTTTAGAATAACTGAACATGAATAAATGGCAAATTATAATCGAAGTCCTTGGGGAGTACATCTGAAAGCTCCGTAATGCCACAGTAGTTCATCATGACTAATACTATTACAGTTAATAGTAAATGATAAAATAATGACTGGCTTCGTATTCTGAATTTTCATGCTAGGGAAGTGATTCCCTGGCATCTGACACTGGAGTTAGGGGTGGGGACAAAGGACGTGGAAAATGGAAACAATCACTTCATAGCACAGTTTTTTTAACCTCAGCGTTTCCCTGTTGAATTGCTTCGTTGGCCTATTCAGTAGTTGGACCGGGATGTTCTCCATTATGCTATGATGTTTAAAAAGAACAGAGACAACGCTAAGAGTCTCCTGAAGTGAATTCTGAGGTTTTAATACCCAAAGCGTGCAGGAGGCAGTAACATGTTTGCTTTAAGAGCCTCTGAGATGTAAGGAGCGACCTTTGTGTTTCCAAGAAGGCCTGATAATTGAATGTAGACGCGGCATGTTGGAAAATAAGGTACTTGTAAGGCAGGAACCGTACTCAACCAGCCCCTGTAATTGAGGGGCACAGTTTACCCAAGACTGTGAGACCTGCCTCAAAGAACCTCAGTATTCACAAGCAGTGGGGGGATTAGCACCTTCCGTGGCGAGGGCAGTGTGATGCTTAAAGCAGGTCGCTCGGAACGGGAGTAAAGAAACACACTGCAGCCGAAGCCGGGGTGTTCCCACGACACGGCCCCCAGAAAGTGGGTGCAACATCAGATTCCCGAACACGGAATTCAGATTTGTGAGAGTATTTTTAGCCTATTTTAGAGGCTGACCGAAATCCAGCAAACAGCTGGCAGAAGAGAGAAGCGGAGGAGCACAGAATAAAAAACTAAAGTAAAAAACAACAAACGCACACGTGGAGCCGAGTGGACACGGGCGAGGCGGGCGGTGAACAAACGCACACGTGGAGCTGAGTGGGGACGGGCGAGGCGGGCGGTGAACACACGCACACGTGGAGCTGAGTGGAGACGGGCGAGGCGGGCGGTGAACAAACGCACACGTGGAGCTGAGTGGGGACGGGCGAGGCGGGCGGTGAACACACGCACACGCGAGGCTGAGTGGAGACGGGCGAGGCGGGCGGTGAACACACGCACACGTGGAGCTGAGTGGAGACGGGCGAGGCGGGCGGTGAACACATGAGTGGAGACGGGCGAGGCGGGCGGTGAACACACGCACACGCGAGGCCGAGTGGAGACGGGCGAGGCGGGCGGTGAACACATGCACACGCGAGGCTGAGTGGAGACGGGCGAGGCGGGCGGTGAACACACGCACACATGGAGCTGAGTGGAGACGGGCGAGGCGGGCGGTGAACACATGCACACGCGAGGCTGAGTGGAGACGGGCGAGGCGGGCGGTGAACACATGCACACGCGAGGCTGAGTGGAGACGGGCGAGGCGGGCGGTGAACACACGCACACATGGAGCTGAGTGGAGACGGGCGAGGCGGGCGGTGAACACATGCACACGCGAGGCTGAGTGGAGACGGGCGAGGCGGGCGGTGAACAAACGCACACGTGGAGCTGAGTGGAGACGGGCGAGGCGGGCGGTGAACACGAGTGGAGACGGGCGAGGCGGGCGGTGAACACACGCACACATGGAGCTGAGTGGAGACGGGCGAGGCGGGCGGTGAACACACGCACACGCGAGGCCGAGTGGAGACGGGCGAGGCGGGCGGTGAATGAATGCACACGCGAGGCCGAGTGGAGACGGGCGAGGCGGGCGGTGAACACACGCACACGCGAGGCCGAGTGGAGACGGGCCAGGCGGGCGGTGAACACACGCACACGCGAGGCCGAGTGGAGACGGGCGAGGCGGGCGGTGAACAAATGCACACGTGAAGCTGAGTGGAGACGGGCGAGCGGTGAACAAATGCACACGTGAAGCTGAGTGGAGACGGGCGAGCGGTGAACAAATGCACACGCGAGGCTGAGTGGAGACGGGCGAAGTGGGCGGTGAGCAAACGCACACGTGAGGCTGAGTGGAGACGGGCTTCTGTCTTTCGAAGGGGCTGGTGCTCTTGGGCTGGATGATAGTGAAGATGCCTTAAGTTCTTCAAAGCAGGAACTGACAGTCTGCGATGATTTGTTTGTTTAATGACTGCGATTTACCGCTTCCCCGCGAGGCATGTATGACCAGGACACATTTAGGTCAAGAGAAGTGAGCCCTCTGTTCAAATACAGTTCGCTGTCCTTTTGTGAACCACGGCAATGGATCTTCCCCATTCAGCGATTTTAAACCTCAAGATGTTAATCGGAGCTTCAGTCAAGTGTCTCATATTCCACCCACATCCTTTTTGCTGAATGTCCTTTTATTTTACCTTTACTACGGTGTGTCAAACGGTCCAGCTTTCACTGACACAGAATGGCTGCCTGTGCATGCAGGTTCACTTTAAAACAACTGAAAGAAAGCTACAATCTCTGTTTTGCAATTTCATAAAACAATCAGCAAAGGCATGCCGTCTGCAAGTCCCATTTATCTGGCTTCTGAAAAAAAAAAAAATGTTTCCCCTAAAGATAAAGAATGAAATGTGGTAGGTTTTACAAGGGTATAAACTCTGCTTTGTCAGTAGACTGGGTGAGAAGCTTTATAAAGGACAACTTGAACTTGAGCTTGTATTTCCTTTTCCTGAGTGCTCCCTTCAGTTCCAGAGGTAACCACTGTGACCCCAGATCGTTCCTCCACACTCTTCATTGTCTAAACTTCAGTGTCTTTCCCAGTATTTACGGGATATTTGACCTCCTCAGCAGTGTCCTTAGTTATTTGGACCATAGTTTTGAGCTGTTAGCTTGACACCACGGGTGGCTGTGCTTTTAAGAAACATAATGTCCTTACAAAACTAAAACTAGAACTACCATATGACCCCGCAATCCCACTACTGGGCATATACCCTGAGAAAACCATCATTCAAAAAGAGTCACGTACCAGAATGTTCATTGCAGCTCTATTTACAATAGCCAGGACATGGAAGCAACCTAAGTGTCCATCAACAGATGAATGGATAAAGAAGATGTGGCACATATATACAATGGAATATTACTCAGCCATAAAAAGAAACGAAATTGAGCTATTTATAGTGAGGCAGATGGACCTAGAGTCTGTCATACAGAGTGAAGTCAGAAAGAGAAAAACAAATACCGTATGATAACACATATATATGGAATGTAAGGAAAAAAATGGTTCTGAAGAACCTAGGGATAAGACAGGAGTAAAGACACAGACATAGAGAATGGACTTGAGGACACGGGGAGGGGGAAGGGTAAGCTGGGACAAAGTGAGAGAGTGGCATGGACATATATACACTACCAAATGTAAAACAGATAGCTAGTAGGAAGCAGCCGCATGGCACAGGGAGATCAGCTCGGTGCTTTGTGACCACCTAGAGGGGTGGGATAGGGAGGGTGGGAGGGGATATGGGGAGATATGTATACGTATAGCTGATTCACTTTGTTATACAGCAGAAACTAACACACCATTGTAAAGCAATTATACTCCAATAAAGGTGTTCACAGAAAGAAAAAAGAAACACAATGTCATGTTCCTTTCAGGTACAGCTATGAATTCACATTCTGCCCTAGTAAAGCCTCAGGAGAAACCCATCTAAGAAAACACTATGCACAGAATGGGTATAGCTAAGTAATGACATTTCCACAGTCACAGATGGAGTATAACCCTTTCTAAGAGCTCAGCTGAAATAAAATAAAATGCCAAACATACACAGCACTGAAGATCATATCTTGACACTAAATTTCAAAGGCAGACAATGAGAAATAAAGACTTACAATCTCTAACATGTTACAATGTTTCAGCATATTGCAAAATGTTCCAAAGCACGGTTATGTGTTTTTAGCATAATTTTATTAAATAATTACTAAATTAGAATCCCCTTCTGTAGTTACATGAAATGAATAGATACTGTTCAGATAAAATATTAAGATGTTTAGAGGAGAGAGGTAGTAAAGCATTCCAACAAAAACAAGACCAGTTCATACTTTAGTGGATATCTGTAAATGAATAATTACATTCAATATTGCCTACAATGGACCAAAACTCCACCTATCATGGCCAGGAAGGACGAGCTCCAGCCCTGGGCCAAAGGTGTATGCATTGGTCACAAACAGCATAGAAACCGTGGCGCTTACTAACTCAGGTATTCTTTCTAGAAGGCCGAGGTAACCAGTTATACAGCCGAATGCTTTCTACGTAATGCAGCCACATCGAAACAACTCCTTCTGTGCAACTTTCTTTATACTACAACTTACTCCTCTACCCTTCCGTAGAAATACGGATCATCAGCAGACTTCCGTCCTCCCTTCCTTCCTCCTTTCCTTCCTTCCTTCGCCCCTCTCTTCTTCTTCTTTTTTTTTTTTTTTTTTGCGGTACGCGGGCCTCTCACTGCTGTGGCCTCTCCCGTTGTGGAGCACAGGCTCCGGGCGCACAGGCTCAGCGGCCATGGCTCACGGGCCCAGCCGCTCCGCGACGTGTGGGATCTTCCCGGACCGGGGCACGAACCCGTGTCCCCTACATCGGCAGGCGGACTCCCAACCACTGCGCCACCAGGGAAGCCCCCTCCGTCTCTTTCTTTCCTCAGACACCGACAGACAAGCTAACCATCACTATTGTTGTCCAGATGGGAAATGCAGGCCAAACGGGACTAGCAGCTTGCTCAGCTTCCACAGGCAATAAGATTCAGATACTGAATATGTACCTTCTGCCCTGTGGCACACAGTTTCCTCTTTTCTACCACACCATCTGATACCTGTAATTTCTCACAGGTTTTTCCGTGTTTTTTACTAGAAGAAACACTCTAAGCTACGCTTTGTGCCATTAGTTATTCAAGCATTTTCCTCCAACTTCCCTTTGACGTGCACTCCAGAAATGCCTTCCCAACCACACAGCTTCCGAGGAAAACTCTGCCAGGGGTGGGTATCTGTGGAAAGGGTGGTAAGCAGATTTTGATTCCAATTATCCATCTAATCATTATTTCAATAAGTATTTATTGATCACCTACTTTGTACCAGGCACTGTTCTAAACATCGGGTTTAGCACAACATACAAAAACCATCATCATGGATCACACGTCGTCACAGGGATAGAACACACAAACTGATAAAGAAATAGATAGATAAAGAAAAAAAGGGAGAGAGAAAGAAAGAAAGTCAAATTAAGTGCTGGTAACGTGATAAGTCTAGGGAGAGAAATGAAGCCAGGCAGGGGTTTCAGGGAGAAAGGCTACGATTTTATACAGGTGCTCAGAGAAGGCCTCAGGGACAGGGATTATTTGAAAACATGACTGAAGAAAAAGAGAAAGGTCATGCAAAGATCTGGGGGAAGGATGCTCTAGGCAAAGGGAAACAAATGCCCTGAGGCTGAGACGTGCTTCACCTGTTCCAAGATGTCTGTGAGGTAGGAGCCAATAGAGTTAAAGGAAGGATTACAGGGAATTTGGAGGGAAACATATGTTGGAGAGAAGAGGTATGTGAGCACAGGTAGGTCTAGAGCCTTCAGGATCTTAGTAAAGACTCTAGTTCTCTCTGATTATTGTGGATGAGATCGCAGAAATGCAACAGAAGAAGAAAAGGCTACTGCGATCCAGCAGAAGCTGACAGTAGCTTGGGCAAGAGAGGTAGAGACGGCAAGGTTTAGGAGGTACGACACTGAATCCAGTTTGAAGGTAGAGCCAACAGGGTTGGCTGGTGGCATGGACTTGCCATGGGAGTGAGAAGAATCAAAGAGATGCCTGTAGCCCTCCCACTGGATATGTCAAGTAGACCATTGGATGTGCGAGTGCAGGGCTCGGGGGAGAGGTTTAGTCTGAAGACGTAACGTTGGGATTCATCAAGTTTAAAGGTAATTGAAAGCCATGAGGCTGGATACCATCACCTAGAAAGCCTCAAGCTAGAGAAGACATCCAAGGCTAAGCTCTGGGACACCCCACAGTGTAGGCATCAGGGAGACGAAGGGGAGACAGCAAAGTAAACAGAGGAGGGCCTGTGGGGTGGGAGGAAAACCATGGATGAGTGGCGTGCAGGGTACCAAGGGGAAAACATTAAGAAAAGGAGGAATGACCACCTGTGTCCGATGTCACTGACAGAGTAAGAGGAGATCTGTGAGATGCAGCCAGTTTTGCCAACGGGTTAATGATCTTGTCCAGAGGGGTCTGGTGAAGTGGTGGAATCAAACCCTGCTGTTTTATGTATTCAGTAGAAAAGGGGGACATGGGGATCAGAGACAGGTGTGGGTTGACTTCTGACGTGCTCCACGAGGGTGGCTGAGGAAGGCTTCTTCCAGGAGGTAAGAGTGAACTGGGCCCTAAACTTTGAACCAAGCTCTGACAGGTAAATAGCCTGAGGGGAGCGGTGCTTCAGATAAACTGAACCGCCTGGAAAAAAAAAAAAAAAAAAAAAAACGGTGGGAAGTGAAAAACTCGCTAGAATGATGACACCTAGATGAACACAGAGATACCAGAGATAAAGAAAGTATGGACTAAGGTGGTGACAACTGAAATAAATAATGAAGAGTGAGAAGCGGTCAGACTGTTCCGGAGGTTGGCCTGACGGGAGCTGCTAACTTCCTGGGTCTACACAGCGTGAGATGGGGAAGCGTGTGGAGTTTCTGGTGGTGTCATTACTGACGCAACAAACAGGACCTTCTAAACAGTGAATCTGGGATCAGAATTAGATTTCTGTGCCGCTAACAAGGTTTGTGCCATTCATCCGTTCCCTCGTTTCCACTCTCACCTGTTTAGCTGCAGTAATCCACGATCTCAGTTACACTGATAACGACTGCAGTCTTAGCCTATTGCGTCCGAGGGATCATCAAGAAATCGTCAAGCACATGTCCAAAGAGCATATAGAAAAGGACCTAAGGAGAACCTCTAAGAGTGGCCAAAACTTCGAGATAAATAATTGAGGATCGAGTAGAGAAGGATCTGTTTAGCTCCTGGCTGGGGAGTAGGACCTAGTCGCGGTGGAGGCCTCCAGAGCTCTAGAGGGGTTTACGCCTGGCAGCCAGAAACAGCCTGTGAGCCTCTGGTGGCTCCTGGCCACGCCTGCCTTCCAAGGTCTGCCCTCTGTGCCGGTGTACACAGAGTTGCCAGCTCCCCCTTGAGAAGCAAAGCCCTGGTCCCTCCATGGACACTTGTATGAAGCCTAAGCTCCTACCCGTTGGAGAGAGACTTACGCTGAGTGTGTGTAAAGGACAAAGAAGTTCTCCCATCCTCCTGTGTCATTCACTTCTCAATGTGTTTGAATCTACGCCAGATCTTTCCGCTCACTCGAGTAGGGAACGTGTCCTTGGGGGCAGGATGCCTGGAACACGGTAGGTGCCCAACAGATATGTGCAGTCCCCCGGCCGGGGCGCTCAGAGGCCATGGATACTGAGATCAGAGAAATCTGCTACTTTCTCACATCCTTGCTGTACGAGGCTGGAAATAAATGAACAAAAGGCCAAAAGCAAACAGGAAGAGACAACGCCCTGCTTCTACATGCAATGCCTTCTAGAAAATACCTGGGAAAGGCAAACGGCAGAGAAGCAGATTCACGGGCCAGAATAAGGCCTTTTTCAGTAAAGTGAAATACTATTTGATCTCGCCTCTAGATATAATTTCAATACAGTATTCTGCGTGTCCTTGCCAACGTTTTTTTCCCCGTCCCTGCCTCTATTCACATTGTTGCCCACATTAGGTCCAATGACAGGCTGAGTCTGAGAACGTACCCCCGTTAGCACACCGAACATCTGTCTGTTTCCATCACGTCGTGTTTATGAAAGAGCTGCTCCTACAGCTAGTATCCGCCTTTGCTTATTTCAGCATTCCATTCCGACTTCTTAAGAAGGACAAAATGCCAACAAGTAGCTCGCAGGCACTGCATCTAGCTGAGAACAGGTGAGCTGGTGAAATGGGGCTGGTGGCTGGCAGGGGGAGGCCAGTGACATGCGAGTAAGCGTTCACGGGTTCGTGAACAAACTTCCAAGCATGCTCAAGAAATGCGGCTGGGGCAGCGGGCAGCAGGGAGGCTAACACGTGCCGGTGCTTCTGGAGGTAAAACAAGAGGATTGCGGTGTGCTTGTGAAATACACTTTAACTTTATGAATCTGATCGGACAGTTGTAAGACTGAGGCAAGGTACTAACATCTGTTGCATGCTGAACTGTGCAGTAGACGTCCTCCATAATGGATATATACTTTATATATAAATATATATTACACAGCAGAATATATGTACTTATGATTTTTTCACATGAGAAAACTGAGGTGCAAAGGTATTCAGAACCTGCTCAAGGTCACACAGACCATCCCTGGTGAACGTGGGGGATGCGCGCTCTGTCAGAGGCACTGCCGGCTGCAGCGCAGTTTGGGGGATCTATAACATAACCCAAAGCAGGAAGACTCTGTCACGGGAGTTCTTGTCTTCAGGCTCTGCGTTCTTTGGGATTCTGTCATGCTGGAGCGACTTCCTGGCAGGGGAGAACAATTAGGTTCCCGTGAAAGACCCTGGCATCTGTCCATCCCCCACGAACGGAGCATGACATAACCCTCTCCACAGCCGTCACCGAAGACATACTGGGTTCAAGGCTAATACGTTATTTTAATAGTGAATTCTGGAAGCCTACCAGGAGCAGTCATCGTTTGAATTTGGCATGATTTCACTGATGCTTGTTGCTCATAATTTCATTATTCTCCAGATGTTAACATATTTTTCTGTGATGCTAATTTTTCTTTTGCCAATGATCTCTGTCAGAATTGTGAGGCGATGATCATTCGGGCTGTTGATTTGCACATTTCTTCTGTTGAAATGTAAGCTCCACGAGGGGAGGGACCTGTGCTTGTCTCGCTTAGTGATTATCCCTTCAGAGTCCTAAAACGGTGCCTGACAGAGTATGTCCCACAGATACCAGCTGAGGAAATAAATAAGTGAAAATTGTACCCTCAATTTTACAGTTGTGTGGGAGCTATTAAAGTGGAATACTTCGAAATATTCTAGATTATTAGATGATTAAGAGGAAGTCAGTTCTCATGTCTCTACCCGTAGATCATCTAGCGGAATCTTAGGTTCTCAGGTGGACCCTTTGGATCTTAACCCCAGGGCAGCTCCCAGGCCCATCATGTGTGCTGGGCTCCAAGAAAACAAAACATTTTTTTAAGTAACCATATTAATATGAAACGACTGATGCTAAAAATTGTCCTATGTATTTTCAAGTAAAAATTGTACTCCGAATAATCCACTTTTTATTTTCTATATCACCTCTCCAGCCTGTGTGCCTCCTTAACTGGCAATCTGTTATCTCTATCTTTAATCACCCCATAAGAGATGGCATTAATTTTTCATAAGTCTTCTTCTGTTTCCTCGGCTAAACACATACTTTTAAAAAATGGTTTTAAAATATGGTTCTTGTTAGTCATTTTTCTGTCTTTAGTGCTGAATTTTCAGTGGGCATTTTGGAGGCCTAGGAGGCACTGTTGTTCTTCTCGTTCAAGTTTAAAACCATCCTTTTCCTTTCCATACGAGCAACTGCAGCTCATACGATATCGGACATGAAGTGTTTAAGAAGTACCGTTCAGAAAGACCGCTGCCTGGGTATGATATCATGTAAAGTGTCATGGTGCTGTGCAAACAGGATATTCATTTTCAATTCAGACTCCGAGCCAGAAGAGACTTTTCCCTGCCTCGTTAATAGAGCGTGCACGCAGATTCGGCCAGCAGAGGAAGGACGCAGCCACCGGCCTGGAGGGCACCGAGCCCACGTCTGACACCCGGATTAGAGGACCGGCTCACAGAGCAGCGTGGGCGCTAATACGGTTAACAAGTCAGTCTCCAGACTCGTGGCCTCTTCTGTGGACAAGCCTGTAAGCAGAGAGTTAAGTGCCGCGACTCAAGAAGTAGTCATCGCAGATCACTTCTTAGGTCTCGGATTGGAGCAAGGAGGCAGAACAGAAACTCTTCTGTGCTTCTTTCCCGAGGAGGAACTGAAGGTGACGAAATAACCCAACGGGCATCCTTTCGGTTCTCTGTGCACTGGTCCCAATGGTAAACATTACGGGCCCGGTTATTATTAACACAAATGCATCTGGGGTATAAAGTCTGCGATGAAATCCCCTCTGTGAGCATCACATATAATGTTTAGATGCAGTTGGAGGAGCCCCGCTTCATTCACTGCGTCCAGATGATTTGCCCAGAACAGTCAAACCTACGTAGGCAAAGGTTTTCTGAGCATCTTCTTTCTGACCGAGACGTCTCAAACCTCAACACACATAGGAATCACCTGGGGATCCGGTGAAATGCAGCTTAGGACTCAGCAGGTCCGGGTTGGGCTTCATCCGGCATGTCTAATAAGCTCCCAGGGGATGTGGATACTTCCAGCACGCGGACCACACTTTGAATGGCTCTGGAGTATGCAACCTTGTGAACAAGTGTTATACAAAAAGGATGCTGGTTAGAACTTCATGTGAATTTTTACTTTATCAGGGAATGACTCCTCTCAAGCCACCCGTGAATACTCATCATTACAAGCTTTTTGAGTTTTTTTGTTTGCTTTTATCTTTTTCTTGGAGTGGGAGTCCCCCATCTCCTCTACTCTGAGGCTAACTCTTCACTCCGTGGCACCCGAGAAGGTTTCTGTTCACACTGACTGCCTGTTTGTCATTGTGCTTTTCAAATAAATTCGGATACCTTTGGTCTTGAGGACACAAAGGCAGTCACATGACTTGGAATTCCTGGTGGTACCTTGAAGATGGCTGCTCCGTCGCTCAAGGAAGGAAGAGCAGAATAACATATGGCTATATTGCCGGGCTGCCCGTGCCGTCTCCGGAACTGCCAGACCACGTCAGAAGGTACGGCAGATGGCCGCAGCAGCGGGACGTGCCACACGCTGCACTCCCGCGCCCCTCGACAAGGCGCTCGCTCAGGTAGCAGGAGCAGAGCTCAAGAATGTGCTTACGGCCTTTCACAAAGACAGATTATCCGGCAACTCTTCAGACGGTGCTATCAGAATCATCGTACGGCGTGATGATTCACCTCTGCTACACACTGACAATTCAACCTTGTATTGGGGTTGGGGGGGGGGAAACACTTGTCAAAAGTCTTGCACATATGAACTTTCCTTCCTGAGCTTGGGCGAAAAGCGCTCTTCTCTGATGATTTCATCCCTTACAACAGAGAGAATGAGTTCCATTTCCCATCACCAGTGAGGCTACCCCTCCCTTTCCGGTCTCATCTAACGTCCTCTAGAAGCCTTCTGTTCTGGACAGCGTCTTCCATCTTCTCTTCTGACTCACCTTTTCTGGCCGCCATGTTTTTCCTCTGAGGTTGGGTACCTTTCCGATCACACTTCGTGCTGCCTTTGAAGTACTTAAATTCTACTCATCCTTGAAGATACATCTCACACATTAACCCCTCCTAAAGTTCTTAGTCTTTTCCAACCTAAAGAATATGGCCTTCCTCTACCCTTCTCATCAGAGTCAATCATTTGGTAGGTAAGTATCTTTTTATGATAATTATTTTATTTTTTTCTTATTTAATTTTTCAAACGGGCATGATTTCTCTCCTTATTTAACCTATCAGCACCTTAAAAGTAGCAAATTTTCTCAGAATTTTAAAATCTATGAGAGTGGATAAAGACATTTTGTACTTAGGTTTTGAGGTCGATCATGGAGTAAATACAGACAGCGGTCCTCCACCCGAAGGCCCAGGTCACTGAGCCTCAGCTAGAACTTCAGAGCTCGTGAGCACCACGCCAAAGGCAGTAGAGCTGCCAAGGCTGGGGCCTGTGTCCTCTTTGGCCACAAGAGGGAAACAAGGACAAAGCCCTGCTCCCTTCGCCTCCAGCAGCTCCAGCTGTTTGCTTCTGCTTGCTCTTCGGGGCGGAGTGCGCCGGGTTATCTGTGTTCACTCCCGAGGGGAGCTGATGCTGCCCCGTCTCGCGTCTTACTTCCCTTCTGATTACCCAGGAGACTTCCTCTTCTAGAAATTCCATAACCCGGGTCTTGATTTGTGTAGTGTGCATTTGGTTAAAAAAAAAAATTATTGTTAGTTGCCACAATAATGCCACAGAAGGTCATTATTTTGTTTTGAATCAAATCTGAAACCCTTCCTTGGAAGGAGCCTCCCCTCGGTTCAAGCCAACTGGCCTAACATCTTCATCACCCAGTCGTTCCACACAAGCCGTTTCCAAGCTGTGCCGCATTCTTGGAATGCTCTCTCTTCCTGTCTGCCAAGTTATCGCTCTTCCATCATCCAAGTAACCCATGCAATCCCACCTTCTCTTCAGTCTTCCAGAACTCTTTGGAAAAGGTCTAGTAGCTTCTCCGTGCGCCGTCCGGTGTGAGCATTAGCCACGTGAGCCTCCCTCACTCCTCACTGCTCCACGAATGTACGCGCTCCTGAAATGGACACCAAGCGCACACTCTGTTTTGCATTGTTCTGTAGTCGTCATGGCTTCGCCCTTGTATATGCTGTCTTTACCTTCAGATATTTTTAGTCTCATGATCTATCGCTGACAGATTCTCCAGAAATAAGACTCCAGCTAAAGCCCTCTGCACCGTGCCGAGAATAACATCATGTAGAAACAGACACTTAATACATGAGGAGATTTCTCAGGTTTGCTTTTTTTAACGTACAAAGAATATGGAACATATTTAATATTTCACAAATCCACCAGGACCTGCCAGAAGAGCTCTTTTAGCCTGGGGCAAGGATGGTGATTTCCATGGGGGTTCATTTCTCAGATGGCAGTGCAGTGGCTGCCGCTGGTGGTGACTGCAGGCAGTACGGAGGGGAATTAATAAGATGCCCTCAGCGCGGAAGGACAAGATCCTGAAAGCTCATTCTCTGAGAGGGGAAACCAGTAGGAGTGTTGAATGGCTTAGAGCTGCAAGCTATCACAACTTCCCTTCTTTCTGAGACGTGGAAGAACCACGCTGCTAGAAAGAATTGGGAAATCACCTTAGACGTCGCAGGTGCCTCACGCCGAATGCGTGCTCAGTGTGGATTTATCAAGTGAAAGAAGGAGCTGACTATTTAAAGCAACAACCCAATGGGTGCGCTCCAGCCAATCTATCTGAGGACATAACTTGCCGACTGAATGTTCTGAAAGGTTACAAAATGGACTAAGGAGGAACAGGAAGTGTCCGTGTTTATCCAGCAGTGATGAAAAAAGAAGCATCCTCTGACTCAAAGTAGGTCTGGCTACATAATCTGCATTGCCCAGAACAAAACTGAAGCGCAGAGGCCCCTTGTCCAAAAGCGATAAGAATTTCAAGATGGCGGCAGCAGAGCGAGAACCTATCCCAAGCGTGGGGCCCTTCTAAGCACAGGGCCCTGCGAGACAGCCCGGGGTTTATGCCATGGAGACGTCCCTGTCCAGCTGACAGGTTTAGCGTGCCTACAGATTGTGAGCACACGTAGGTCCCTGGACTAACCCAGAATCTGGACAGAATAACCCTCTTCACAACAAACCTTTGCTTAAACAAGACACATTTTGGTTGCAAACTTAATTTTCTAAATACCTTTATACCGTCAAGAGCAAACTCTGGATAAAAACGAAGGGCTCAGTTTCATTTAATCCGGTGCCTCTTTCTGCTTCTGTATCAATCATCTGAGACTTCAGTGAGCACGTAAATTTTGTCTCGGTCTCTGTGTTCTCTTCGTAGTTGGACGACCTTGTGTGAAAACCCTTGAGTTTCCCTCTCCTCCACTACTTCACCTGTCACATGGGGACACCTTCATCTCTGGGGTTGCTCGGTGTCTCCTGAGCCGCACACGGGATTCTCTGGCACCTACCAGTCACTTCCTTTCCTGTTTCTTTGCCTCCTTTTTCGCTGCACAGTTCCTCAAGCTCACAGCCCTGCACGTGAATCTGCCATCTGGTCCTGGATGAGTAGCCAAGTTCCGGGGCGTGCAGTGCTGAGGGCCTGCTCTACACCCCGATGATCAACCTGGGAGGGACGTGCCCCGGCAGTCAGCTGGCCCACTGTCTCTCTTGGACACCCCTTAGCTGCAACAGAACCTACTAGGAGAGTCTGCAGAAAGTCTCCTGGGGAAGACGGAGATGGGAGAAAAGAACAGGAGCCCCAGATATTTCTGTCCCACTTCTCACTCTGTGGGCACTACCCAGTTCAGTCTCCTGACAGCCTATGTCGTCCCAGGGAGGAGGCCCGGATAAAAGAATGATGGGTATCGGGTGAGGACACCGGGAGAAAGCGAGATGGAAAACAGCGTCAGCACCTCGGCAGGCTGGGTGCAAAGCTGCTCTAGGCTGTTCGATCAAAGCAGGGGAGAAAACGCTTTTGTCACACTGTCCGCTTTACCTACAGGTGATGCCACTCTTGCACGTCATCTGCCTCCTCGCATTAACGCACTGTGTCTACATTTTTTATTCACTGTTGGATGATCAGTGTCCAAACGCATTTTTTTTTTCTGCTACAGATTTATTTAAATTTGCTGAACCCTTAAGCCATCAGCTTACAGAAACTCCTATAATCTCTTCTTTACTCACATCCAAAGGCACGTATCACACGAGGAATAACAGAAGTACGAGCGGGATTAGGAGAACCTGGTGTCGCGGCGGACGAAGCACAGCCCGCGTGGTGCTTTAAAATAATGGCTTTTCTGTCTCATGGGCCAGGAGAAATAACTTCTCCACCACATAATACATTTATTAGCCTTTCCGACCTCATCATTCCTACCTTAACTTAGATACAGCCTGAAAGACAAGAACATCTGTCTGACAGCTTTTTAACCTTCCCCTCTCGCTGCTCCAAGGTTGCTGCATGAGCGCCACCTGGTGGGGAAGCTGTTAGTTGCTCAACGTAACTTAAAAATGTAAAGAGTCTTCGGTTGGAACTTCCGCTACCCAAGGACTTGCTTTGGAAGAGCAACCAGACGCACTTAAAAGCCGATCCTATTCGGTAACTGCTAACTAACTACAGCAACTGCCGTCTTTGCACACCTTCCTTCTACTCACTGCAATGTTCCTGTTTTCCCTCTGTTCCTTCCTGTTCCAAACTATTTCTCCCCTGTGTTCCGAACTCCTTCCAGACAGAGCTGATCGTTTAATTTCTCTAGAAAGCTTCCCTTGGTCCTGTATCAGTCAAGGTCCCCAAGGAAACAGATGGCACGCTAAAACTGGATGATGTGAGGAGAGTTTAATTGAAAAGCCGTTGACAAAGAGGTAGGCGGGGTACAGGGAACCCACAAATGATGGTGCGGAATCCTCGTAATAGTTACAGAGGCCTCTACTACCCTAGTTCTGAAGGCACAAGGGGACAGTGGGCTGTGCAGGAGGACGGGGTGACACAGGTGTGATCTCTGCAGAGGGACTGCACTTTCCCATATCCTACAGGTGCCCCTCGACGGCCAAGCCTAACAGCAAACCAGAGGGCAAGGGGGCCCATCCAAGTTCATCTGGGGAGATACGGGGAGGGGAGGAAAGGTGTCGGTAAGCTGTGGAGTGACCCAACAGAAGACATCTGTGACTGCCCACGGCCTCCTCAGTCCTGGGCACCCACTAAACAAGACTGCACTTACAGACAGAAGACTGAAATGTTACATACAGAGAGGTCAACAGTTACGGGGAAGGACTGAATGATGGAACAAATCAAGATTGCACACCATGTATAACTTCCTTCTTCTCAGACCGACATCCACCCACGTGAAACCCCATTTCAGTGCTCTGGCTCTTGAGAGATGTGTTAGCGGTCTGTTAATAGCAGCTCTGCTTCCGGTTCTGCTAGGAAGGGCCCAGAGTCATTCATCACTGAGGACAGACTAGAAGTCTGAGGATTCAGTCTGATAAATTATTGTTAATTAATATCTGCCATGTCTGGTCTCTCAGTTTTTGAAGGGTAGCTCAGACTTCCAGAGTCCTCTCTCCCTCTCTCTCTCTCTATCCATCCATCCATCCATCTATCCACCTACTTCACCTGTCTATCTATCGTTTTTGAGATCAACATATCTTTGGAAGGTGCACAGGGTATTTAGGTAGGAGAAAGTATCAACAGCTTTAAAGTCCAAATCATGAATGTGCACCTGGTCTTCCAGAAGGGTTTCACTTGCAGATCGGTGCATTTGTCCCGAAGAGGGGGACTCGCTCAACTAACATGTGGTTCATAGATATGCTGACCTATGGGAAAGGGTGGAGTCAGAGGAAAGGGGCGATATCAAAGCTCTGGAAAAGGCCGTTGTTGACAGTCACATATTTCTCAGAGCAGCTCATGTATTTTTTGTTTCTTTGTGGCTGTGCTGGGTCTTGGTTGCTACACGCAGGCTTTCTCTAGTTGCAGCGAGAAGGGGCTACTCTTCTCATTGCGGTGGCTTCTCTTGTTGCGAAGCACGGGCTCTAGGCACACGGGCCTCAGTAGTTGCAGCACGTGGCCTCAGTAATTGTGGCTCGCGGGCTCTAGAGCACAGGCTCAGTAGTTGTGGCGCACGGGCTTAGCTGCTCCGAGTCATGTGGGGTCTTCCCGGACCAGGGATCAAACTGGTATCCCCTGCGTTGGCAGGTGGATTCTCAACCACTGTGCCACCAGGGAAGCCCCAGCTCATGTATTTTTGACAGGACAGTGCAGTAACCTGAACAATGGAATTTGATCAAAACTAACGTCTGGGCTTCCCTGGTGGCGCAGTGTTTGAGAGTCCGCCTGCCGATGCAGGGGACACGGGTTCGTGCCCCGGTCCGGGAAGATCCCACATGCCGCGGAGCGGCTGGGCCCGTGAGCCATGGCCGCTGAGCCTGCGCGTCCGGAGCCTGTGCTCCGCAACGGGAGAGGCCACAACAGTGAGAGGCCCACGTACCGGAAAAAAAAAAAAAAAAACTAAGGTCTGTCTTCAAACAAAAATATATCCTATCAATTACTCATATCTGTAAAGCTTCCAGAAGATCTTACAAAATCCCATTCTTTTTCTGTCACTTGGTTGATCTAGTGTTGTTTCGACAAACAGCCCCATGATTATCATCAGAATAACAAATACTATTAATTATACACATTCTAATTTTTGTATGATCATCAAAAATCCCTAGCTATGAGTTAACACAATGCATAGAACAATCAGAAACTGTTAGGCTATACTTTAATTATTGCATAAATGATGAGATTTTTTTACGTCAGGAAGAAATTTTGTAAAATACTAATTCATACCTCTCAATTTTATAGGTGAGTAAAATGGGATCAGGGTTTCAGTCACATACCCAAAGACAGGGGCTAATTAGTTGCAAATTTAAAGCCACAATCCACATCTTAGGAGCCGTCTACCCAGTGCTGAGAAGGTTAGCGCAAAATGAACGTTTACTCTGCGACGGGGTGATTTTACAAAAACAAAACATGTAGTTATTGTTGTTATTGTTGTTCTGCAGTAGAATAAACAGAAAGACTGAAATCATTCTCTTTCACCCCTATCTTTTCACCCCTCCTTCTTACCCAATATAGCGAGAAAGTAAAAATACATACTTTCTGGTTTTGTGGTTCAGAGGCAGAGGAGGATTCTAGAGTAAATATGTGGACTCCACGAACAGACCTCTACTGAGAGATGGTTGATTCCTAACAGACTGGAAACTGGGTAAAGGGGAAACGATGGGAGGACGGGAGTGAGGGAGATGTGTGTGCACGTGTGCTGGAACACAAGTGTTCTGGGGTCCTTGAGGGTCAGAGACCTGCCCCCACTCTTGAACCTACACTTCCAGTACCAAGACCTCAGGGGAGGGATGGCACTGCAAGTCCCGAGTTCTTCATCTGCAGGGCCCACCAAGGGCAGACCAAAATTATTCTTATTAATTCCAGAAGCTTCCAAGAAGCACAATTTGAATTTACCACTCCCCAGAAACTAGTTACATAGCACTTACATTGTATTTACAAGTATTTACATTGTATTACATATTATAAGTAAGCTAGAGATGATTTAAATATATATGGGAGGAGGGGCACGGGTTATGTGAAAACATTACTTCTTTTTATATGAGGGACTAGAGCATCTGAGGATTTTGGTATCTGCAGGGGTCCTGGAACCAATCCCCGGAGGATATCAAGGGAGGACTGACTCTACAGTGAACTGGGGAACCTTGTCGAAGTTCTCATTACTGATCATGGCATGGGTGGTCCGATTCTGCTAATAAAACTAGCTTCCTGGGCAAGTATCAAAAAGCCACCACACACCTAGTCTGTGTCTTTTGCTCTTTTTCTGTCCTGTGTAGAAGCCCCGGAGTTGTAATACGAAGGGCAGGAGAGGGCCCCCCAAACTGACCGATAATGGGCTTCCTGTCAAACTTGATGACAGCAGCCTTACAGTGGATTTCATCTGACTTAGAAGAATGCAGGTGACGTTTCTTGCGCCCTGAGTACCACGGAGCAAGCAGCACCTGTGGTTAAGTGTAAATTTTCTGCTATCATCTAATCATTATTTTGATGTGTGAGGGGTGAGAGCCAAGCACCTAGTAGATCTTTCTATCCGCCAACTTTTTTGAAAGAAAGCACGTTTTGAAAGGATAATGTTTCTTACTGTACCATTTTTTTGGTCTACCTAAAAAAAGAAAAAAAAATGGCTTTTTACAATTGTTTCTGTAGTAACATAAGCTCTTCAGGGCTTGTGCACTGAATTGGAGCCCAGCATGAAATTTTATAGCTGAATTACAAACTCCTGCCAATAAAAGTTTACAACAGAACAGCCTGGCTTTTCTGGCTTTAGGACAGGGGTGGAGAGAATATACACGCTGTAACAGATATGATTATCCTGGAAATATGATATTAACGGCTGCACAATTTGAGAAAAAAGAATGAAAATGTCAGAATGAAGTTAATTAGAAATACTTGAGAGATATGTCACGTACACCTTATTTACTTTGTACAAATGTAAACTCAAAATGATTTGACATCTCTTTCAATTTCATAATTAAATTAGAAGATTTGAGAATTTGCAGGTTTTAAAATGAAACTTCTATTGACTTTAAATTATCCTTGTTGAGAAGGTAATAGAATGAATAAATTGAATTCACTCAACATACCACAGTATTGTATCATTAATTTCCCTCCCAAAGATGACTCTTTGCCTACTGAATACACTTACACTACAGTTACCCATGTAATAATGCATTACCCATGTAGTACTACTCCAAAGAATCAAAAGGGTGTACATTTTTTAAACACAGAATAATATAACTGGCTATAACCTCTTTCTTATTGTTTTGGTTCGGTTTATGGGGGACCCCAGACAATTGAACAGAGTTTTTAGGTAAAATACATTTGCCAAATTGGTAAAAATAAAAAAAAAAATGAGGTGCTCCATTTTTTTGGTTTGATTTTTAATAAAACTCTTGAATCTCGCACAGACTCTTCACGGGCATCCTCTAAACACAACTGTGTTTGCACACAGCGTGTTTACCATCCAGAGCACGTAGGAATTATGACCTGGATTACAGAGTACGGAGAACACCAGGGACGGACAGCCTGTGACTCCACCGTGGGCTCTGCCCTTCACAGCAGTGGGACCTGCGGAGTCGCCTAAGGGCCGGAGCCTCAGGCATTCTCCGGCTCCATGGGGATCACCACCCACCATAACCAGAGACAAGCCTGGACTCAGCGTCTCAGCTAAGAGAGGACTTAGGCCATCAGAGGGATGTTGGGAGGATTTGCATAGGGTGTTACAGTAAAGCACTTTGTACACAAAAAGCACAGAGGCGTATATCAGCATTGTTTTTCCTTCGGGAAGGCCCACCTCTACTGTGAACTACAATAACCAGGATAATTTGTTTCAGGGATGAAATGGAAATCATTGCCAGTATCAATAAAGGATGTATTTCCCCTGTGTTCTGCTGGACAAAGCCTTGTTTTCTCAGGCCGGGGAGAAGCAGGCAATCGTGCAGTCATCCCTTTGTCTGGTGGTCGCCAGGGATTTAGCCTTTCCTTTGGGTCAAACACTGAGCTCACTGCTGGAGATTCTGACAGAAATCTTGACTCTTCAGGAGCTTACAGCCTTAGGGGGGAGGCACCAGGCCAGCAGACAGACACGCCTTAGAGTTACTTATGGCGTGAAACAAGAGTACTTGGGGTGGTATCTGCTGAAACAGTGGGAAGGAAGAACAGAAGACTTCTTAGAGGAGGTGACACTTGTTTAATCCTTGCGAGTTCAGTGATGAGGGACCCCTGGGCAGAGGAAAGAGCAGAGTGTTCAGGGAACTCTACGTGGTGACCACTCCTCCAGGGGTGGGTGGAGGCTGGAGAGAGTCACATCAAGAACTAGAGTCACATGGAAGAGCTACTTTCGCTAAAGGCAATGGGATCAGGACAACATTAGACTGCATTCCAGGAAGAGGATCCTAATGACACAGGAGAGTGGATTAAAGGGGAGGAAGAAGGAAGCCAAAAAAACGAAGTCTGCTGGGTTTCTAATTTTCCACAATGAGCGAGACTTCTAAGTTCAGAACCCAGCTGCAGTGGCCATGAGAAGGTACCTCTCAGATCTCCAACTACAAGGAGTGTATGTGACCGAGGCCCGCTGGCTGAGCTCTGGGCCCTCAATCTGTCACAGCATTAGCTCCAAAGCCACACTTCCAACTGGAGCGGGGGATGCAGCCCACCTCCTGTGATGGAGGACTTTGAGAACTTCCAGCGGTCGCCTTGAGCCTTCGGTAGACAGCAGGACCAGACCCCTCTCCCCCTTCTCTCTCCTTCCCTCTGGGTCAGACTTAACACTACAGTCAGAAAACTCACAGCTTTCTCCCGCTCCCTCCCCATGCTCTCTCACGTCTGTCTCCCCTAATCACGTCCTTGCTGTGTTAGCCCATGTTGGCATGTGCTTCTCAGAAGACCTGGACTAATATATTGGTACAGTATGATTTACTAAATAAGAATTCCTTATATAAACACAGAATTGTGAATAACTCGAGATTAAGATTGCCTTATTAATTCTCACTTTAATCCCATTACCTGGCAAAGAAGACAGCCCAGCAGTTTGGAAAGAATAAATGAAACCAGGTCACGCCACAATATGTTTTCCCTTATAGTTCAGGGCGATCTATCAACCGTGCTAAGTTTTTACCAACACAACAAAAAACTTCAGAAGTTTTGTGCTAACTTTTGATCACTGAGCTTGACAAGAAAAGCCCTCTTGTCCAACGTGATTGGAACCAGTACTTTAGTTGTTTAACTTTAAAAAGTCAGCTAAAAAGGGGGAATCACAGAAATGGTTCACACCTTAACATTTTATTGTAACTCAAAACATGTTAATGCGCACTTATGTGCCAATGTTTCATAGAGTCAAGAACTTTTCTTTGAGTGGGGTTCACAGAATGGACTTCTGCGCAAAACGCATCCGTAGTATATTACCTAGAATTACCTAGTACATTACCTAGAAGGTCTGGCTTTGATGCCTTAAAGTTGAATTAGAAATTCCGTCTGAGTGTAAATTCCTTCCTGATTATAATGATTCTCCCTACATAGTTGATAGCCGTCTTCCCTCTACTTAATGTACAGCAATTGTGTGTGTGTGTGTGTGTGTGTGTGTGTGTGTGTGTGTGTGTGTGTGTGTGTGTGTGTGATTAAAACTTGCTGACAAGGTGCTTGTTTCCATCCGGAACAAAATCATTCAGAGTTGATCCTGCTGTGGTCACCTTCCCCAGTCTCTAGAGCAGGAGGAAAGGTAGCTGCTGGTTGAGTTCACAAGCAGCAGCTAAACTGGTTCAGATCACATACACTCGGCCCTCGGTATCCATGGGATCTGCATCCGCAGATTCAAGCAACCACAGATGAAAGATATTTTTTAAAAATTCCCAGAAAGTTCCAAAAAGCAAAACTTGAATTTGCCACGAACCGGCAACTATTTTCATGGCATCTGTATAGTATTAGGTGTTATAAGTAATCTAGAGATGAGTTAAAGTATACAGGAGGATACACATAAGTAATATGCAACTATTACACCATTTTATATAAAGGGCTTGAACATCCTTGGATTTTGGTATCCTTGGGGGTGGAGGGGTGTCCTGGAGCCAATCCCCCGAGGATACCTGTGGACAACTGTAATGTCTTTCTCATGAGCCCAACCTGTCCTCATGATAGATAGGTTTCTGCTTCTCCACAAAGACGAGCTTTTCAGCCCTGCGGGAGAGCTCACCAGCTGCCCACGGCTGCCTATGATGGCGCAGGTATGGCCGGGAAATTCTGGAATGACGCATCACAGAGGGCGCTGCAGCACCACCACTAAACGACGTATTTCCACCCGAATTTTACTGGTAAAAACGCTGACATTTTGATTTCCACCTGCCGAACTTGTGTCCTCACTTGGGAGGTCAAGCATCCGTGACTCCAGCCATCTTTACAGCCTTCCAAATTACCTGCAGTGGAAATCATTCTGCTCACACACATATTTCATGTATTATCTAAGTTCACTACGTGGCACATTTGCAATATCAAGTACCTTGGACATAAACAGATTTGAGAAATTCACAACTGACTCTTGACAAATATTCCAACCAACACACGGGAGCTGAGGTGAGAAGCCTCCTAGCCCAGAACATACAAGCAGTGTGAGCGCCACTCACCACCTGCCTCCAGAGGAAATGAAGAGCATCAGGGGTTTGGTGAGTTGGTTACGTAGAGACTGATTAAGAGAGCTTCTACTGCATTTAAATAGACAAACGACTGGCTAGAGTAAGACAGCAGGATCTGAAGTGCTACCAGCCGAGGCACTCATCCAGAGTGTGACGTTTGTAGTCGTGCCTTGTTTACGTGCAGCCCAGCAGGTGCAGCGCGGTTTCCTTTCTGTCGGAAACCGTCTGACATAGATCTTCCCTTGATATCAGGCTTGCTCAAACCATTTGGACTCTTTAAAAGCATGCCAGACTTTTGACACAGTGTCTTCACATCTCCATCAATGCTTAGAATTCCACCTCATGCCATGCCTGCTAAGACCTATAACCCCTCACCCTTTTGCCCTTTAGCTTTTTGACTCCTTCCCCCTCTGCTGACTCCATCCCTGGGAATTTCAAACATAGTTTACTTCAACAGCATGAGAAGTTTCCCTTGATCCTGCTGTGCTTTCTGGTTGACACCTTCCCATCCGCCCCCCCCCATTCTCTACACCTGTTAACATGTCAAACTTCCTAAAAGCCCCCCTCCTCCCTCAGCATTCCTGAAGCTGCTCTTCTGAATGACCTTCTTGACAGAGCAGGTCTTTTTCTCATTATTCATTCCCTCTATCCTTCCTCGACCATGACTTGAATCATCTCATCGCTGACTCCTGCTAAGTCCCCTTGAACATGATCGAGGTGGTCTGTTACCCCCTTCCCCTCCTGCCGTCCTCTCCCTCCTGCCGTCCTCTCCCGGCCCCCTTCTTCCAGCTGCCAGGAGTAGCCAAGTGTCAGAGGCCAGCACACCCTCTGCATCAGGCTGCCTGCGGCCAAGCAAACTACTCACTGTGTCATCTGAACGGTGGGGATCATGGTAGTCCTTGCTTCAAGCTCACCGTGTGGACCACATTAGCCAGGATACTTAGGGAGCAGTACACATCGTCTGATGCACAGTAGATGTTCAGTGAATACAGCTGACTGCATAGAAGCTGCCTTTTTCTTGCTTTTTGGTCCTTTTTTCTTTAGACTCATTCTTTAATGACTTAAAAATATCTGGCTTCATGGACTTCGATATTCTTGTTTCCTAGTTCTTCATCTCTAAACCTGAGTGATCTCATTTATACTCTAATCACATGTTTCTAATTATCTTTAAAGCAAAAACACTTCAATATTGTCTTTGTTATTTCTGCTTTGGGACAGACTCTAACAGTGATCTTCTTGACCAACTTCCTTGGGTAATGCAAGTATGTGAAGAATGAAAATATTTCCATTCTTTGGTCACTTTCCAACCCTCCTCCAATCTTGTTCTGAGGTTTTCAACACCTGGCTCTTTAATGCTGGGATATAGCCCATTAATTGATCTTCATGCCTCGAGCCTCCCGCCACACATCCATTCACTTTAATTCGGTCAGTATTTATTGAATGTCCATCATTGGCCACTCGTTGTTCAAGACCCCTGGGAGGCTTCTGCAAACAAGACATACAGGGTTCCCACCGCATGGGTCTCCCTACCCTACACCACGGCTCTTACTTTGGCTGTACATCACCATCACCTGTAACTCTTTTGTCTGTATCCTAATTATTTTTATAATCACTTAAAAAAATTTGTACAAGGGATTATGATAAGGTGCAGGGTGAGAAACTCCAGTAACTCTTTTCCCTTACACAGCTCTCAGTCATCTTCCTAAGCCAGTGGTCTTCTCGGGTTAAACACAGGAGAGCACAATGGCTCTTCATCTGCCACTTTATCAATCCTAACTTGGCCTTGCAGAATTCTCATTATTCTGACCTCACCACATCCATCCAATCTTCTCAGGCTCTCAAGCTGTGTCTGTGCCATTTCTCAAACTACATCTCACGTACCACATGCCTTTATTTTGCATTTCAATCCACAAAGACTGGACTTGAAGTTGCACCCCTACCGCAAAGCCACCACAGACTGTAAGCTACGCTGACCTGTCCCTCTGGGTACACCCAATATATTTTAGAGCACAGCAGAAACATTAAGGGGACCTGTTTGTTTGGGAATCTGGGCTGAGGTCCAAAGACGCCTAGAAGATGATCTGGCCTGGTGACCTAGTCCGTCATGCACTTCGAGCTAAGGAGGTAAAGAACAGACTGAAGATGATAGGGGTGGGGTATTCCTCTGGAAAAAGCTGCAGGAGTGGAGTGTGTGACCCTCACCTCCCTTCCCACATGTAAATAAGCGAGAGCGTATGAAGATCTTCCACTGCCACCTCAAGTCAAACGAGTGGGGCTCTAAGAACACCAAGCCAATAATCGGGAATATGTGTCAGGAGAAGCAACTGCATCTCCCCGTCCCGCCCGAGCAGGGCCACTGCTGATCTAGGGAAGTCTTCTGCTTTCCCACTACAAAGGGTCTAGAACGGAGCTCAGGGTGAGCAACTGGAAACACTGTCCTGTTCCTCCTCAAGTCTGTGGTGCCCAAAGGCTGCTGTTCCCTGGAAAAGCCAGTCTACACAGAAGGCTTCCTGAAGTTCCCCACGTGGGCACCCTGGAAAGAGAGGGCTGGGGCGGGGTATCCCACGCTTCCCGATCTTATCAAGGTCAAGTGGACACAGTCAATGGCAGTGGACCTGGGTTGCCTGAGAGGGAGCCGTTCGAAAAGACCACTTGCCAAGAGTCAGAGACCCCAAGTCAAAAGCTTCCTTGGGTGCAGGCAGGAGCAGGGAAGTGAGGAGGGAGTCACGAGCTCCCAGCCAGGGTGGGCACTGCCCACGCAGGGGCGGAGCTCACCACCTTCCTTCCTCTCCCACCGCCCACCCCGAAGGACCACAGGCGGTGAGAAGGGGAGAAAGAGCAGAAGAATAAGATGAAGAGAAGAGTCAGCGACGAAACTCGCGCCTGCTACGCGGTCCTGGGAGCCTGCGCTGAACCAGCGCTGGGGATGGAGGAATTAATTCTCCACCGAATGAGAAATTAGAGTTTGCTTCAGATCAGACATGATACCATTTGTTTAGAACCTGAGGGCGACCAGGAGAACAAAGAAGACCCAGCTCGCGGTTTAGTCTAAGGGTAGTGGAGGGAGAGCTCAGCAGAGCGCGTTACCACGTCAGCGGTGAACGTAATTAAGGTGTCTCCTGCTTGGCACCCTCCGAGTCCCCCTCTGTCCGTAACGCACGCAGAGGTGTCCACAGCTTACCTGGTCCTTTTATTGCTGCAAAAGAATAAGGTGGTGAGAGGGAAGGACCGGGTGCTCCCCAGCTACTGTTGAATTCTCTCTACCCCAGGGCTCAGGGGAGGCCCCTCCTTGCCGTTCCTTCTGACTGATGGAGGATTTCCTCCCAGAGCTTTCTTGGGTTACACTCACTTTTTCGTTTGATCTATTTAATGTGAGAAGCACATGTCCCCCTCCTAGGAATGTTCTTCCTAGTGGCGCATCGCCCTCCCCGAAAGAATTCAAACAGCCCCTTCCTCTCGCCTTCTAGAAGATGCCTTCATTGCACAGTTGACACAGAACCAGACCCCAGCCGGGGATGCTGGAAACGACAGGGTCCCCCGGTTGCCCTTTGAGCACCTCCTGCAAACAGCAGATTCATCCTGAAGGCTTTGATGTTGTGCTGTATTGCTGTTTAAATTTTTTTTTCTTCAACTCTGTGAGAAGATTTAATCCTTGACAAGGTGCCCCAGGAGTTCCGTTAGACAACAAATCCATTCAAGTCAGAGGCGAAGTTTCCTATGTTCTCCACCTTTCTCTGATTATTTGTCCCCCTCCCTTGGAAACGGATACATTTAGTCTCAAGTACATTTAGTTCCTTCAAACCGCATGCCTCCCGGCAGACTGTCCCTCCCAGACGCCCAGGAGAAAGCTTTTGGAATTGCTTTGCCTTGGTTTCTGCATTTAGATTATATAGTTCCCTACAGAGTTTTACACTTTACACATAGTTTCTAATTTCCATCTGTGTTTTTATAAATGATTCCCTAGGAGTTTATCCCCACCCCTACCTGTTTCCCTTTTCTTCTTATGATTATAGTTTGCCTTTTTTCCCCCAAAAGAAAGACTCCAAATAAATTATTTCTACTTAGACTCCTTTAATTTTGAACAAAGTTGCTTAGCTAAACTCAGGCACGCCCATTCCAACGAATCAGCCTGACTCAGCAAAGCAAGCCTGCATTTGAGCTCTGTGTTCCCTCCAGCACGAGGTCAAGGACATCTGACATACAGATTCACACACCGCGAGCGAACCAAATAATCAGTCTCTCTCTTGTCAAACACGAACACATGAACACACAAACACACACACACACACACAAACACACACACACACACACACACACTTTAGAGCACCTTGAATCAGTCACTGCCTAACTGTCAAAAAAACAGGATCCTCTGAGTAGAAGGAGGTGGTATGATTCCAGATCCAATGTTGGGGGTACTCAGGTTTTTTTTGAGGGTTTTTTTTTTTTGTTTTGGATTTTTTTTTGGCCATGCCACACGGCATGTGGGATCTTAGTTCCCTGACCAGGGATCGAACCCATGCCCCCCGCAGTGGAAGCGCAGAGTCTTAACCACTGGACCACCGGCAAAGTCCCTAGTCTTTTTTTTTTTTTTTTAAGATAAACTTATGCATGTATTAGAGAAAGAGGTAAGAGGCGGTGAGTTTTGAGGAAACCAGTTAAGCCCAGAGAGAGAAGCTTTTGGAACTGTCTCTCGGGTGAGGGAAGACAAATGGTGATGACTTTGAGTCACTCTCAGGCAGGAGTGTTCACAGTTGGACGAAGAACTCAGTTAACTTGACCGTTGGAGCTTTTCTTACACACAGACACAGTCTTTAATACATGCTTGTGTATTTATAGTTGTGATGGAAGAGCCTCCTTAGGCCTATTGACACCACGGTACTGAGGTGCCTAATAAGAGAGAAGACCTGCATTTGAACGCTCTCTTATGAACAAATGTACGGACACCAAGGGGGGAAAGCGAGGGGGGAGGTGGGATGAATTGGGAGATTGGGACTGACATATATACACTAATATGTATAAAACAGGTAACTAATAAGAACCTGCTCTATAAAAAAAAAAAAACTAAATTAAATTAAAAGAAAAAAAGTATAACCCCAGACTAACCCTGAGAAGGACGTCAGACAAATGCCAGTTGGGACTCACTCTACAAAACATCTGACGAGTACTCCGCAAACTGTCAAAGTCATCAAATATCAGGCAAGTGTGACCAACCGCCACAGCAGCAAGAGGCCAAGAGGCGTGACCCCAAAATGCAGTGTGGGGTGCTGGATGGGACCCCGGAGCAGGAGAAGGACAGTGGGTAAAAACTGAAAAGATGGGAATCAGGTATGGACTTACAATAACGTATCCATATTGATTCCCTAACTGTAATAAACATAGCATGTCTGTAAAGTGTCTGTAAATGTAAAGTGTCTGTAACAGGGGAAACTGGGTGTGGGACATGAGAACTCTGTACTATAGTCACATTTTGTCTGTAAATGTAAAGTTTTAAAAACTAAAGTTTCTTAACGACAACAACAAAAAAGCTTGTCTCCTCCGCTCCCGAGTTAAAGCGCCCTAGCAGGTGATGCAGCAGACGAGCCTGGAGGGCGTGTCAAGCTCCACGTGGAAGAAAACAGGGCGACTTCTTATGGGCTGAGTGCACTGTCCCCCCAAAATTCGTGTTGAAACTCGATCCCCCCGACACGTGACGGCATTAGGAGGCGCACCTTGAGAAGGCCGTTAGGATTAGAGGAGGTCATGAGGGTAGAGCCCTCGCGAATGGGATCGGTGCCCGGCAGGCGTCACGCGAGAGCTCTCCTCTCTCTGCTCTCCCGCGTGTGAGGACCCAGTGAGAAGCCGGCAGCCTGCGACCCAGGAGGGAGCCCGCACCACAGCCTGACTCCGCTGGCTCCCTGGTCCCGGACGGCCAGCCTCCACGCCTGTGAGAGAGCACTTCGTGCTGTATGTAAGGCACTCCGTCTGTGGCAGTTGGTCAGAGCAGCCTGAACTGATCCCCTGGCCCCCGTTCTTTACGCACGAAGAAGCCACACAGGAGAGGTGATTACGGGCATGTCGCTCTGGGCAAGCACTGAAGGCAGACTCGGAGCGGTGGAGGCAAAGAGAGAGATCTCCCCAGCTGCGTGGGCACGTGCGGTGGGGAGGGACGATGGGGGCAGGGCCACAGACCACGTTAGGACGAGGAAAAGGCGGAGAAAGGTGTGTTCAATGACATGCTCTGCGAGCACATCCCTCAACGCACCTGACGCGCTCCTGAAGGCCGATCGGGGAGCGTTTGCTGAGCCATGAACGGCACAGAGCATTGTGTCAGAAACTACAAGGAGAGCATCGTTAAACAAAACAGGCAAATATCCCTATTCTGACAGAGCTTCAATTCTAGCTGAGACGAAATAAGTAACATATTTAATATTATTAAATCATAAATAAGAAAACGAGTTATTATTAATGATATCTAGTTAGTTACATCACAGACTGTGACTGAATCCATGGAAAGGAAAAGAAAAACTAGATCAGGGTGAGGGAGGCTGGGAATACTGAGGCGGAGGTGGCTGGAGATGGTACACAGGGCAGTCAGGTTGGGTGTCCCTGAGAAGGAAGCGTCTGCGGGAGGATGTGAAGGAGAGGAAGGTGTTAGCCATGCAGGTGTCTGGGAGGCGCGAGAGGCGTCCAGCAAAGGACAGGGCAGTGCAGGGGCCTTTGGAGGAAATGAGAAGCTTCTGAATAGAGTAACAATGACAGGCGAGGAAGGCCAGTCTTTCCACAAGCGTTCTGTATTATATACTCAACTGTTTGTTCTCTCTCCCTGCTGTTTCCTCAGGCTTCTCCTCTCAACTGGATTCTTCCTGTCAACATTAAAACGAGCACTCTGAATGCTTTAAACTCTACCCCTGTACTCTATCCTCTTCCACTTTCCCACCTAACATCTCCCCCGTCCCGGCTGCGTCTCTCGAAGGCTGACTGACGCCACTGTCTCTCCTTCCCCAGGTACCACCCTATGATCCAGTCCGCGCTCTGCCCTGCCACCACCACTCTGCTCAAATGATTCTTCCGCAAGTCATCAATGAACCTCAGGTTTCTACCTCCAGTGGAAACTTCTGCTTTCAATTTGCTTGACCCATCAGAAGGATCTCCCATCTTCTTGAAAACATTCTTCTGGGCTTCCAGGACCCTATGTTCCTCCTAATCCTGTCACATCGTTACTTCTGGGCTTTTCTTTTTCTCCTCCTTCCTCCTCCTGAGCTCCATCACCAACAAATAGAGTTCTTCAGGGCTTAAGCTTGGCTTCTCTTCTCCTTTCACGCTACACACTCTTCTAGGGCATTATATCAACTCCGGGGGTTTTAAATACCATCTACTTGCATGTCTCCCACGTGCACATTTCCACCTCAGATCTCTCCCTGAGCTACAGATGAAGCACATCCAACTGCCTTCTTGGTATGCTGGCTTGTTCTCTTCCAGCTACCTCCAACTGATTTAACAGGGCTACATCTCAACTCAACCACCCTTCCCCCAAACTCCCATCACAGATCTGCTCTCTTCCAGGGCCTTGAATTTCAAAGGATGGTGCCTTCATGAAACTATCTGCACAAACCAGAAATCAAGGAGTTATCATGTCATCATTCATACTTCTCTCTCCCTCATCACCCATATCCAATCCATTTTTCAGAAAAATCACTTGATTAATTTTCCCAAACATCTGTTTCCTATTCTTCACCCTACCTGCACTGCTATAACCCTATTCCAAGTCACTGTCGTCTGTCACCTGAAATACTGCCGTCTCCTTTAACTAGTCTCTCCACTTTACCCTTGGCCCTCTTCCATCCACTCTCCACAAGGCAACTGAAGTCTTATTTTTTCCAAACACAAAATGCCTTCTGTTCCTTCCTCTGCTTAAAAGCCTTCAGTTGCGTTTGAATCCAAAATCCTTAATCGAGTCTACAGAACCCTGCACCGCCTCATTCCTGTCTGCCGTCCTAGCCTCAAGCCAGCCACCCCCCCCCCCGTCATTAAGAAATCCAAGTCACACAAGCTATTTGCTTCTGCTCGTTCTCTGTCTTTCCCCACCCCCCCTTCTTTTTCTCCATCCTTCCTTTCCTCCTGCTCTCCTTTCCTTTTCCTTCCCCTCTCGCTTTCCATCTTCAAGCACGGAGACTCTATTCCTACCCAGGAACTATGCATGTTCAACTGAAAAGAGTCCCTTGGTCCTCAGTCCCTGTAACTCCTCAGCCCAGCTCCTACTCACCCTTCAGGTCTTTCTGAATCCATGTTTGGATTGGCTGTTGATACATAAAAACCTCCCCCCAACCTTAGTGGCTTTCACACAAAAACCATTTCCTTAGGTTACAAATGTCATCAATCTGGGCTGAAGTCAGGTGGCCCTTCTGCTGGGCTGTATTCATACGGCCACATGCAGCTGGTGAGTCCACTCGTGTCTGGGACCTACTTCTTTCTCTTATCCCTCTCCACGTGGTGATTTGGCACACGGCTGCAAGGGGTCCCTCCAATAAAACACATGGCTGCTCAGGGAGCCCAAGGAGGCAAAGGCTGAACCAGCATCACTGTCACTTCCGAGCCATTCCATTTTAGGGACCATACAGAATGTGGATATTGAAAACGTGCTCACTGAAGCCATCAATGTACATAATTATGACAATTCACCCTAATATAACTTAGCTGTTATTTAAAGGGGGGGACCTAGCCTGACAATACAGAAAATAGGGTCAAATCTGAAACTGATTTATGGACTTATTACAGCTTCGATATAGGAGAGAAAAGATAAGGAAATCCAATGATAGCAGCATGAATTTTGGTCTTGGCGACTAAAGATTTTATTTCAAGAGAAGAAATGGAGTCGTTTCATTGTACTTTTTTTTTTTAACCAACTTCTCTACAAAATCTATAAATCAGAGAAATTGGCATTGGCCACATGATTGGCAAAGGTTTACATTTACAAAGGAAAGTCCACTTAGCCACTTTCAACAACTCAACCGAAGATAATAACGTTGGGTTAAAGAGAGTCACTTAAACATTTTCAATGACATCTGTTGAAATTTTCTTTGCACGACTGAAGGATGGTCAGTGTCTACCTCGAGCAAACACAGTACGGTTGTAGTCGTAGTATCAGTATTACCGTCATTATTAATACGCCAGTTAATAGCGGTTTGGTCCAACCAGAGCGACAAGAACAAATGAGGTTTGATGGTAGTGACGTGCCAGGCACAATGAGAGGTATGAGGTCTTGCAAGTGAGTAGTCATGGGCCCACCCCTGAGCTGCCCACGGTCTCTGCTAGCTTTACTATAACGCCTGACTGTAACCCATCTCCATACAATTAAATAAACCTATCAGAGAAGCATGGAGAATGAAAATATAACGGAACAAGACTTACTGAGAGAGTGTTTTATAATAGGTAGATTGCTTTATATATTTCAAGTCCTAAAAGATTCTGCCATAGATATTCAGGACTGTTCCTCACAGTTTTCATGGAACTAATGAAACGAGTACTGGTGAAATGCTTGGAGACTGAAAATGCTACTTGAGACTAACTTCGTGTCTTCGTGTGTGTCTCCCAAAGCTAGTCTGGCTTCCAGAAGCATTACTGAGCGTGTCGAAGTTTCTGGACAATGCAATGACATTTAGAGAATTGGCATCCCATTTTCACAACTGAAAAACATCTCAAGATGGTCGCTGAACATTTTATAGGTTAATGAAAGTAACTTTGTAAAGAAAATATAACACTGTGTTTGAAACAAATGTCCTATTAGTAGCCCAAATCCAATGTTTGGCCTAGGGCTTCCCTGGTGGCGCAGTGGTTGGGAGTCCGCCTGCCGATGCAGCGGACATGGGTTCGTGCCCCGGTCCGGGAGGATCCCACATGCCGCGGAGCGGCTGGGCCCGTGAGCCATGGCCGCTGAGCCTGCGCGTCCGGAGCCTGTGCTCCGCAACGGGAGAGGCCACAGCAGTGAGAGGCCCGCATACCGCAAAAAAAAAAAAAGGAATAAACTAAATTTCTTTATGTAAACTTAAACGTTGTGGTGTTCATATTTCATTACAGGTTTTTATTTTATACATCCTGAATCTTTGAGAATATTTTTATCTTAATTGAGAGAGAAATACCCATCATGGAAAAATAGATTCCAATGTGTTTTTCTTTATTAATTGATATTTGTTAAATACTTCCCATCCAAAAGAAATTCTAACTATATCATAAAAAACAGACTGGAGTGGACAGGAGAAAAACTGCTAATAGGAAATTCCCTTTAAGCTTGACATCTGGTTGTACTAACACCTCTAAATATCTACAGACACTGTCTTTAATCAAACATTTTTACCTGCAAAATTGAATTGGAAACTGCTTGCTAATGCCTAGTTAATAGCCCTTTCCTAACAGCTAAGGAAAACCATGTACCAGAAGAGAATTAACTAGAAAATGACAATTCTTGCAACATATGAGTTCTTTCCTAGCTTGCATCTAAACCTATCTAAGCTCTTCCTGATCAAATTGAATAAAAGCAACATTCCCTTTAAAAGTCAATCTAACCTCATTCCAGACGTATATTTTGGACAGCTTGTACATCATAAAAGGAAAAAAAAAGCCATTTTCTTGTCTTCTTTTCCATTTCCTTAACTACGGAAATCAGGATTTTCTTGATTCTATCAGGATATAATATGTATGTTTCAAAGTGTCAGCTAAAGATACTATATTAAAATGTCATTTAACTCTCACAGAAAATAAATATTTACAAATCGTTTGCTCCTTTACTGCATTTTGCTTTTTAGGTTTTGTATTTTATTTAATTATACTTTGAAACAAAAATCTGATCTAGCACTTTAGAAAGAGTTCACAGAATGTCTGGACACTATAAAATGGCACTCAGTCCATTAGGGACAGAACCGATCCGTATGCATAAAGGCACTTACTGTGTCCAGAGTTAAGACAAGAAAGTAAAATGTAAACTGTAACAAGCAAACCCACACTTGTCTGTCCTCATGCTTATAAAACATACTTAATTATTCACAGAGTATAAAAAGACAAGTATACTTCTTCCACTGTATTAACTCTGCTGCTAGCCAAAAGACATTTATTTTCCTCTTTTTACCTCGATCCTGTAAATCTCTCATTGTTCTGCCTTACAGCAATCAATAAATCACATCCTAGACATTAGGGCTGAAGGTCCATTCTAAAATAACCACTGGGGTTCTGTCCCTCTATAAAGTTTGCTTTGTGATATATTAAGTGTTTAGAAGCTGATGGTGGAAGGTGACAATTGTGTTTCAGAAAGTTTCCTGAGGACATTCCCTCATGAATTTATTCCTGGCCTGTGTCACATCAGGAAATGATGAAGGTTTGCCAAAAATAAGTTTAAAAATGTTATTTTGTTCTATAAATGTAACTCCAAAAGAGTGTGTGATAGATTGTAAACTCCTAAGAGAAAAGGAATCATGCTTACGTATGTGCGGTAAAATGGAAAGAAAAGAAGATTTTGGAATTAGAACAATGTACATGGGAATCTGAGCTAAACCACTGGGTAAGTCACTTTGCTTCTGTGAGCATTAGTTTCTTCATCTGTAAAGTGAAAATAATATATAACATATTATATATTCTATAATATAAACTTCATGGAGTAGGCATCTCCTTCCTGCAACAGGGCTTGCTAATACCTTTTAAAAACTGTCCACACGTCATCTCATTATTTTCCACTAATTGTTCACATCTCACCTGAATTGCCTTCTCCTTGGTAAAAATGTCACTAACTCCCCTTGCTCACTTTGGAACAAGTTCATTTTTTGTACTTTCACAGGACGGGAATTCTTTTCTTTAAGAGCCGGGATTGGCAGACTACAGGATTGAGCCAAATTCAGACTGTCACTGGCTTTTGTAAACAAAGTTTTATTGGAATATAGCCACACTCGATCATTTATGTATTACGTCGTGGCTGCTTTTAGACTGCAACTGCAGAGTTGAGTAGATTCAACAGAGACTGCATGGTTGGCAAAGCCTAAAATCTTTACTAGCTGGTACTTCACAGAAAGTCTGCTGACCCCTGCTTTGAAGAATTTATTTTATTTTCCATTGGTGCACTATTAGTGAGGCTATGTACTGCAGGACTCTCTCCCCTGTTAGGATATAAAGTTTAAACCCCATTATAAGTTGGATCATTTTTCTTCTTGATCTTCATTGGTTCTTCACACAGGTCAAGCGTAATTTGTCTAGAATATAGTTACCATTCAATAAATGTTGAATCAATGAAATGAACACATGAATCAGTGAATGCATGAACCAACAGATACATTCATTTGAATTTAAAATTACCCTAGCATAATAATGAGCACACCATAAATAAAAGTGGACCACATGTTCATATGTCCTCCATACATTAAGATAAAACCACTGCAGACATAACCGGTCTAAGTGTTACAAATTGTACATTCAACACTGTCTAACCTACACACAACAGTTTGAAACAGGACTCGGTTATGAATGAGCGGCTCATGAAGCTCATGCATTATGGACTTTATAAAACATGCATAAATTAAATAAGCATTTGTCCCATATTAAAACACTTCAGTGACATGAATAATATGTAGGCAGAGGCTAGAGAGCTAATTATGATGGAATTACTTACGTCTTCGTCAGTTACTTTTGGCATCACCTCCACCGCTTTCCCGCTTTATTGTATCTCCTTGCCCCTCCTCCCATCTCTCTACTTTGCATAAACAATGTATCAGAAGGCACTTTACAGTGGATGCCCAGCAGCTCCTGGCCCTGAAGAGCTTATTCGCCTAATTGTGCACCCCTTGTGGATTTTTCACAATACTTTGCAGATCTAATTTAAATACTTTTACAAATTCATCAAATACATTCTCCAAGGCACATTTACTTAGCTTACTTTTGAAACTTCTAATGAATTCTCTCGATATGTAATTTTATACTCAGCATCATGATTTGAATTAAATATTATTGAACAAGGTATTCATTATTGGATGTGAATTATAATTAGAATGATAGGCAACCTTAACTCTGATAATAGTTTTAGTCAATTTCCTATGGGACTGCCAGTTTTCAATCCAGTACAAAGACCAATACCCTCTGCTCAATGTCTGTTATAAGGGTTACAAGTAAATTAAGCAATGTCAGTTCTAGCTGCTTAAAAGCTAGGATTAGCAGATACGATTTAACTCTTGAGAGGCAAATAGCAGGCTGTCATGGTGGTGCAAATCGGCGGCGCAGGATAGCTGACCTGCTTTACACGGCAATTTAGCACCTGATACTGAGAGATGACCTAGATTTTCCAGGAACCACATGTGAACCTTATAAACAACTGCTGCACCCATCCATTTCCCGTATGCGCCAAAGGCAGCCGAGAAGGTGGACTGTAAAGGAAATCTGAGCTACCGACACACTTGCTACTAAAATATGTTCCTATCTTTATATTATCAGGAGATAGCTTGTGTACATAAAAACCTTCTCTTTCAGTAGTTCTGTCAGAGTGGTAGACGGAGGACTTTTTCTTTACAAATATTGAAAAATGTAGGCATTACTCTTAATGTGAAAAATACATTTATAAATGAAGGGAAAGACCTACTATAATCAGATATCACTGATTTATTTCTACTCAGTGAGCATTTTAACAAAATGTGATACACATCTCCAAGAGCACAGTGGGTTTCAGATCACTGAGGCTGGATTGTAAGGGGAGACTCTAATTATCTTTGTAAGTACCTACTGTCTCATTATAAATGACCTAGGACATGCCTTACACATAATAGGTGTTCGTTAACACCTTCTCCCCTTTGTGCATAATTATTCATCGGTCATGGTTAGTGAACATATTAATTCTTTCTCCTTTCTATAACTTGGTATCTTCATTTATAATTTAATCACCTGGTGGTAAATGTGCCATTAACTGGACAATACCTCAAAGTAATGTTCACTGGAGATATAACTCAGAAATAAGAAAGAACGCCTGTCAATACGTTACTTTACTCCTTTTAATTGGTATTTTTCACATGGCATGTTGGGGACATTTAGGGATTCACTGCACTGGAGTGGACCATGTTTATGACATTTTTATGACATAGCCTGTCAAAATGGTTTTAAAAACTAAAGCTGGGTCAGCTTAGTAGTATTTCACATCACCCATTTCTTGTAATGTGTCAGCCCATAATCAGCTCTATTTCCTTTTACCATCAGCCTTCCTTCTAAAGGACACTACAAGTCCAACCCAGAATGATGTCTCCTCTTTCAGCCTTTAATCCCGACTATCTCCATGTTCCCCCATCTCTTGTAACCTCATTTTAATACCAGAACTCAGATGAAAACAAAATTCCTCTTTTTATCTCAACAATATAGTAACAATCTTTCCCTTCCTCATTTTGGATATGCTTACTTGTATGTCAAAGTATACGTATGTGTGTGTGTCCGTGTGTCTGAATACATGTTGCTTTTTACGTAAAGAGACAAGATGAGTCTTGTTGGGAGGAAGGAACAATCAGGGACTTGGTAAAAGTGTCTCATTCCCAACAATTGGAATAAACCATAAACAGCAAAACTCTCAGATAGTGATGATTAATTCATGCATCTCTTGTAAGTAGATCACACTGTGGTTTCTCACACTTAGAGGAAATGTATTTCCCCATTTCAAAGATGTAGGTTGCTTAGCACAGGAAAAATAAAAAGATTTCCTTTTAGCGCATAACCTACTGACATATGACTAATTTGCTTTTTTATGCATTTCTTTTTGTTGACTCAAGAAAGGGGAGCCCAGCATCTGTGACCCAGACCCACTTTATCACCTTCAGAACCTGTATCTCATATTAAGGTACTGAATTTAAGGATTTCACAGGAAAGGCAGAGAGAAGGGGCTCCCATCCTCACTGTTTCTTTTAAAAACTCTTTAAAGAGAGAAGAGAAATTCTGAAAATTCGAGCACAACTTCCGTTGCCTCAGTTACCAGAAAAAAATAAAACCCCTGCTTTTCTACTTCACAGCAGGGTCCCCAGATATGTGGCAGACTTTCCTAAAAAAAGTCTCAGAATTTACAGCAACATGGCAGACCCCTTATAATACACAGAAATGTTGTTTAAAATGCAATAAACATTTATTTTATATAAATAGATATACTAAAAAAAAAAAAGAAAAAAATCTGTAATCTAAGTGCTGGAAATGAAGGGAGAAACTCTAAGACAGAGCTGCAAGTACATGAGCTGATGCCTCGGGGACTACGGAGGCTACAGTCTGAGGTACAAGGCCTCATGGAAGGAGCTAGGTGTGAATATCCACCAGCTGTACCACTGGTCTCTCTCTGCACCAGACAGGCAGCTGGAAGAGAAACCCTTGCACAAGCCAAAATCCCAGGAGGTGTCTCTTAAAGGAGAAAGAGCCTCTTCAACTACAGACTCTGGGAAGCATCAAGGACGTTTTTCATCTGCTCTGGGTTTGGCTGGAAACTGAAACCTCAGTTTTCTACAGATTGAAACCTACTTTATGCAAACTGTGGAGTAAAAGAGGCTAAACTGAGAAATTAGCATCAAAAACTTGTCCCAGATTGATGAAAATACTGGGTTTTTGAGAAAAACAACTGCAGAACTCTACAGGGTTATTCTAGAACTTGGGGAAAAGGAGAGTTCTGTAGAAAAGGAGACTCACTGGAGATGAAGCCACAAGAACACTGTAACCACACGAGCAAACCAGCCCCCAAGGGATAAGGTGTCCTGACAATCAACCAGTCGACATACATCTGCGTGAACTTGAGACGGCAGAATAATTTTTCAAATCATCCAAAATGCTTCCGTTTAAAATGACTGCAAATATAGAATACTAGATTCAAGAAGGGTATTTGTAGATTTAAACTGGCAAATGTGAAAAAGAAACAATTTACAAACGTGAGAAATATAGTCACTTAAATTCACAATTCAACGGATGAGTTCAAAACACATTAAATACAGCTTTGGAGAGTCGTGAATTTGAAGATAGCTCTGTGAGATTACTCAGAATGGCGCTCGTTTTGATTAGAGATGGAAAATATGAACTTGCTACATGGGGGTGAGAGGGAAAGCACAATACATATCTAACGGGTGTTCCAGACGCAGACGATTATTAGAAGTAGAGAGAGGCAATATTCTAGGAGTTATCAGCCGAGAATATTTTATAACTAAGAAAAAACTGGACTCCTCAGCTTGAAGAAGGTCATGGACCCTGATTAAGATTCATTCTTAGACTCATTTGCTGAAACTGTACACCATTCAAGATGAAGAGAAAATGTTTAAAGAGATTATACCCAAAGGAATAAGAAAGCGTTAACTGGCGGCAGGCTTATCAACTACAGAGGCCAGAAGACAAAGATATTCCATCTGCAAACGGCTGAGATAAGACAGGACAACAGGATCAACGGCACGGCCTGTAAGACCTCTGCCTTGTTGGAGGAAAGAACAGAAACAATATTAACTGTTTACTCCGTTAAGGAGAAGAGAAAACACTAAAGATTAGTAATAATTATTTATAACTTCCAGGATTAAAAAGAGAGGAGAGTGAAGAAAAGAGAATTCAATCAATGAAATATTTGATAGACGTCAGAAAAAAGGAAGGCATGGTCATTAAAATAATAATAAAATGGAAGGAGTGAGGCCAAATATATTGGTAAAAGAAATCAGTGAAAAAGGATTACGTCACCTATTTAAGGAGCAGACATTCTCATGTTTGATTTTAAGAAGACCGTTCAGAACAAAATTAAGCTATATGTTACCTAAAAGAGATAAACTACAAACAGGACGGCACCTACCTAAAAGATGAATATAGAGATACTAAAAGACATGTGAGGGAAACACCAACTAAAAGAAGGTGCAGCAATACTAATAATAGACAAATCAACAAGACAAAAATACACTTTTTAGTCTAAATGGGTCATTACTTATTTTAAAAACAGATCAACTCACATGGAAAAGGTAACAATCCTGATTGAACACTAAGCACCTCAAAGTCTGTAGAGCAAAATGGTCGGAGAAATTGACAACACCATAAACATTAAAATTTCTGAATTTCCGGTTGATAGGTACAGCAGATAAAAAACCAGAACTCACAAATCTAAAGATCTGAGCAGCACAATTAACAAAGCGATCTACTGGACAGAAACAGTGGCCTCACAAGGAATGCTTAGACGACATACGAGCTAGGTAAGAAGACCACACACATATTATTAAAAAGATGAATCTCTACACTTACCAAATAATCATTTACAAACAGATCACACAATCTGACCACAATGGAATATACAGTTGACCCTTGAACAGCATGGGTTTGAACTGTGTGGGTTTACTTATATGCATATTTTTTTCAATAGACATACTGGAAAATTTTTCCGAGGCTTCTTACAGTTTGAAAAAATTTGCAGATGAATCATGTAGCCTAAAAATATTGAAAAAATTAAGAAAAATTTAGGTAAGTTAATGTGTAAAGTATATGTAGATACTAGTCTACCTCTGCCTAGGCATAAAGTGAGTGATAGCTAATATAAAATTAATAATAGGCTAGTTTTCTTACTGTCTTATAACTTTGCTTTCAAAAATTACGTTACCATACAGTATCTCTGTATCTCTGTATCTCTCTCTCTCTCTCTCTCTCTCTCTCTCTCTCTCTCTCTCTCTCTCTCTCTCACTAGTGTATAGGCCAGGCTACTGTGAAGCTATTGTATTGATGATAATAGGCTACCATAAGGCAATTATACTGCTGCTTTTTCATTATCAATGCATCAATCATGATACCTATAATAGTAAACATGATTTTTCAAATTATCTTTTCATTTTTGATATTTACTGTTAGCAATAAGTATAACATCTACAGTGCTTTGTATCCGATAAGACAATATTAATGTAGGTACTGACACACAATTCATCTTATAGACAGACAACATAAACTTAATGGTATTGTTAAATACAGTACAGTACTATAAATGAATTTTCTCTTCCTTATATTTTCATAATAACATTTTCTTTTCTCTAGCTTACGTTATTGTAAGAATACAGTATAACAACATGTGTTATATATAAAATGTGTTCAACTGTTTATGTTATTCGTAAGGTTTCTGGTCAACAGTAGGTTATTAACAGTTAACTTTTGGGGGAGTCAAACATTTTATGCAGAATTTTGACTAGGCAGGGGTTAGCACCCTTAATCCTGTGTTGCTCAAGGGTCAACTTTAATCTGAAATTGATAACAATGTTATCCCCAAATAATTATTCATTTGAAAATTTAAGAATTCAAAACTAAACAGTTCATGGGAAAACAGCAATCATAATGAAAATTAAGAAATATTTAAATGAAGTCAATGAAACACTACACATCCAAATCCAGAAATACAGCTAAAGGAGATTGAAAATGATGTCAAGAATTAAAGAGGGGGCTTCCCTGGTGGCGCAGTGGTTAAGAATCCGCCTGCCAATGCAGGGGACATGGGTTCTAGCCCTGGTCTGGGAAGATCCCACATGCTGCGGAGCAACTAAGCCCGTGCGCCACAACTACTGAGCCTGCGCACCTGCAGCCTGGGCTCTGCAACGGGAGAGGCCACGACAGTGAGAGGCCCATGCACCGCGATGACAAGGGGCCCCCGCTCGCCGCAACTGGAGAAAGCCCTCGCACAGAAACGAAGACCCAACACAGCAAAAATAAATTTAAAAAAAGAATTAAAGAGGAAAGTAGATAATAAACAACTCAAGAAAGTAGAAAAAAAAAAATCAAATTATTTTTAAAAGAGAAAGTACAAAAACACAGCATAAGTAAATGAAAATACTAGATATTAGAAAATACTAATAAACTAGGGAACCTTCTGAAAAAATATGAAAGAATAAGATAAGTGAGCTTTACTAGGAATTGCAAAAAGGACAAAATTATCAATATATTAGAAACATGTAAAGAATGAACAAGTAAGTAATATTTCTGTGAATATATACAAAACCTTAGAGAAAATGAACATTATAGAAAAAGAATTTAAAATACATAAAACTTTTAAAACCTACAACTGTTACTTCAATTGAATCATTAGTGAAAAATTCTAACCCCAAAGCACAATGTCTACATAATTTTAAAACTTTGAAAATACAAACGGTGTACATTTTTTTCACACTGTTCCAGAGAATTTTTTAAAAAAGCAGTTACTCAACTCTTTTTTTAATCTGTAATAATATTAACACATACGCCACCCAAGAAAATTAGAGCAAAGGTAAATTATTGATGATTACTTCAGAAAATCCTGAACTAGTAGCAAGCCAAATGAAAAAGATGTTAAAGTTATGCTATGATAAAGTGAGAGTCTTCCAAGGAAGTCAAGTATTTTTTAGCATTCAAAAATCTGTTAGTGAAAGTAACCACATTCCAGATAGAGGGAGAAAATCATGTAATCATCTAAAGAGATATAGAGAAAGAATTTTATAAAATTCAGTATTTTTCTATGATAAATGTTAGCAAACAAGAAAATAAAATAAAAATTTTAAATACAGGGATTCCAACAAAACCAATACAAAACGCATGATAAACGGGGAGCACCCTGGAATGTCTGGTATTACCTTTGTTTAACATTGGACTAAAGATATTAGATATTGCAGTAAGTGAATAAAAGATAATATACACTGTCAGGATAAAAATAAAAATATTCATTATTACAAATGATTTAATTATCTTCGATGAAAATACAAGAAAATTGATATTCATTACTAATAATAAAACTTAGCATAGTTCCTGGGCACACAACCATTTCTTTAGACCAACAGAAACCTACTGGATAACTCAATATAAAAACCCCATAAACAAGAGTGAGTAAACTCCTCTAAAATGAGTGGGAATCAATTTTTAAAATGTAGTGCAAAATGTTTATAGAGAAATAATAAGAAATTTGAAAAACATAGAAAGATTTCTCTCCTAGATAAGATTAAATATTTAAGATGTCATTCTCATCACATATTCTCTATAATTAATGTAATTGCAGTAAAAATGTTCACTGCGTGTGTGTGTGTGTGTGTGTGTGTGTGTGTGTGTGTGTGTGTGTGCTCGCATGCAGGTATGTGTGACTCATCAAGCACATCCTAAAATTCGCTCTTGGAGAGAACAGCCAAGAAGACAATAAAGAAGGATAAAGAGGGGGAAAAATAGGTTCTGCTCTATATGCATTCTGTTTTTGTCTGTGATTGAATTATCTGATTAGCTAAAATTTCAAATATATTATAAAATATATTAATTAAAATTCATATTATTGGACAAAGGTTAGACAAAAATAGCCTAAGAGAACAGATCCAAGAGCTCAGAAACATGCCCCTATGGGTATGAAAAGTTGGTTTATGGCAGAAATGGAACTTCGACATAGCAAGATGGATAAGAGAAATATTCAGTAAATAATCGAGAAACTTTGGTTATCCACATAAAATATAAAATTTGATCCCTAGTTCACAAAACGTATAAAAATAAATTTCAACTATCTTAGCAGATGCTATGGGCACCCCATCCATATTCCCTGGGCATCAAATTTCAATACATGCCAGTGTGTCCTATGCAGGCATACGTATTCTACCTGTGGGTTTTCACTCACTGATGGGGGATGGGGGGAGGCAGGAAGTACCTTGGAGTTAATACCCCTGGGAGAAGCCTCAGCCAGTGACAGATGGATGTTGGACTTTCTATTTCTGCCCCTCAGGAAGGATAACTCTCATATCCTACACTGTCTTCTAGGGTTTCCCAGATGGACTTAACCACAATGGCCCAGAGCTATAATTATTTGAAAATGTATCCTTTATTGGTTTCTTCCCTTTCCCTGTCTCATGTTCTCATTTCTCCATCAGTGCTGTGTTGTTCTAGCTCCCATATAAACTTATTGCAATTTAATCATTGCCTCTGGGCTTGATTTTAAGGAAGTCCAACCTAAAACAACTCTAATACTTTTAGAAGATACTTAACAATATATGATATTATAGTTGGGAGTGAGTGTGTTAATTAGATAGAGAAAGAGATATAGATAATCAGATACAGATATAGAAAGACATAAATTTAGTCAAATTATATAATATCAAAGTTAGAAATTAAATAAATGAAATTTTAAAATTTATATGAAAACTATATATAAAAATACCAAAGGTTAAAAACAATCTAAAGGCTAGAAGATATCTGCTGCACATATAATTAACCAAGCGTCCATATGGAGAATAGATAAGAATTTATAAAAATCAATGACTAACACGGGGAGGAGGAAGGGTAAGCTGGGACAAAGTGAGAGAGTGGCCTGGACTTATATATACACTACCAAACGTAAAATAGATAGCTAGTGGGAAGCAGCCGCGTAGCACAGGGAGATCAGCTCGGTGCTTTGTGACCACCCACCTACAGGGGTGGGATAGGGAGGGTGGGAGGGAGACACAAGAGGGAGGGGATATGGGGATATATGTATACATATAGCTGATTCACTTTGTTATAAAGCAGAAACTAACACACCATTGTAAAGCAATTATACTCCAATAAAGATGTTTAAAAAAATCAATAACTAGAAAAATCAAACATTAGAGAAATGGGCAAATGCTATGAACAGGTAATTCACAGAGAATGCTAACAACCTGCTGATGAAAACATGAATTTCTCCTTTTCATATGCAGGTCAGCTGAAGTTTAGGGGGTGAAATAATTTCCTGAAGGTCACACAGCTAGTAAATGGCAGAGGAAGGATTCATACCCAGATATATTTAACTTCTAATCTTACATTTTCTACTTGTTTCATTATAGCATATCAAATGTCTTCCCATTACTATGCAGCTTCAGAAGTATCTAAGTTGAGGGGTTAGGCTATATACTTAGGATGCAACTAATCATACAGGATATTTGTCTCTCTTGATCTCCTTACTTACGAAAATCTTAAGGATTATAACTTTGCAGCCAAAAGTTGATTGTTTGTACTAGTGAAGAAATGACACTAAATGAAATTAATAAATGGTACCCAAATGACGGTTAAGCCAATATTTTAAATATTGAACATACTAAACACTTCTCATAAGATTTTCTAGAAAAAACAAAAGTTGATTTGAATTCCATCTTTTTGCCTACCTTGGGTTTCTCTCTTAGAACAATAACTATGCAAACACACACAGGGCTCAGCACTGTAAATCCCACACCAGAATCTACTGAAATTCGGGATAATTTGTATATAATTCAACAAATACTGAATGTGTTCTGTATACAAAGATATATAAAAGGTAATTCCCAATCCCCGAATCCTCAATGTTTCTTATCTAAGTCAGTAGTTAGAATGAGACAAGTACACAACGACTACAGGAAGAAATAAAGCAAAAGAATTGTCAAATAAGGGCACAAATAAAATACGTTTGGAGTGTGAAAGACGGGCCTTTCATTTTGCTAATGAAGCATCATTTTGTATGAATAATATTCAGATATTCCTACATCGAGTTGCTGGTATTTTTAAATACAGGCTATCGCTGACATTAAAAAGAAAAAAAACAGATCTTACTCATAGAAAATCCATACAGTGGCATAACCTACAGCCACTAAAAATATTAGAGCAATGTGAATTGACTGATTTACTATAAAACAAAGTGGATGTAAATGTAAAATTTTTAATCCCGTATTAATATTCATAGTGCCTTTCTGCTAATGAACATGTTTCCTCAGTGCAGGGGCCCATGGCAAACCTCAGCCTTAGAATCAGCACTTCCCCCTCTAAAATAGTGGCTTGCTTTTCCCTTTCTACAAGAGAGACATCTAGAATAAGTCAGCATAGGTGGTGATGGTTTATTGCTCTAGTTCATCTTATCCCATCTCTTCTTCCATTTCTAATTTGTTCATTTATTAATTAAATCAATGTTTATCAAGCATCTACAATATGCCAGGTCCCATTCTAAGTGCTGGATATACTGTACCGAATAGGATATAAATAGACCATGAAACATATGGCATATTATACACTTAGATAAGAACATCAAATCGCAATTCGTGGTATATACTACAGCGGAAAAGGACAAAATGCTTTGAAAGGGAACCATGGTGATTTATTTTAAATTGAATAGTCAGCAGAGGCATTACTGAGCAATGTTCCAACAGTGAACAAAGAGTGAGAAAAATCATTGCAAACAAAGGGTAGAGACGAGATCACGTACGAAGGTTCTATGGCAGGACTGTGCTTAGACTTTGGCAAGAGTGAGGCACTGAGAGAAGGCAGAGTAGCCAGGTGGCAGAGGGCACGATGGAGACGGGTGTGGAAAGGGCTGGCAAGGAAAGCAGGGATCCCCTCATGCAGGTCCTTGATATCAGTTCCTCGGTATTCTAAGGTCAATCATAAGCCATTAAAGGGTTTTAATCAGGGACATGATCCATTTTTGGTTTGTGGATAATGGGTCGGAGGGAGGCTAGGACGGGAATGAGGGGACGGATGAGAAAATCTCACTGGTCCCCGGAGGAAACGGGAGCATGGCTTGGGGCAGTGGCAGAAGATGTGGAGATTAAACGATAGACTTGGAACCAAATAATTTGAAAATGGAAATGACTGGACTTCATATTAAAATTCCTGGTGAAAGTGAGATCCAAGAAGGAAATTGAACTAGAGAATTCAAATTAGAAGTCGGAATTAGAAAAAGAAATTAGAATTCTCTTTCTCAGAATACACCACTAGCCTACTGCTGATACAATTCTGATTAAACACAGACACATGCGCTCACTGGAAACAGGTTACACATTCATTATGACCCTTACTCTACCTTTCCTTGTCATCAGCAGTAGATCATTCTTAGCACTGCTAATGAGTACTTCTTTCTGAACTTCTTCATCGGGACCATCATCCAATTCCTCTGCCCTGTTCTGCACATGATCAGATGCCTTCTCAGTTCTCTTTCCGAGAGAGCTCGGTCCAGATCACACTTCTTTGGGATGCGCTGGTTTGCTACACCTTTCTTTGTTCCTGCTTTGCAAGGCTCCTTGCCTTCCATTTGAGAACATTCTAGTCCTCTTCCCTCTGTCCTCTACATAAACACAGTTCTTCACCGACCGTGATACTCATTGGAGTGGCCATCAAATCAGACTAAACCTACAGGAAGACCTACTCAAGTAATTTCTGGATAATTACTAATCAATCTCAGAAATATTCTTGGTTTTAGGGCATAATAAACTCTTTAAATTCTATTGTTCAGTATTAACAAGAGGGCTTCCCTGGTGGCGCAGTGGTTGGGAGTCCGCCTGCCGATGCAGGGGACACGGGTTCGTGCCCCAGTCCGGGAGGATCCCACATGCCGTGGAGTGGCTGGGCCCGTGAGCCATGGCCGCTGAGCCTGCGCGTCCGGAGCCTGTGCTCCGCAACGGGAGGGGCCCCAGCAGTGAGAGGCCCGTGTACCGCAAAAAATAAATAAATAAAATTAACTAGAGAAACTTTCAACAAATTGAGTACTAAGTTTAGAAAATCCTTTTTTTCAAAACCAATTACATCTCTAACTTTCTCTCAATGCAGTTCCTTTATTCATCTGTTTAATGTTCACCCAGCGATCAAGTGTTCAATTATTCATGCAAAAGAATTTTTGCCAGTTACTTTCTTGGTGGATGTAGTGAATAGTTATTCTATCAGCATATAATCCCTCATTTTCATATTCTTGACGGGGTAATGACTTTAGACTTCCCCCCAACAAGATGCATTTGCTAAAATCACTTAAACAGTAAGATGAGGTTCATATTCTACACCTGAGACCTCCCTTCTTACTCTAGGAAAAAGCACAGTAGCAATAGTTTTGAATATTTATTTAAAATTTCTCACATATTCATATGCCAAGTGCCCTAAGTCTTTTACTGCCTAATCCCAGTTCCCTAGCTAATCAGTAGTATTGTCATATATCCTCAGTCATTTTTCTGTAAAAGAATCAATTCCATTAGGTTGGTAATTTGCCTGAAATCTTAATAAACTGTATTTTAGATTAAAAGTTTATTTACCTGATTAGCGATTCTACTTATACCACATTTTAAAGCTACATAATCATTATTTACATAAGAAACATCACAGACAACTTCTGCAAAAATATCAACCATTTTCCTAGCTCACAAATTACCACACTTTTAAACTCAAAGGGTTTTTCATTATAATTAAAATACCCTTCCTCCTGGGGCTTCCCAGGTGGCACAGTGGTTGAGAGTCCGCCTGCCGATGCAGGGGACACGGGTTCGTGCCCTGGTCCGGGAGGATCCCGCGTGCCGTGGAGCGGCTGGGCCCGTGAGCCATGGCCGCTGAGCCTGCGCGTCAGGAGCCTGTGCTCCGCAACGGGAGAGGCCACAACAGTGAGAGGCCCGTGTACTGCAAAAAAAAACAAAAAAAACAAAAAAAACCCTTCCTCCCTAGCAATGACCTAGAAGCATTTAACAAGACTATAAACACCAAATCCATCAGCAGAGCAGGTCGTTCTGTTGGGGAAAACAACTGTGATGCATCTTCAGCTGTTTCTCAAAATCAGAGTCCATAAAGACCACCTATTGAAAAGATCAGTGTGCACACTTGTGAAGCAGTATTCCAAAGGTCTGAAAGGGACCTATGACTCCATCTTTACAACAACCCCCCTCGAAAGGATTCTTATGCCCACCAACATGTGAAAACCCTGGTGTTAGAATAGGCCGCCAGGCAGGTATTAAACGACTATGTAACAGGTCACTAGAAAGAGGATAGGATTAATCTATTAATTCAGCAGAAGACTGTGCTGCTGATATAAAGGACATTACTACAGAAATGACATTTTTCTTTATTCCAGTCCTTACATAAAAGCAGAGAGAGAATCTGTGGAATCACAGTAAAAATAAAAATCTTGTAAAAATAAGTGAGTAAAGAGTTACCTTAAAATTTTAGGACTATAGCATCACACACAGAATTACAAACACTTCTCTCATCAAATGAAATTAAAACATGTTAAGCCTAACAATAGCTGCCTCTTGAAATCAAGGGTATTGTCTGTGACGGCACGAATTCGCCACGATTTAAAGAGTGACAGCGCCACACAGCCACTTGCTGAGAATATTGCCTGTGAGTCGACCTCCCTCCTTGCCCAGCTGTCATTACTGTGTAATCAAAGAGATATCAAGTTATTCCTCTGATGCCTTTTTCCCATTTTTCTGAAATTTGTCCTTTTCTTGTAATGAGTGATGAGTAAAATTCTAAGTGCAATACTGCTACACCTAAGGAGGTGCTTTCTTAGAAGAAAAAGAAAGCTGTGATGAAAAAGTCCCTTTTCCCTATGCATACTTGGAAGTAGCAATCTATTTGTAGGGATCTGGGGAAACTGTATTTTTTTGTGCCTTAAAATTCAGAGCTCTCACCTACACACAAGATGACAACACACAAAGAAGCAAGACTCATCTGACATACAATATATGTTTAATGAATATTGAAGAATTAATGGATGGAGAAGTAAATGAGATTTGACAGAAATCTAAAAATTAGAAAAATAAAGTCATATTTTGGATATGACTGGATACTTCTGAAACAAAGAGAGGGATGCCTAATCCCTGCAACCCCCAGAGCCTTTGCATATTACATCAATGTGGAGCATCAGAGCAAAACTAGGGTGCTCTTAGCTGGATAACAAACCCAGGAGTTTTCCTGGTAACAGAAATAGGTCAAAGAGAAGTAAGTTGGTTTCTGGTAAAGCTGAAAATGTACGTCTTGAGCTTGAGATGATGACATGGCGATATAAAGCTGGAGCTTACAGAAGGATTGGAGCTGGAGAAAAATACTGAAGAGTCACGTAATAACACACGGGAACTACCACGTGCCAGGTGCCGTATTAAGCAGATTTGTCATCCCTCTTTGTCATAAAACCCTTGAACTGGGTTGTTATCCTCGTGAGAAACTAAGGCTTGCTCAGGGCCACACAGTGATGAGTGCTCACACATCACAGGCAGTTAAGACATTCTTGGCAAACATTTCTGCAAAGCCAACATAGGACACACGTCATCGGACACCAAGACCCACCCTCATCCGCTTTCCCACACGGCGCCCCCCCCAGTGCTTTGCTGGCAGCATGTTTTGCATCCTGGAGCTGAAATGGCATCCAGTGGAAGGAGAACTGGCTCTCACGAGCCCAGGATTTAGTTCCATGTGTGCGTCTTATAGCGGGCAACACTTTCTGCCACATATTCCACGGATAATCATGTCAGAAGAATTGTTGGGAGATAAATGTGAATTAAGCATAGCTTCTCAGTGTTTGGAAGAAAAAAAGAGCATAGTACAAATTCAAGATAATTAATATTTATGTGTTTTCATTCTTGCATTAAAAATAAACAAACTAAATAAAACTAATTTAATTATCTCTATATTCACAACATCTAGCATCCATAGAAGAGAGGGAAGGAGTTAAAGCCATTTTCTGCTATCCAAAGTCATAAGAATTTTAAGGTGATTTCCTGTAGGGAAGCACTTTATAGAATATACTAAAAATTTCTGATTAAGAAAAGAAGCTTCTCAGTGCATTCTCCTTTCATCAACTCCACTGATCACCCCTATACTTTTGGAGCCTTGAATCCTGCTATAATGTTTTCCTAACTCTAAAAGCTATGCTGTCTTCAGACATTTTACATTTTCTCCATTGTCCACTCTATTCCTTTATTCAGCACATAGGAATTTCTTCCGTGTTTGAGAAATTCCCACTTCATATCCGAATATGCCACTTATAATGGATTCTAAAAATGATCATTATGTTCAACAATTATTTCTTCAATGAAATGCACTGGGCAACAATTCTGTGCACACAAATGGAAAATTTCAGAAATCTATATAATTCAGATAGTAGCTCGAGTTGTCCAAATATCATGCAGCCCAGGGCTTCCCTGGTGGCGCAGTGGTTAAGAATCCGCCTGCCAAGGCAGGGAACACAGGTTCGAGCCCTGGTCTGGGAAGATCTCACATGCTGCGGAGCAGCTAAGCCCATGCACCGCAACGACTGAGCCTGCGCTCTAGAGCCCGCGAGCTGCAACTACTGAAGCCCACGCACCTACAGCCCATGCTCTGCAACAAGAGAAGCCACTGCAATGAGAAGCCCGCGCACCACCATGAAGAGTAGCCCCCGCTCGCCACAACTAGAGAAAGCCCGCGCACAGCAACGGAGACCCAACACAGCCAAAAATAAATAAAAATAATAAATTATATAAAAAAATCATACAGCCCAGCACCAGTGCACATATGAAACACTTATTAAAATGTCCAGTGTTGTCAGAGATGTGGAGGAACCAGCAGTCACACCCACGCTAGCGAGAATTTAAATTAGAAGAGGTACAGCCGCTCAGAGAACAATGAGGCATCTCATCCACAGTGAAAACGTGCACCCCCTTTGACCAGGCAATCCCACTTCTAGGAACTTCCTGCACCTCAGCATTAGCCTACGTATAGAAAGATACATGGACTAGGATTCTCATTATAGAAGATATAAAAATCACAAAATGCCCACTAGCAGAAATATTAAATAAAATATGGTCATGTAAAGTATGTAATGGGATCATATGTAATAATAAGAAACACATAAACAAATGGAAAGATAGCCACAGTATATTGCAACATAAAAAAAAAAGCAAATTAGAGAACACATTTTATAGTACAAAGTCAAGAAAAAAATCTAGATCTATGTGTATATGTGTGTGTACATGTACGCAGACTTGAGTGTATGGAAAAATACCTGCAGAGACACCCAGCAAATCATTAGTAGTGATTACTTCTGGAGAACAGGATTGGTCGGGAAAATTGGGGTGAGAGATTTCATTGTATACCTTGTAAACCTCTATTATCTCCAGGGACAAGTGTCACTTCTGTAATTGAGAAACTCAAAGCCGTATAGGGGTAAATCATGTACATTAAAATTCTTAGATATGAGAATGAGAAGACCCAAATCCAGGAATATATATTTGTGGCAACATGGTGTGGTGTCTTAAACCTCTAGAGAATCACCTGGGTAAACAAACAGGGGCGTTCAGAAGTTCACACCTAAGGATGATCCATACAGACTTTCCCCTGCAGAGCCGTCTCCTGAATTTAACTTCCAGGAAGGGGAAATACCCTGATGCCACAGGCAGTTTCTCTCCCTTGGTGACAGAATATGGGGTCTGATATCAGTAGAGGTGATTTACTTCATTGTGCCACTGTGTCTCTATTATGTTTCTAGTTTGTCATAACAGTACGGTGTCATACTTTTCCTTTCTTCCTCTCTCTCTCTGTTTCTCTTTCTCTTTAAGGACAAAAATAATGAATTTTCCAAGCTGAAGTACTGAAACACACATTTTTTTCAGACTGGAAACGTAAGAAAATCACTTCTTAATACTGCATATTTCTTATAGTGTGCAAATCCCTACATCTAAAAATATTAAGAATGTTGCCATCAGACTTATAAGCACCTTATTTCTCCTGCAAATTTTAATGTACATTTATCTACATTAAAGAATTTACTTTATGCCATTACTTCACATTGGCACAGGCATATATAAACATTATTTGACAACAAATAAATTATCCTCGTGCCTTTTCTACTTTGCATTGATTGTCTCACTCCTGGTCCAGGGCCATGAATCTAGGGCTATTTATTAGTTCTCACTGATCGATTGACTCAGTTACTTAAAGGCTACATCTTGCTGGCTGTTGCTTTTCAAGTCAAGTAATTATAACTAGATTTTGTAAATGCGGCTTTAAAAGAAGAGAAAGAGAAAAACGTTTTTTTTTTTTCATAAAAAGACTCAAGTTTTGAAAAGGTACAATTCACTATAATTACAGCAGGCGATTACAAAATGCCTACCTCATGAATCTGAATAGATTACCTATAATCACATTAATGTGATTGTAGCCTAGATTTATAAAGCACAGTTGATGAAGATTTAACATGCCTTCTCACACCAAACCAAGCACGGTCTATCTTTTTAAAAACAGAAACAGGAATACATGCCAGTGTAACTTCACTCTCCATTTTCCGCTTCAGTCAGGTTGGACATCATTAAGGTTTCCTAGGCAGGGGATATCATTGTCTCAGGCTGGAGGCTGTTAAAGGCTTCTTTCTAGAGCAGCGTCACACCTGGTGACTGCTGGGAGGGGGTTATGACTGCAAGCTTTAGCTCTCATCACTTTAGGTCTAACAGGACAACTAACAGGTCAGGTGGGATGTTCCGAAATGTAATTTTAAAAATTGCTTTAAGTACTCCTGACCAAACGCCATTAACCTTCATACACCTCTACCAGAAAAGCAGAAAAAGCTCTTCTGAGGCTCGGCCGTGCTGTGCCAGGCAAGTGCCCCAGCCCTTGGTGGCAGGTGGCTGGATCTGTGGTAACGAGAGAGATGCCCATTGCGGATGATCAAATTCTGCAGAGTAGCAACTGAGAGACGAACGTGATTTAAAAGGCAAGCATATATTTGTTTGCGTGCTTTAATTTTCAACAAATGAAATTCGAGTGTTCTAATTTAACTGGCTGGTATAATAGAAAGATTCAACGGTTTGGGGTTTTTTGTGTGTGTGTCACACTCTTCAATGATCTCAGTTTATGAAGTAAACAGCTCTGGCTGCAATTTCAGAAGTAAGCATAATTATTTCAACAAATGTGAACGTGAGATTTAACGTAAGTGAATATGCTATGTAATCTGCATACCTGCTCATATTCTGTCGTAAAAATTTCTGTTTACATTTTACAGACGTGAAAATCCGTATCTTGTTACAAAGCACCTAGGAGGTGTAATTATCCTCTTTACACTTTCTTAAAGTCCCCTAAATACGATGAAGAAACCACCCTCATCAGATTCGCTGCTGTTCTTAGCTCAAGTCACCGTGTGGCTCAATGTTTTAAATGAATTCACAGCACTCACATCATAGATGGAGACGTGGTAACCTTTAATGATTACTAACAGAGGAAAGATTTAATTCAAGCACATGTGGAACAGAACACAGATAAAATGTCCAATTACATGGAAATTCAGAAGTATTGCTAATTTTTCTTGATATGGCAACGTGAATAATAATCTCAAAATTTAAAGAGGCAGTGTTCTAACTAAAGCAATTTATAGACTGAATATTTTGTGTAAAAACACAATGTAGACCTCCAAATTATCCGTTATGATTTACATTTAAAATATTGGTGTGATCCTCAGTCTTTTGAATTGAACCTACTGCCTAACATAAGCTCCTTTAATTAGCTAAGTAGATTTGCAGTCTCTCTTTTATTGGGTGAATTCCAATTTTACATCAGTTGGAACACTGCCTGTATCTAAAATCATTTGAAATAGCTGAGTTAGTCTCAAAAATATTAAAAGGTACTCTAAAACTGCATGTATTACTAATACTGCCTAATGCTACACATGGTCTCTAATACCTTGTGAACAATTAATGAATATTCATAAAACTGAATTGACACCAATAAACACGAATAGTGTCATCTATAAAATACATTGGCTAATCATTAACATTAGGATCCATGTTTTTATCACAAACTACATTGATACATTATTTTATTTTTTTGAAAGTCAAACAAACTTTAGAACTGTACCCTCAGGGTAATCTCTTAATATTTAGTATAGATATGTATAAACCCTAATGAAAGACAGTTCCACTTAATATGATGAAAGGAATTTCACATTTAGTTTTCATATTCCAAGTCTACTGTGAATTTCAGGTTAAGAAATCAGAAGCAGCAAGAGTAGATGCCATGAGGCTGATACCCAAATACTCTAGTTCACTGAAATTCATAGAGCTTCCATTTTTACATACGCTCCTAAATTCTTGTTACTAAGGTGGCCTATTTAACTGGTTCATTAAATATTTCAACCCCAGTCTAGAAGATCCCCTTTTCAAAAGAAATCAGCATGTATGTATATAGCCCTTACTATATATATTTTTATGTAAAAAAGTACAGGTCAGTCATGAACTCAAAGGTGAATTTTACTCTAAATGTATGTTAGCCAGATGCATGTTTGATTCAGAACAATTTATAACCCCGTTCCAAAGAAGTCCTAATATTTTACTTTTAAAGAGTTGTGCTAAAATGTTTTGATTTTATTAGGTGTGATGGTTATAAGTTAGATATCACCCTTCTGCTTAATTTTAAAGACAGTGGCTCAAAAATGTAAATGAGGATTTTCAAGATAAACATAAGGGTTAATATTCAAGCTTGGCCGGTGTCTCCCAATACCTAGACTATACCTGCTCTTACAAAATGAGGGGAGGAAACACCCATTATTATGTTTTATCTACTATCTCTTTCAGCGTTCCCTTCAAGCATATCCTAAAGAATACCCGTAATTCTTTAATTTTTTTTTTTTTAAGTCAAATGTGTTCAGGTCACATGGTGTTAAGGAAATGTCATCTGAGTTCTCTTTTGGAGATTCTTAAGGCCAAGAACACATAAGTTGTGAGAAATCCTCCAATAAAAACCCAAAACAAACAACAACAAAGAAGCAAAGAGAAAAACCCCTAAAACTAGCTATATTCTATTTTTACCAAATGATTTCCAAATTTTTGAACAGATCTAATATCTGTCTATTAGCAGTCTGATATCTGGGGCAATACCGTTCTATAAAATAATTTTTCAAAATTCCCCAACCAGTTTCCAAGGCTCTTCAGAACTTACTTCATATTTCATGAATGAGGCTCATTTTTATTTATTCTTTCTGATGTCACCAGAACCTATACCCCGATTACTTTTCACGTGGTTTATGGAAATACCCTTTCCTACCTTTCTGCTTCAGTTTTGCAGCCCTCAAATTCATCTCACCAGCACACGTCCAGCTGCATGTTTGTAAAGCAGTATTTCGCATAGTTACTTCATTGCAAAGACTCTTATATGTATAAACACAAGCTCAGATTCTCAAATTTACAATTCTAGACATCTGCAATGCAGCCCATTCTTGTACTTTAGTCCACCAGTTACCACGTGAAGCCCTGTTCTAATTCCCTGACCACGCTGAACGCAACTTTCTGGCTTATGCACCTTTGCTCATTCTGCCATGTTTCCTAGGATGTGCCCTTCATTCTGATCCATGTAACCAGGTCTGCATCTCTTCTTCAGATTCTCTCTATCCAAAGAAGCCTCACCAATCATATTAGTCTAAGGTGCTGGCTCCTTCCATGCCATTCTATTAGACCTTAACAACTTTGCTACCCTTAATCGTTACTCTGAATCATCGGTGGGCATACCTGTCTACTGTTATCTCTTTATTTGTATGTCTTTATTCCACAAACAAATTTGCCTCCTGGTGGCCAGGAACGTACGTTTAATTGTGTTTTTGCATCGGGAGAGCCTCTAACCTTGTACCTTCCAGCAGTCACTCAATACGCACTGCTGCTTATACTCTCCATGTATTTATCGATCACTTATCCTTGAATCGTTCACCAAATATCTAGTGCCTATTCGCTGCTGAGTCCGAGGCTTGGCACATTTTATTAAGAGCGGCCAGAAGGTCTCAAACTCGCGTTCTGTCCATCTCGCTGCCGCGTACGGGTGTAGACTGCTGTCGAAGGACGGAAGAAGAGGTGATAGCAAGCAGTGAAGTATTTTGGAGGGATGAGGGCCACAGTCATGGGAGAAGCTACACAGAGAAGATCACGGTGGCGGCCTTCAGCCTGTGCACAGACAGCGTGGATCACAAAGTGTCCAATTCTCTGTTAACGGCACTATTAGCAATGACCGAATGACACAAACTTCTCAGCTAGTGAGAGGAGGAATTCGGATTAAAGTCTGTCACAAAGCATGCTATAATTCTATAACCACTTAATATTTTTCAAAGGATTTTACGTGTATTATTTAATCAAATTTTATATTAACATCAATGAATCAGAAGGGCCTGGCACATCCGGTTGGTCCGATCTTCAATTAAGCAGCGACGCCTCAGTGAAGAACCTGAAATATAACCCCACTGTAATTAGACTGTCCTTACAGTACTAGTCTCCTTTGAGCAAGTTTATACAGACCCACTGTTGCGTATTACCTCTTTCCAGCACAAGGTTATCATCTATTTAGTCTATGAAAGCAGTATCCTACTGAACAGAAAGCGGGTAAACTAAAGACTTGTTGCAAGTTCCCGAGATCCCCACTTTGCATCGTAGGGACCCACGGGACCAGCCTCTGAGAGCTATACCTTTCAACAGATCGAGATGACATTTAAAATCAGTTCTTTGTGTTATGCTATGCTTCTAGAACAATAGGAACGTTCCTCCAACAATGTAGGCTAGAACAGTTGTGTGTGTTTCTTTAAAGGTAATAATAATACGAAAGCAGAGCTGGGAGTTGGGGACTTTAGTTTACAAACACCAGTTTACTGAAGCTGCTTCATATTAATAACTAAGTTCCAAAATGAGTCAAACAGAAATGGAATGCTGAACAATTAAGACTCTCTCCCCATAAGCCCATCTCTATCATTTTATTAAAGGCTACTGGGAAAACCCTTACTGAATAACTAATTCTAAATTATATTCGATGAAAACAAATTAATGTAATAATTTTCTTTCTGAAATTAATTTAAATCTCTGTGGATGCTGCAACAAATTTAGTCTTTACTATGCATACAAAAAGTTATGAAAAGCCTTATTGCACTCACCGCTTTAGGCAAAGATTCATTGTTTCACAGTCGCTGGTAATGGCCATTATTTCCATTTAGCAAACTTGCTTTAATCAATCATTTTTGCCTATCTGGCTCAAATCTTGAAAATTACTCTGTATTTTGTCCATATATATAGCACACTTGCAAAAATGCTATTGGTACAATGTGTACTGTTTCCAAAGGCTCTATTTTGTTTCTAGAAATCCTCCCCCATGTATATTTTTCTCCACTTTTATTCTTGCCATTGAATTCAAACACAGGAAATACAATCTTCATGCACATTATAAAGTTCAGATGCTGCTTTTAGTTGATTATTTAAGTGCAAAATGAATCTTCTGCACTTACAATGGGGTTATTTAAGTGACGACTCACTTTTGCTTTAGAAATGTTTCAAATTTCTATCTGAACATCTACACTAAAATTACCCTTTTCTTCTTGTTGATCAAAATCATGCTATTAGTAGGACTTAAAAATATATTCAACTCAAAAGCACGTTAGCCATGCCTTAAAAAAATAAATCCATTCATAATTAATCTAACAGCTATACATATTAACTCTATAAAATACTGAATACAGAAAAAATTAATTGAAAAGTCACAAATATTTTTGATGGTGTGAGGGAAAAAAACATTTAGAAATTAATAAATTAGAATGTTAGAAAAATCTATTGGCAGATGCCTGGTGGTCAGGACAGTGGCCCAAACAGGCATGTGTCCTGTCAATTCATAACCAGGATGGGGCCCGAGAGTCAGGGGAGAGGAGAAGAGAGTCCCATGTAACTCAGCAATCTCAGGGCAGTTTATGTAACCGCAAGTCAAGTCCTTCAGGTTGCCTCGATCTCTGTTTACAAGAACCCGGAGTGTTCTACTGAGAAGACCACAGATGAGCCCAACTCCAGATCAAAACAAGCCCACGGATGCCCTTAATCAGTGTCCTGACTACTACTGTGCCTGTCCCCTCCCCGCAGGGAGCTTACCGGGGCTTCCATTAACTGAAGACCCCCAACTGGGAAACTCTTCCCAGGCTCTGACAGCATTTCTCAGGGGACTGGCCTCTGCCCAGAGGTGAAGTCTCTGCTGCACTGTCCTGTACAGGCAGGTGCTGAAAACCTGCCAGGCTCAGGGAGTACTGAGAAGTCTCCAATGAAAGGCGACTGATCCTCTACTGCGATTTTCACCTTTGCCTTTTGCCACTGACACAGGCAGATCTCCACTGAGTGTGGGTGCAAGAAAACGTGTACCACCAGCACTGCTCACTCGGCCTTCCAACCTCCTTCCTTGATGATCTACAGACACAGAAGCCCTGGCTGTGGGCCGGGACAAGGCTGAAGCCCCGAAGCCTCTTTCAAGGCCCAAAAGAAGTAACCACTGGGACACAGTCAAACAGGGGGTAATGAAGGTGTGAGGACTTTTCAGGGACCCTGAAGCCTGAACAGTGCTCCTCACTCCCCACTGTGTGCTGTTACCTATTTTATTTCCTGATGCTGTTCTTTCCTCCCTCCCTCCCTTCTTCCCTCCCTTCTCTCCCTCTCTGCCTCCCCCGCTCCCCACCGCTCTTTCTTCCTTTGCCATTGACGCTCTTTTATATTTAGCCTCCCCTTTTTTCCTTCCTGGCTCCGCTCATTAAAAACTACCACTGTGCACTGAGTTTGTGTTGGTCCACTGTGTCAACAAAAAGGAAGAAAAATGCCTGGCTTCTGCCCTGACCCCATAATGAGCAGGGAAAAATGTACGTAGTATTCTAAGCATCTAGTTTTCCTAAGAGAATAATTTAAGCATGAAATCCATATGAGCAGGAAATTCAAAACAAAATTAAATCTTTTGTTAAAATAGAAACATAGGGTTGGAGGGTCAAAAACTGAGTGAGTCATTGGAAAACCCTATACGCATGTGTTTTATAGTTTGTAAAATTTAATAACAATAAATTAAACAAACTATGTCATTTATCTTTTTATTGGTAATAATCAACACTGTACAACTACTTTCCACTTGGTAGGCCTTACTCATAGGGCATTTTTCTAGATCTAGCCACAATATAAACACCCTCCTCACAAAGCAGTTTACTTTGTGTTAGAAGGTGGGCACAAAGGCTCTCCTTTTCTGTGTGTGCGAGAACTTCATCTTAATGTTCAGTACTTGTCTATGTGACTTTACTGTTAAAGGTCTCTAAATATGTGCCTTAATTCAGAACTTAGCATAGCTTGCAGCTCATATACTGAAATAGAAGTGCAAGCTTATTGATACAGAGAAAAGGGGCGGGGGACAGATGATCACAAGTGTTATGTACTTGATCTAATTTTCATTTTACGTAAGGGAAATCTGGATAGAGAAAGACCAGCATATTTTATTTATTCTAGTTTTGATTACTTTCCTCAGTTTCCTGCACATTAATGGAGTGAAACTACCCAACCTGGTCCTACTCCCTGGGTACTAATGGTAGTATCAGAACGGGGCCGGGTTTCTGGGAGGCACTCACCTTCCCAAACCTCAGCTTCATTTTCTACAGCATTTTCTACTCTTTCATCTGCTTAGAGAACTGTTTACAAGTAAACGAGGGTGGGATGTGTGTGCTTTGACAAAACAGTGCTACAAAACAGCATAGTCTTCCTAGTTAATTGTAGCTTACTTAGATATATGGCATCATGTCACTGGATTTACAGTTTGTGAATGAAATAAATACTGATATCATGTGATTTTCTTAGTGACATGGCAAATATCTGGAAGTAATCTTCAGATACATTTGGAAAAAAAGTAATAAGTTCCCGAATCTGAAAGAAGAAGATGCAGTTTAAATACACTGTCTGATCATCACCGTAAAAGAACTTAATTTCCACACATGCTTTAGTCCCTCTGCCAAAGCAACAGACAGGCTTTTCATCATCATCATCAACTTTTAGGTAATTCAGGAAATGTTTTGTCAATGTATAGTGGTAATAATTTAGCCAACTGAAACATATGTGATATAGTTTAGTAAATATAAAATATATATAATTTTCTTATGTGTTAGATTCTGCGTATCTTAGGAAAAAATCATTGCATTATATATATTTCATATTCTTCCATGGAATGTTTCTAACTTTTTAAGATGACATAATACAACCAAAGGACAAATACTCTATGTAACATCCCCAAACCATATTTTATGGCATGGCTTTGAAGACATCATCTTAGTGGTATGTTAATTGTTCTATCAGTGTGAGAGGGGCATCGGAAAGAGCTAGGAGCGTCCACTCAGCCCATTACAGAGGCACGGTGACCAGAGAGAAGGAATCACTGGCTGGATGTGTCAGTTATAATATCACAAAGAATCCAAGAGTCTAGAGGATGGCAAGGGAGTATTTAATAAGGATGGTACATTGCCTTAGTCAACCTTGATTAACTCTGGAAGATTATTTTAAACATACTGAAATGATAAACTCTTAAGGCTGATTTATAAAAGTTTTCATAGTCATCTTGGTCTTTAGCCACATGGAAAGTTGGATTTTAAAAAAAAAAAAAGGAACTGTAAAGAACTCAAGCAAGAAATAATCACACTTTAAATATGGAAAGTCATGCTGCAAGGTGCATCGTGCTTCCAGCAGCGTGCAAAAGCTGGGATTCTGATAAAGACGAAGACAGCAGCAGGCCCTCTCTCTTCCCCAAGAGACACTTTACATCCATCAGACTCTCAAAGCGATTGATGAGAAGTAATATCCCTGCTAACAATCAGTTCTAAAGTTATTCCTACCTATGAAATGAACCAATTTACAACTCTGTATATCTCAGTAATGACTATGTGCTTATTTAAACATAAAATCTATAAAACACACGCACAGAGACAAGCAATTCAGCAGCATTAAAGCTATAGGAATTGCTAGAGGCAGTCGATGAAGTAATGCTGAATCTGATCCCATTTTTATTCAGGTAAATATTGTACCCATTTGTCTGTGAACTACTTTTTTTCCATGCGCTCTTTCAATTATTTCTCAGTGAAAGAGAACAAATCCCTTTGCTTTAGACCTTTGCTTTAATGGCAGCGTTAATTTGAATCCTCAGACCATTGGTGGCCTTGTGTTAGCGTTTATTAGGCAGTAATACATACACAGTCACTTCATCAACTGAAGTTAATATTCTCTGTGTATTTAATTAGATTTGAGAAGAAGAGGAAAATCAGGTAACAGTGTTAGATTTACTCCAAAAATAAATCCAAACATGGCCTAGATTAAATGTGGATAGGGAATAAATTGATGATTGCGTGCACTGTGGAGATGTGGAATCATTTAAAAAGGTTTGGTCGCGAACTGCATTTCCAGACTCACAACTTCATACGACACCATGTAAAGCCCCAATTCTGGAGGGGTTCTTTTAATTGTAGATTATTACAGTTTTACTTACTATAGACATTTAGGTAAACAGCCCACTGAGACAACCAGAGGACGTTCTCATGGATTTCATGAATACACATGAAAAAAATTGCCAAACAGGGAAGCTATGATACAGAATCTGCGACATCACAATGGATCATACTTTAGTAATACATCACTTAAACCGCTGGTTTGAAAAGATAACTTCTTATGTGGATGGACCCCCTTTGTTACCTGAAATGTTACAAACATGGTTTTCAAGCAACAGCGGCCCAGGCCAAGTTCTAGAGGTTGCTCAGAGGTCCCCAGCCACTTAAGACAGTGTTCGTGTTGAAGGGTAAAATTAATCAATTAAATGCTATTAGATCTCATATAAAATACCTCCAACTTCTCATTAAGTGCCGTCAAAGCAAAAAATAAAACTTCCTTTCCTCGGTTTTCCCTCTGAGGTATCAGTTTGCTAATGCAGATGTTACAGACTCAGCTCCAGAGAGAAGAGTTTTATTATCTCCCCATCACAGGTTTTCCATAGGATGGGCCTCCTGTGTAGGTGTATTTCCATTTAAAATTTTCTTTCCTGTATATGAAACCTCATGGCTGAATTTGGTCACCCAAGCTGGGTTTTGTTTTCATTGACAGTTAATTGTCATAAAAATAATATCTTACGTGGTATTTCCTTTTGTACCTTATAATCCTATTTTCTGGGAGAAGAGGTCAAAATTATTTCGAGGAACTCATTAACAGAACAACAGGTATATGGGAGCCTCTGTGTTATTTCTTTTTAAGCTCAAACAGTCCATTTATTAGCCGAATACTGACAGTTTATACTATTTCAAACTGTTTCCCAAAGTACTGCTGCTAATACTACTGATACAACTACTACTTCTGTGATTTCCACAAATAATAAAAAGATTCTTTAACTGAGAACTTAACAGTAATAAGCACTATTCAGAATATTTATACAGACTAGAATCCTCACAACAATTCTATGACGTCAGTACTATTATCACCTCCGTTTTACAGACGACAAAACGAAAACAAGCGTTAAGCCACTTGTACACAGCTAGCAACTGGCCAAGCATTTGAACCAAGGCATTCTCCCTCCGCACTGACATGTTTCATCTCTAAGCTACCTCTGCATATATAACACAATAATAAATTGTTCAGGTAAACAGAAATAGAACAATTTCTTCAAGTAGTGAAATATAATTTATGATTGAAAAAATATAATACTTTTCAAATATTAAATATCAAAAAACAACATAATATTTAAAAGTAGGTTATATGTGACAACTGACATCTTTTTACATAAAAAATGTAAAAAGCAGCTGGGGCGCAAAGACATGAAATTATTTTCTTAGTTTCCAGTAATTAGTAGAAAGAACAAAGAGAGAATGCTTACTCTCAGAGGCTGATTTCCCCTCACTGAATTATATCACTATTACTAAGATGTTCCAGAAAAGTTAATTCATCTCCAGCAAGTTTTGATCGTATGTGAGGAGCAGCCTCTAGATGACTCTCAGGGACCCCTGCCTCCTGGCACTCATGCCTTTATGGAATCTCCTCCCTTAAGAGTATGGGCTAGATTCACACACTCACTTCTAATGAGTGAAATGCGGGATGCACTTCTGAGATTAGGTTACGAAAAGACCATGGCTTCCATACTGGTGCTCTTTCTCTCTCTTTCTATCCCTTTATCAATCAGTCCTCACTCTGGAGGAAGCCAGCTACTATATTGTGATGAGCCACATGGAGAGACCCACATAGAAAGAAACGCTCTCTACCCACGAGTGAGTACCTGGAGACAGTCAATAGGCACACGGAAGACCTTGGAAGAGGATCCCCTACTCAAGCCTGAAAATGACCGCAGCCCCAAGCAACACTCTGACTGCAGTCTCAAGAGGTGTCTGAGCCTGAATCAGAGTTAGGCGTTCAGATTCCTGGCCCACAGAAACTAAGTTCTGCAGGGTTTTTGTTTTTTGGTTTTTTTTAAGCAGTAACACAGAACTACTACACCATGCATATATTTTAAATATATAGAGAGAGGCAGGCACAAATACTTAAACCCACGCAAATATACTTAAAAACACATACCTTCAAAGACAAAATTCTATTATACTTGAGTTAATGAAATTGTCTTTATTCCAAGTTATGTCAACTCACGACAAATCAGACCAAAAAAATAAATTTTGTTTAAAAATGAGGTCTAATTAAGAGTTAATAGACAAAAGTTATTCTTCAAGGAGATGGGGAAGTAGTTAAAGAGGTTCCAGTTTTTCAACACAGAGATGGCCAAGTTTCTTCCCAAATTTAAGAATTCATTCTTCCACTTCCACATTCAGAAACTAGCCAAACCCATGCTCCTGTCTTTATGAAAATACAGCCACAGTTTAAGAAGTATCTTTTGTACTATTGAAAATATGCTGTAATCTTTTCATATAATAAATGGGATGTAACTATATTGCATTGGCAAATGTATTTTGAAAGTGATTCGTTGCTCCCCTCAAAACAATTAATCTCTAATAATTTGCACTGTTAATATCTCCTTGTTACTTTTATAAATTCAGCATCTTTTTTTAGAGTTCAAAAACAAATTGTAAAGTGGATCTCTGTAAAGTGAATGAATTCTGAAATTCATAAGTATTTGTTCAATCCTTAACCATTTCTGACACTTGTAGAATTATCAACAGACTATGGGTTTCATCCCTAAGTACTGTCTTCAAAAAATAAATGCAAAGTAATAAAAAAACTTTTAAAAAAGAGAAGTCCAAATCACAGTGGAAGTTTTTACCAATATCTAGTCCAATCAAATTTCAGAGGAAATGCTAAGTATTTATCCACAGAGTTTAAATGTGACTTTTCAGGAGCCTTTATGGTAACATTCAATAGCTGTTCTATAGGGTGAAGCTGTGAGAAAATCCAGTTGTGATCGAACAGCGCCCACTGGGCACATTCAAAGAGAGGGAAAGGATGATGGGGAAGAAAGAGTGTGCATTGCTTTTAAAGTTTCAAAGCTGAAAGAAAACTGCAGTGTACAATTTACATAGCATATATTTCCCCCAAATTCATCAATCTCATTTTCATCTGTTCTTAAAAACACATCTCATTTTCTTCCTAGAGGCCATAACTCCTACTGAGAGAAGCACTACACAGGGAAACGCTAAGAATGAGAAGCAATTCAGCTTTCACAGTTATAACCGCAGAAACACTTGACTAAAGGCAGGTTTTACGTAGATGCATTTTCTTCCATTTTACTTTCTTATTCACCAATATACTCATTACCTGACACTAATTTTTTAAGTTCCTTTAATGCCTTCATATTTATGTCATGATTCTTCCAAGTATTTGAAGTAAGCAAAACAGGAAAAAAGGAGAACTTCCCGTGTCAATCTTCATTTGCGTTGAATGAGTACCGTTCTTGAGGTTAGTGCTATTGTTATCAGTGGTACATTAATATGTCCTGATTTGTGCTCAGGATTGTAATAGCGAAAAATTTAAAAATTATAGAAAATAGTAAATGGAAGTTAAAAAAAAAATCACCACCAATGGATATCTCGAATGCCAACTTGGGAAAAGACCATGGTAGTATTAGTATTGCCTTAAAAGGTAGGTCAACAGCACTGACAAAGGAGGAAACTGCAGAACGGTTACGGTGGAGAGAAACATGGCCGGTCAGTCCCTCTTTCTGGTATGAAAAATTAGTTCAGCATTTCCTCCCTATTATTCTTGAACAAAGATATTAGATACAAAATATATTGATACATATATATATTACATATAAAAATATAGATATTTTTAGAAATCAGGCTTACTTTTGTTTTCCCCTTTAAATGACACCACTGGTATCTGTGCAGTTTAATAGACGTGATAGAACAATGTCGGTACGTCTACATTTTGTAGTGACCCTACTCTAGTCTAGGGTCTGGCATTTGCAAGAGGGCAGGCAGGGATCCGACTGCAGTTTGTGGTACAGCAAACTGGCCCTGCATGAGCCATTTCAACACCACAGACACTAAGAACGGTTCTCACTGCACATGTATTTGGTTCTTTAAGTTTACCTTATAGACCGATAATTAGTAAATATTTAAAATGGAAATGACTACTATTTCTTATGATCACCTTTCAGGTCACCATAGAAGGAAGAGGTAAGAGCAAGATAGCAGCCAGAGTAATTAAAGGGTATTAAACCTCAGATTAGTAGGCATTCAAATGCAGAAAGAATAATTTTTTAATGCTTCTTAAATTTGCATATAACATTATCAATATGAAGACCAAAAAACACATAAAATAAGGTAAATACATTTACATATATATATATAAACTATGAGAAAATGCATAAATTTTAATATGGGACATGTAAATATGTATGCAAGAGTATTTAGACCTGGAATGAGTAAAAAACTAAAATTTTCTTGAACTGTTTAAAAAACAGTCCTGCTAGCATCTTTCAAACCTACACATTTTAAAAGAGAAACAGATTCAGAAATCAGCTATTTTGATAACCAACCAGATTTTTAACAATGACTACTTTGGAAGGTAACAACAAAGGGATTTACTTAGCTTGCAGTTCAATATTTAATTCTAAAATCTTGTCAGCTGAGAAGTGGTGTCTTGCCTTAAGAAGAGTAAGAGGGATGATTTCATTATTGGATGTTTTGACTGTGCTACCATGATGTTGTTATTCTTTAAATATGTACTTCTTAGGACAGGAGAAGCTATATTTTAAGCGTCCCCTAAACTTTTCTTTACTTTTAGTAAGAAGTAGTACTTACAAGTAAAAAGTTAGACAACATTCGCCCATTAAAGGACTTTTTGAAATTAAAATTCACTGATCCATTACTTCTTCAGGGCCTTACATTATATCTCTGCAAGATATCTGAGAATCTTTTAGAAGTATTGCGCATACTTATTCTTCTAACAGGCTGCTTGATGACTTGCAGTCGCATCACAGAATGCCACAATTCTAAGTTGGTAATAAGAGCAGATGGTCCTAATTATGTAAGTAACTTGCAGTAAGCATGCAAGGGAATTCAGAATATTGTGTGTGCGTGCATGCATGAGTGTGTATGCAAAAAACAGTATGGAAAACCAGAGAGAGAGAGAGAGAGAGAGAGATGCAATAAATACACACACAATGTATATCTACTCTATAGTATTTCCTGTACAACAAATCCTTCAGGCTTGAAATATATTGAAGAGGGCAGTATGCTCTGTAATGTAGGAATAGACTGCAAAAATAATTTCTTAACCTTTGTGCTTCCCTGTTTGGATGGTGTTCTGATGTCTTCGAGCGTCACATCAAAAGAAGGGAGAAGCGTTATTCACATTCATTCTACAGCTAACTATTTGCCATTTTAGGAATTGCCAAAGTGTCACACATTTAATATACATTTCCATTTCCCAATTTTGTAGAACTGACAACACTATAACCTTTTGAAATTAACTTTGACCCAAAGATTCTTTCCTTGCAAAAGCTACTGTCAATACCGATTGCAATGAATATATTAAATTGTATTCAGTCCCTGGATTTGAAACTAAAATCACACAGAAATGTACGCTACATACTCATTCTAGCAGCACAAAAAGATTTCAAAGACTGACATACTTCAATTAAAGCAAATGAGTAGACATAAAACTGTAGAATGCCACATCCCTCCATAATTATGCACTTAACAGTCTGAGTTCAGTTTTGCCTACTTAAACTCTGTTCCTGTGAGTAGTATCCCATAATGCCCAGTACAATGAGATTATTCAAATTTGTAACAGGTGAATCAAGCACTCGAGAAGCTGAATAAAATAATATTCAAATTATAATTTATGCATATTTAAAAGAGCTTAAGGTGTATTAAGGTGTAAAGTATAAACTACAATAAACGTTAATAAATTATTAATGGTGCATTCTGACAATAATTAAAGATGGGCTTGATTCAAATAGAATTCCTGCAGGGGAAAACATGCACATTTTATTTTATGATTTAAATTCTGCAGAGAGCACAGTTTGATATGCAACACTTCAGAGAATTACAAGCTCTAGAAACAATCAAGTTTCATTTAAATGATAAAAATTAATACAGATGTTATTTTAAATTAAATTTGAAGCACTTTTATAGGCAGAAAAAATGATTATGGAAATTATGAACCTTAAAATACTTGTAATCCACCAAAGATGATGTTTTAAATTGCAATCAACCTGTCATAGTAATTTTCCTCTTTAAAAATATATGTTAAGAGAGTAATTTTGGTTCAGAAAGTCAGTTTTCAGCTCTTTGTCATCTTTATTCCCAAATTAAAACTTGTAAGATTGATGATTTACGGGTCAAAATGTGAAGGTTCACAAAAATACGAAAAGTCTTTTGTGAAGAATTAAAGCAACACAGCTGAATAAAAGTTAAGGAAAAGATGGTTACACCTCAGAAAGCAAATAGGTGGCAAAAAGCAGGAAGATTAAAAACACACTCATACCAATGGCAAACTGACATTTTCCACCCGTACAGAACATCTTACTGTTATCATAGACTTGATGTGGAAAAGTATTTATTTACCAAATGGAATATGTACAAATTCTGTTTTCTTAAGACACCTAACACAGAGCAGTGAACAGGTGAATATACCTTAAAATACCCTTTGAGTTGGCTCTGGCTTTATTAAAACTGAAGGAAAAACAAAGCCATACCCATCGGAAAGTGCACTGTGGCCACCAGGGAAAACCTGTGGACCTTTAGTGGGATGAGAGTTCAAGAGGTCACGTCATGAAATCCTGTGGCCTCCATTCTCCAACACCAGGCAATAAAAAACCTCACGTTCCTTTCAAACTCCCAGCAGCTGAACCTGAATGAGGAGCCCGAAATTTAGCGTGGGGAAAACTAAACACTGTTGTTCAGCCAGATTTTCACTGGGTGGTTTTGGAAACGGTGGATAAATTGTGCATACGCCAAAGGTATTTCCAGACATTAGGCAGCCTTCACGGTAAAGGATGCTTTAACCTCTACCCCAAACCTCACTGTTTTATACTGTAAATGTATTTTAAGTTATCTTTAAGTACTAAGACATACCATATGCGGGATGTTTAATATCTAGGCCCAGAATGTCATGGCCCCAGGAGCAAATGCTCTGAAATGCAATGCCAGTTTGAGATGATGTTTTAGCACACAAGCCATTATGCCTCATTTAACTTTCCTTAAATCCCTGAAATAGATGAGCAATAACACAGTGATAGTCTTGAATAATTTATTATGTATGGTATCACATAATAAATTTGAAGGCTCAACCCAAAATTCCTGGTTGTGTGATTATTGGCCATTTTTGGATGTTTGTTAGATAATAAAATGCATTTCATTAAATAGATTTCCTCTGAAGTAACTGCATACATCTATATTTACGTAAGTCCACTGAAATGTACTTTTTCAAAAGGTTTTTAAGGATCTATCCTTCCTGTAGTGTTCTGAATCTTCTGTCTCTGTAGAATGGTAAAAGGTAATCTGGAGATGCAGAAAGAGAATGCATTATTCCTGTCCTGCCCCTTGGTTCAACAGAACCATTTTTTTTTCTTTCTTTTTTTTTTTTTTTTAAGATTCTGTATATATGTGTTGGCATACGGTATTTGTTTTTCTCCTTCTGACTTACTTCACTCTGTATGACAGACATAGCACAGGGAGATCAGCTCGGTGCTTTGTGACCACCTAGAGGGGTGGGATAGGGAAGGTGCGAGGGAGACGGAAGAGGGAGGGGATATACGTATAAGCATAGCTGATTCACTTCGTTATACAGCAGAAACTAGCACACCGTTGTAAAGCAATTATACTCCAATAAAGATGTTTTAAAAAAAAGAGAGAGAGAATACATTACGTAAGTATTACTTTATTCTCATATCATGCTTAATGTTTGCAAGGTAGGGTGGTAGGTATACAGTAATAGTATCAATGTAGAAATAGTAGGCAAACAGGCTTTGTGTCATTGTCAGTGACTCAGTTTATAGTTACAGAATATTAAGGGAGAAACTCGAATATAAAGTCACTGCTCAGCCATAAGAAAAGACTAAATCTTCCCATTTGCAATAACACGGATGGACCTGGAGGGCGTCATACTTGGTGAGGTAAGTCAGAGAAAGACAAGTACTGTATGTTTCCACTTACATGTGAAAAATTTAAAAAATAAAACAAATGAACAAATACAACAAAACAGAAACAGACTCACAGATACAAAGAACAAACTAGTGGTTATTTGAGGGAAGGGGCTGGGGAGAGGACCAAAACAGGTACGGGAATTAAGAGATACAAACTACTAGGTATAAAATAAGTCACAGGGCTGTAATGTACATCATAGGGAATGTAGCCAATAGTATTTTAGAATAACTTTATAAGGAGTATAAGCTATAAAAAATATCAAGTCACTATGTTGTACACCTGAATTAATATAACACTGCAAGTCAACTATATGTCACGTAAAAAAACAGTCACTTCTCTAGCTTTACAGAACTTGGATTTCACAAAGCTGTAACTCTGGGAGGGGTCTACGAATATAAAGGGGTATGTTCGAGCCGGTATACATTAGGAATATGAGTTAATGCTTTGTTTACTTTTGGGTCCAGGCTAAATATTTTAACTGGCCAATATATTCCTTAATCTGTCCTTAAACTTTAAAAACCTATTTAGACTCTTTAGACTTTGCTTTATACCGGTATCTGTTTTAATAAGGCTACGTAGGGTTAAAAATGTTTCAGTAATAGAATCTTTCAGTACAGAATCTGATGAAACTCACAGAAGCCAAATCTGCCATAATAATAACTCATACTAACATTCTATTTTCAGCTACTTTTGCTTAATTACAGAATGTACGTACTACCTTTGTTTAAAGACAAAAAATATTCTATTGTTGAGGGTTTAACAATATTGGGCTTAATAGCGATAACTTTATATGTACCTAAAAGTTACCTTGATTAGGAAAGACTATCGATTCTTACAACAGATAAATACTATGTTTAATTGTTAAGAAGAGAGTTCTCATTATTCACATATGTTGCAATGGTTTGTGAAACAGACATCTAAGCGTATCATTTTGATGAGTCTTTTGTCTTTAAACTATGTCATTCTTAAATAGTTGAATAACCATAAGAAATACAAATGAAATGCAACACAACTTGCTGATAGACCTCTTCCCCTTAATAGAACTTGCTTAGCACCTGGGATAAGATAAAAATTGTAAGTCTGCTACAATAGGCAACGCCATAATAAAAAATGAGAAATTTTGGAATCAAACCAAGTTTCATCTCCCCAGGTAGAGAGATGTGGTCTGTGATCATCTGGATAACATATAGTATCAGCGATCAATTAAAGCTATATGATAACTGAAAATGTTGGAATGTGGTCATTTTTTTTAATCTAACATTTTATTCTGTCATAACTTTTTGTAATTTTTCAATAAAACCTCTATTTTAGATGTGCTCTAGATACTAAAAACTATTACAGCAAAGATCATGCGTCATGATAAAAGTAGATAATTTACTTTTTCAGGACATCGAAATAGCACTGAATAACTTACTTCTTCACCATCTTTCTATGGCAAAGGATGCATCCTAGTTTTTGACTCACCCTTTTAACCCATCTCCCTTCTTTCTTTTTCTTTTTTTTTTTGCCATGCCACGTGGCTTGCGGGACCTTAGTTCCCCAACCAGGGATTGAACCTGGGCCAGGGCGGTGAAAGCACTGGAACACCAGGGAATTCCCAAACCGTCTCTCTTCCAGTCCTACTGTCTGAAAGGAAGAGGGCGATTCTGTGTATGTTGGGCTCTGCACTGTAAACCAGCTCTTGGCATACGGCCTGGTCCACTAACATCTTTCAATAAACATTTATTGAATGGATAAATGAATGGAAACCAGACTCTAGTATATAAAACACAAGGCAATATTTGTTTTAAAATATCACTAACCTCCAATAAGTCCAAGAATAGGAACTATTACTTATAAGTGGCTTTTTTCACAATCATCATCAAGATTGAAATAATTTTGAACTTCCTTAGAAAAGACAAATTGACATGATGAAAAGAAAGAGTACTTTGGACTGTGAGTAGAATCCTGGATTTTCATTTAAAAAAACTATGAATATACATCTGCCTCTAAAACTCTACAGTGATACTTGATATGAATTACTCAGAATGCTTTTCGAGAAATAAAGGTATTAATTAATGTGTTGCTTTATTTGTTCAGCAAGAATTTAAGGCGGCCTCCTCTATCCTGACCCCTGGTTTTACGTATCTTCTAAACAAAAAGTGGGGTAAAGGGTGAGACGCCAACTCCTTTACAATCATAAGGAAACTATCAGTCATGGATACTTCTGTTGCTGTCTTCTTAGCCTGAGGGAAGCCAGGTTAGAGCCCTATACATGGCATCACAAGTCCTGGTTTCCTGGACTTGGTGTGTTATATGCAGATCCAACACACAGAGGACAAATTCATGTTTGCAGAAGCTAAGCTCACCGAGAAGTCAGTCAAATCAAAATCCGGGTCACACTGCTTGCTTAGTTTTATAAAGTCAGTCTTATTTTGATAATTGGCTGGGGATTCCCTGGTGGCGCAGTGGTTAAGAATCGCCTGCCAATGCAGGGGACACGGGGTCGAGCCCTGGTCCGGGAAGATGCCACATGCCACAGAGCAACTAAGCCCGTATGCCACAACTACTGAGCCTGTGCTCTGGAGCCCGCGAACCACAACTACTGAGCCCATGTGCCACAACTACTGAAGCCCGCGTGCCTAGAGCCCGTGCTCCGCGACAAGAGAAGCCACCAGAGAAGCCCGCGCACCTCAATGAAGAGTAGCCCCCCGCTCGCCGCAACTAAAGAAAGCCCATGCGCAGCAACGAAAACCCAAGGCAGCCAAAAAAAAAAAAAAAAAAAAAAATGGCTGGAGCTCCATTAAAACACCATTACAAAAAAGAAAAGTTTTAGAAACCTTTGAAGTTGAAGGGTGATGATGTTTCCCTAGAATGAGAAATTTTGGATGGTAATTAATACAAAGTAGTAAACAGTCTTAGAACTTCCAGCCAGTGTGATGTTGGATGAGAGACCTGTTCTCTTTGGTTAGATTAAGTCTAAGGTCTTGTAGAGATGGATGATTCTATAATTTTAATACTTCAGATTCCATTTAAATGCATGTACCAGGAAAAAACAGTGAATTGGGGTAATTGGGAACATAAAACAAACCTTGACAAGTCTGACTTTAAGAGGTAAGCAGATTTGCTATTTATTCTCCCATGGATTTGCCATAGAAAGTGAACCTGAATATCCTTAAAAGAAACAATTATGAACTAATGAAGTTCCACAGCTCTGTAGTCCATCCCGCTTCACCAAATTGCTAGAAGTCATGTCTGACTGCTGTTAATCACGAACGAGGCTTCACTGAGTTCTGTGGTTTGCTCACATGCTGCTCAGGCCCATCATACACCTGAGGTGGAATTCTTCTCCAGTGCCAAAGCACTGTGCTTCATATTAATAATAAAATTACCCCGCCTAATATTAATAAAGCAGACACTGAGGAACTGGAGAAACCGCTCCCTGGAACACTGAGACCCCAAGTCATTTAGATGTACAGCTTCTCAACTGTACCTATTTGTTATTTCAAAACACCTCAGTCTCTGCAGCAGCCCTTGAAAACACATTTATAATGAAATCCTGAGAAGGTAATTCATCAAATTGTGATGTGAATTGGAACAGGTCTTACAGTAGTTTTGTTGTGAAAAAAAGAAGTCCAAAAAGCCAAAATGAGTAGCACTTTACAGAGCACACAGAAGTGGGTAATATCAAATCAACTTTCCTGCTACAGGAATCTCCAAGGTCTTTACAACAATGACGAGTATCGGCGGACATCAGCTGAGGCCAGGGACAGTCACAACAGCACAGCTGCGAGAGCAGCCTCCTCCTGGTCTGGGCACCAAGGCATAAATAAAGTGCAGGGATTTCTGAAAGGGCTTCGTTTCTTTCTTATGTTTCATTATTTATTTAACAAATGTTCAAATGTAGACAACACATCCCTTGGCCACAATTTTCCATAGATTAGCTTTTAATTTTCAGCCAGTGGTCTTACCTACTGCGGGTCTTAATATTGAAAGTAAACAGTGATTCTGATTGGAATGAAATGTTATGGCAATATTTCATACTGGGATCACTTTCTGCAGATGTTTTCATTTTATTTTCTGTTTATTCAACCTTGCAGGGAAGCCAATATTAGTAACATACATGATATAATTCAAAACTTTATTTTTTGAGTGCAGAAACCATTTGAGAGGGTATCAAATTACACTGAAGGTTATGTTTATATAGCAAAATTGCATAGTTAATTTATGCAGAATGAAGGGAAATCATTAGCCTATATGCTTTATGAGTTACTTGTATAACAACTGTCAACTTTTTAATGAAAATAACAGTATGGCTATATACGTGTGTGTATGAGTGTATGTGTATATATAAATACATATATGTATACATAAATTGCAAGGGAATTTAGTGTTAATCACTATATCTGGATTTATTTTAAAATCTAAGAGAACTAAAATTCTACCGTTTATGGAATAAACTCATTTAGTATGATGCATGTTACTGGCAGATTTATTAACATGTATAGCTGTCTCATACGTATTCATACTATAAAAGACCTTCAAATTGCAAAATACAACTTCTATAAAAAATAATGTGCCCTATCTAAAAAAGTACCAAATCCAAAATACAACATCCCACACCGACGTGCTAAATACAGAAGGAAAAATCAGCATTTTAGTATTTTAGTAATAAGCACATAGACTGATTTAATTTACATATTTTGTTCTATTATGTAAATTTTTGTATGATTTTATGGAAGTGAAATCTAAATAGTTTCATGCCACTAAGAATCTTAAAAATTACCTTTTATCATTTTTGTAAAACATTTATCTAAACCAACAAGCTCTACGATAGAGAAAAATTATGCGGAAGTGTGTGTGTGAGAGACGATGAGTATGCATGAATCCACTTAGAAATACCCAAAGGAAAAGTTTTGTTTAAAAGTGACACGGACTGCAAGCCTTCTACGTATCAGCGCTTCCGCGTGAAAAAATTCAGCATGAATCTTTGTTCACGTTGTTATGGTTATATTTCAATACAGGTGTACAGGTGATCTAATTTTGTGATAACCTGCATAAAAAGATGTTTACTTTTACCCAGAAAATACAGAATATTTCTTCTCTGTTTACTGCCCACAAAAGTTAACCAACACACTGTACATATATTAGGAAAACATAGGTAAAACCTGTTCCTAATCTAGTTGAAAAGATGAGAATGTTCAGACACTGCTTTCAAACTTAACATTTGAAGCAAACCAAAAACAAAATATATTTTTTCTGTGATTACCTAGGAGTATTATTATTCACCTAAACACTTCTTTTCTCAAGACGCACAACCAAGAAGGTAACACACAATTCATATTGACTTTTTAAGGACTGCTCATTATTAAACCTATTTAGAAAAATGTATTTTCAAGAATATGTTAAAAATAAAATAAAGCAAGGCCCTTTTAGAATTCTCTACTAGGAATACAAGTAGTGAGCATTTTTTAAGTGTCTCTTTAATAGAATGATTTTCTTTCTCTCCTTTTCCTTCTCCCTCTCTTTCTTTCTTAATAGAAAACATTCAGGTGAATTTTACTCTGGAGTTCAAATACCTTTCTCCTCCTTAATAAAGAGCTAAAACAGCCTTTTTAACAAAGAGATAAAACGTCATTTGAAACACAGGGAAATGAAAAACACACCTTCTAAATCCTTCTTCTAAGAGTACTGTTTCTCTATGAGTTTAAATTACCTTTGTCATATTTCAAACTTCATTTAGCCCACTCTGTACTTAACAACAGTCATCACTGTTTTCAAAGCACTGTTACAGCACTGTGATTAAATTTAAGAATTTTAAGGGTTATTTTCACACTTTTTCAACAGAAGCACTCAAAGACATACAGGAAGCGGAACAATTCATCAACAGTCTGCGCCCATCATGATGCAGCGATTATTCCAACTCCCGCTATTTTTTCCCTAGTCGATATCACCCCGATGCTGTGGTTCAGTTATATACAGAAAAAAATGCACGTCATGTCTGCCTCCATTAGCAGACCCTGCACAAAAAGGGTTACCGTTTATCTTTGTGAAGATTTCTCTTAGGAGCCTTTAAAAAAGTGTGAGCATAGGCAGAAATGCATATAGCTATGATGTCTGAGTTCATATTTGTAGCAAGATTCTTTTTAATGTACCTATTAGTGGGAGCTAAACAGTTTGAATGTTGAAAGGAAGGGGCATGTAATTGATGTATAGTTCAACAGTGGATGGAATGCAGAGCTCATTAAAGAGAATACATTTTATATAGCATCTTGAATTTCAGATAGTTCTGAAACCTTGGTGCTTAGTAACCATGCTAGTTCGAAATAAAGAATTAAATGTGCAACATCTTTGTTCTCCTTCACATAACTCACTCACTAAACTGTGGGCAAAATGAAACTTTGAATTCAGCCTCAATCCAATACGATGATTTTATTTAAGGAAGAAATCTGACTGATTTACAATAGTTACAGATTGTAGAAGTTTTTAATAAGGGCATATTATCTCCCAAGAGGTGCAATGTTGTTGCAGATTCTACGGTGCCAACCACATTCCGACTCAAACATAAAGGGAAAAAAGGACTTGTTCAAAGCTAGCCCTAGGGGGAGCAAATTGGGTTCTTGCCTAGGGCACACACGCTTTTGGAGAAGGGATGGAATTTGAACACTTGCTACAGGTATTGCTGTCCGTTTCATATAATAACCTGCGGCTGTCTGTGCCAAGCTTCCAGGAGGCTGCAAGACTTCATGCTTAGAACTGCATCAAGACAACCTGACACAAGCTGGATATAGGATGCCTCAGGGCAGCCTTGAAGCGGAGTGAAGGTTATTGTGGCTAAATGAATGAAACTAGACAGAAAAACTGTTGGCGGCGGCTTAGAGAGAACAGGTGATTCTTGGTAGTTTCAGGCATAAAATTTTTAGGGTAAGTGGGCACACCGGCATAAGTTTAGATGACTATCAAACCTAAGCTGACTCGTCTCCCCCAGTTGCTGTATTTATTGCCACCTACGTTATGGCAATGCTAATCTATAAATGAGTCTGCTGTTTCACTATTCATGGGTCCTAGGGCCATGCTGCCACGCGATCCAGTCCAGAGTCGATCCAATGCAGAACGTTTACTAAAATTATAAACCGCTGCCTGACCTTGGTCTTTAAAGACAGAGGAAGCAAAGGAAATAGACGCCATTTTTTAAAAACTGGATTGGGAATTACTACGTGAATTAATTTCACTTTTAGCATTCCAAAATAAACATATAAGAAATACGACAGATAAAAACATACTATACTAAAAGGCGCTGTGAGATATATCACCATAGGGAAATCACTAATAATCAAAGAAAATGCATAGAAAACTTTCTGATTCAATGATTTACATCTTTCTGATTCAGTGATTTACATGTGAATTTTAGTTCTATAGTGCCAATTTAATAGGTTCGAGGTAACACACACGCACACACGCACACACACACAAGCACGCACACGCAGACACACACGCACGCACACACACGCACGCACACGCACGCACACAGGATATGGCACCTGATTCCCTATCCCATAGCTCGGAGACCAGGCTCTTGTAAACTTGGAGGGGGAAACTGTCTGTGGGCTTATGCACAGCTGAGGGTCTTGTAAAGCTGTCTTGAAAGGAATTTTGAAACTACACACTCGCATATCCCAGAGACGCACAGAATTCTCTCTCTAACATAGGTGGAGAAATGCATTATGGGAGCCGACAGCTGTGCAGCATGGCAGCTTGAGGAGAGCTCTTCTCCCTGGAGCTAAGGCACAGATTTGTGTGCTTCTGGAAGAAAATGCGAGAGGGGGATGAAAGACACACTACTGTACCCGATCTGGAAGGACTGAGCTCTTTCAGGGCTCAAGGGATAAACATACTATATTGTTCTGTGTTGTTTTTTCAGCTTTTTTTACAGCTGCATCATCGGTAGATCAGGAATACGGAGTCGATGGTTTTTTGGTTCCCTCTACCACCTCTACCGCATAATGCCCCTTTCTAATTATTATGGTCAAATGGAGGTAAAGATATTGCAGTTACAAAGTAAACCAGATAAAACAATCACTTTTGAAGTATATATTTCTTTGACTTGGGAAGGTAAGTTGGTAAGGTGTGGAAAATATAAATAATTAGCATCATCGTTTATTGAAATAGAAATTCATATCTCTGACATCACTCATGACGATTTCAGGAAAAAAATTACTCTTCACTCTTTCAATCCAGCAGAATAATCTGAACTTTTACAAATACCTTGAGTGCCAAACTATGATTTTTGGTGAAAATTACTTTTGTTTCTGAAAAATTATAGACCCCAGCAATCGCAGAGAAAAATAGTAAGGACTAATATTAGCCACAGACCAGGCTCAACATTAGTTGTTTTCCACAATTACCTCCTTCAGTGCTCATAACAGGTCTTGGAGGTAATTTTATTATCTGCATTTTACAGATGAAGAAACTGGGTCTCAAAGAGGTGAAGTGACAAGTGACCTTGAAGGCATCTGTATGATGTCACTTTCTGCAATGCTTCAAATGGCCAAGCACTGTCACCAAATTCTGCATCAGGTTCAAATAAAACAGCAGCAACAACTAGAAGATGCACTGAGATTCCAATATTCTCAACCATGGGCGGGAGGGGGAAGACAGGTATCTCTTCGGTGAAGATGTTAGCAGAAATTAGGTAGGGAATGCAATGAATCCAGTGTTTTGAGCAAAACTGGGTTCACCTTGCAAGTGCCATTCAAAGAAAAGAGAGGGCTTCCCTGGTGGCGCAGTGGTTGGGAGTCCGCCTGCCGATGCAGGGGACACGGGTTCGTGCCCCGGTCCGGGAAGATCCCACATGCCGCGGAGCGGCTGGGCCCGTGAGCCGTGGCCGCTGAGCCTGCGCGTCCGGAGCCTGTGCTCCGCAATGGGAGGGGTCACAGCGGTGAGAGGCCCACCTACCGCAAAAAAAAAAAAAAAAAAAAAGAAAAGAGAATTTCTTAGTTTAAAAAAATCATATTTAATAGAATGTTTAAAAACGATATCCAATAAAATTAACAAGTACTCTGTAATAGAAGACAGGTAGAAACATGTTTGCAAACACAACAAAGCTTAGGCTGTAGGTGTTAACCGATTACAGTGTTGGACACGGCAGATACCAACAATAATTTGTAAACTAGCAAAACATCCCAGGGAGAAATCCTAGATGCAATCAACCTCTGATGATGAGCAAGAGAGGAAGAGAACAGGACGGAGGAGAAAGAGAAGATGTAATGCATGTGTGCACACACACACGTGCCCACGTGACCAGGGTGCTTTCAGTGAAAAGGAAAAACGAAAGAAGCCCTTAATAAAGGCAGAGAAGCTCTACCAGAATTACTGGATAATAATTTTAAAAGATCTGTAGGAAGACAGCTGCATAAGGTAAACTGATGGAATCAAATATTCTTTGGTGGCTGTGTGCAATTACTCGTGAGACATTAGACATCGTGTAAACGAGGATACATCCTTTCTTTGATCAGAACAGCGAGGAAGCGCAGATGAAGCCTCTTCGTTGTACACATTCACCACAGTTTTCTCTCTTCTGCTTCATTTTAATAAAACAGCCGCACCACTAACAGCTGTGGAATTGACTTTAAAAATTACGAGTCTAGTGATCACTATTAAATTGGAATGATTCCAACAACTTAGGGAGGAAATATAAGTAAATATAGAAAGACAGGTTTCAGAAACTCAGTTCATGTCTCTATGTGTAAAATAAATTAACCATGATTCATCCTATTGATTCCCCAGAGCCGCCTTATTATACAGACCCGTGGACCTAAGATCTATTCATCTTACGTGATCACTACCAAGTCAGAAGTTTGGTAAAAAATAAGATGATCATATACAGGTGCATCTGGGCGTCTGTTTTTGTGATTTTATCAAAAGCGCTCATAACTTAACTCATCAGCCTCTGTTCAGTTCATAGGAGTCTTGTGTGTTCTCCAACATCCAAGAGACACCAGTCAAGTATTCTCGCTTTGGTGCTAGTCATGAAAAGGGATAATTAATAAAACGCCTTGCCCAGCACGTCAAAAACAATCACCATAAAAAAAATCCTCTGATCTCTGTTTCTTACCACTCATGTTTTATCACAAAAATGGTCATAAACAACATTGACTTTATGCAAATTCAAAATCCACTGTTTTCTACGATTATAAATATCACAAAAAGTCTGGTGCAGATATCCATATTACAACTTTTTAATTTATCTGCACTATCACTTGTCACAAAATGAAAAAAATGCATGTTGCCAATTAATTTTTGAGAGGTTTTTGTAAAAATAAAGACGCTGTGAACCATCAACTCATCTTTAGAGATTCTTCAGCTGGCAAACCATGACTCCGCTGAATGTTTCATCGTCATACAAAGTCACATCATTTTAAGAAAAGGCCAATGGGACGTGACTGTTTAACATCTTAGAAGGCCGTGCTTTCAGAACACAAGGGACATGGGCTTTTGAACTTGGCTTCAAAAACTGGCTCCACCGTTTAGAGATCCTGAGCGAGTCATTCGACCTTGCTGAACCTCAGTCTAATCAGGTGTAAGTAAGAAGAAGACTGCTTATTTTCCTGAATATAAGATAAAATGAGATAATATGTGCATCTCATTCTTTCAGCATTCAGTGAATACTGGAGGACACAGTCTTGAACGTGGCAAACCTCAGCCTCACGGAACTTACTTTCTAATGGGTGGAAGAGGGACAGCAAATAAACGTATTACAAATTAATTAAAAATACATGCATACATACATATATCAGTATAATGTTAGGGACAAATGCAATGAAGGGATCGGTGATGGGATGAGTGGGTATTACCATATATGTTTAGATTCTCTACAAATATTAATATATTTTGTGTTCTTTCTTTTATCCCTCCTTCCTTTGAATCCCTCTTCTAAGGATTACAACCAAGACCGAAAACATGCACACATGCACACATGCACACACACATACACAGCAAGTTGGATACTGGTTTGGACTATGTTAGTGAGTATCTCTGTATTTTAAAGCTATTTTTCTTAGGCTATTTTTTTTCTCCTTCACTAAGTACATAACCATTTTATGTATTATTGCGTAAGCATACTGAGGTGGAAGGCATGCTATGGCCTTGTATCTTTCTATCTTCTTTGTAACCTTCCCCAACATTTTGGAGTATATATGTGCAAGTGTGTAGGATACGATCTGTACAGCTTAATTAAACGCTGCCCAATAAAACAGAAGTACATTGAAAAAAACAGGATAATTAATTTTTACTTCTTAAACAATTTCCTGATCAACTGTCTTAGGGATCCTTATTTTTCAAAAAGGTCCACTTAAATTTTTTTTTCTAAAATACTGTATGATTTCAAGGATTTGCTTGGTCAAATAAATATCACTGTATAAGCAATCATATATAATGACTGTCATTATCATATATAATGATTGTCATTGCTCTTTTAAAATTGCTATACTTACTTTTCTTCTTCCAGTTTTATTTTGTTGTAATTGATAGATGGCACTGTATACGTTTAAGGAGTACAACAGTGATTTGACTTCCATACATTATGAAATAATGACCACGACAAGTTAGAGAGCACCCATCATCTCACAGAGATACACAATTTAAAAAACAGAAAAAATATTTTTTCCATTTGATGAGAACTCTTAGGATTACTGTCTTTACAGCTTTCGTATGTAACAGCAGCGTTAATTCTATTCATCACGTTGCACGTTACATCACTAGCACTTATTTATCTTATAACTGGAAGATTGTGCCTTTGACCGCCTTCATCCAATTCCCCCTCCCCTCCCCCCCACCTCTGGAAACCTCAGATCTGATCTCTTTTTCTATGAATTTGTTTGTTTTTGAAGTACAGTTGACCTACAATACTATGTTAGTTTTTCTTACACAACACAGTGATTCAATATTTCTACACACTTCAAAATGATCACCATCCTACCTCCAGTTACCATCTGTCACCATACAAAGATGCTACATTAATTACTGACTAAACTCCCCACAACGTATACTCCCCATTTACTTTGCGACTGGAAGTTTGTACCTCTTAATCTCCCTCACCTATCTCTCTTCTCCCTCGATCCCCTTCCCCTCTGGCAACCACCTGTTTGTTCTCTGTATGTGTAACTCTGTTTCTGTTTTACATTTGTTCATTTGTTTTGTTTTTTAGATTCCACATATAAGTGAAATCATGCACTATTTTTCTTTCTCTGTCTGACTTATTTCACTTAGCACAATATCGTCTAGGTCCATCCATGTTGTCGCAAATAGCAAGATTTCATTCTTCAGTAATATTAAAATTGCTATACTTATAAATGTCATTAACAGTTCCTAATCACCTGAGTTTGCCAATGTTACAAGTCAACAGGGAGTTGGCATAACTGTAGCAAAAGTGCAAATAACGTATCATTCATTCATTTCAACCTTCACTGTTGTGAAAATTAAACTACATCTAAATATACATATATATGTGTGAGTTTATATATATATACAATTTACAACAGAGTTGCGTATACAGTAAGTACTCAATAAATGTTAATTACTTCCAGCTTTTCCTATCTAAGCTCTTACAATACCTTCCATAACTGATTTCCTACCTCTAGTCTCACCAGGCTTTGTTCCATATTCCAACTGTCACCGGGTAACCTTTCTAAAATACAAATGCAGGCGTATCACTGCTTTTAATGTTTCCTTATCACTTTATCATGGAACACAAAGCCCTTAGATACAGAGTAAAGGGGTTCCCACTCTTCTCGGTGTATCCCCAGCATCTCCTTCTTGCCTCCCTCCGGGGCTGACAAAACTCTATGACAAGTCATCTTTCCCTGTTTTTGTCACCATGATTACATTGTGAGCTACTCCTAACAGGGAACCCATCTCATTCACCCTAAGAACTTAGTGGGTGTTCAGAAGCTGTTTGGTAAATGAATGGACAGTTAATTGAACAGATAAAAATATGTGCCAACAATAGGTTGCAAACCAGACATGAACGTTTGTTCATTGTTTTTAATAATTTGTTTAGTTGAAGGTCTCTTTTGCACAAACCCATCTGTTGAAGAAACATATTTTGCAGAAGTGCTTCCCTGATTTGGGATGGTTTTGCCCTTAAGATGCTGTTGTTGATATCTACACCCAGGAATCATTCGAAAGAGAACTGTCGCCTTGCTTTCCCCATCTCCCCATATTTCCCTAATAGACACACAGCCTGTAAAAGGACACAGGGCATCTCTCCAAAGTGCTGCTTTTAGAAAGAGAGAAAGCAGCCCCCTTGCTTAGTTTACACGCCTTCCCCTGTGAAGACAAGATTCTCACTGGAACTCGAGCTCCCTCACGGAACGCCCTCCTATCTTTTCAACGTCGTCAGCAATGGCCCTGAACTCCAGCAGGTCCTTATAGTGACTCTGACCCTCAAACATAATCTTGCTGATTCTCTCCTCCAATGTTTTGCTTGTCTCTTTCTCACACAAGGAAAGCTATGGTATATGTGAAGACGTACGGCCCACATGTCCCTTTAAGTAGGGACTGTGTGCCCAGCCTTTACCTAAATTGAGGGCAGGGCATCAACAGACAGCGTCCGGGTCCAGCAGCTTCAGGATAGATCAACCTCAGCTGCAGAAGAACACCTGGCCCAAAGTAAGCTCTCCCATTTCTGACGACCAATCGAGAAAGGGTCAGAAGGTCCGTTCTGGCCGATTCAGGATCCTCTTACGGGGAAGACTGGCTGCAGGCTTCCTGCTGGGCTGGCAGAGGCTGTGCCGCTATTTCCTAGTTCAACTTCTCTCTGCGCAGTCCGAACTCTGCCCTGCCTTTCCCTCACATACACTCCTTCCTAATACACATCTTGAACCCCAGCTCCATCTCAGCATCTGCTCCCAGAGAACCCAACTGGCGACAGATGGCCCACATCACCCATCATTTCACGGCCAGCTCACATTCTCCGGGTCTCTCTTGACTGATAAGGCCCAGCTTGAACGGATCCTGCTCTACTCTTCCTAGCACTTGCTACCTTAGCAATTCATTGCGAGCAGCGTTTCCTCTTATGTGTATAGAACTCATGAGTGTCACTGTCCCTTATCGATGTGAAGCCACGTCCTAAGGTCAGGGCTCATCTCACTCTCCTTCTGTCCACGGCAGGTGGTACAATACTTCACAGGAAGAACTACTTAATATTTACTGAATGGAAAGTAATACATCTTAGATAATTCATTTTTCCCCCTCCACTTATCTATAAGTCATCTTTAAGGTAATTTGGTTAATCTTAAATTTGAAAAGTAAGTTCCTGTGCATATTCCTCCATATATATATAATTTGAGTAATGCAATGCACTTCTCTGGAAGTGCTATAAAGGAAAACATCTAGAGTTTAGAAGCATCGTTACATTCTTGGTTCAAGACCTATGTATCAACCGAGGTGTAATTTTTAAAATCCCACATCCAGGGGTAAGATGAATTAACAATTAACGTGAAATCAGCACTGGATAATGTAGTAAAATAAAGCCTAAACAAAGCACTAGCAAACACATAAATATCTCTAAATTATATCTGACAGAATCAATTCTGTTTGGTTATGATGTAGCAAGTTAAATTTCAGGCTTTATTTGAAATAAAGTATAATTTAAATTACTAGCAAAGGTACTGCAGATAGCTGTTATCATAAAAAATAAAGGAGCATTTAACTCACAAGTAACAAACCACCTCCTCAGAAGATGGGATGGTCTTCTAATTATTTCTAATAGAAACAAGCGGCGTTTTTCCTTTTATTTTTCTATGGAAACCTGGGAAGATTAGGGGAAATCTGTATTTAGATGTTTGATTCTTACTCAGCTCCTCCGAAGCTTTCAGTTAAATCTAGAAATTGTGATGCAAGTTGGCAGAATGTAGATTTAAACTTAAAAAAAAAAAAAGTTTGCAATAACATAAATGTGTGTTCCCAGAAATGAAAACCCTACTTTAACTTCCTACATGTGTCCTTCTGTTGATTAGAACAGAGCTGTGCTCCAGCTGTTAGTTTCTTTTATTCTTTTCAGAGTTGAAAGACACACATGCTCTGTCCTTGAAACTCTTAATAACTCTGCCTCTGATTGCTTGTTTTTGAGGAAATATTAAGTTTTGTTTCTGTTTTTTTTTAAACTGTTGCTCTTTTTCTCTATTGCTACTTAGAGTAGTACGATATTTCTATCAAAGCTTCCTCCTTTTAAGAGCAGTAAACTAGTATATAATTTTAATCCTTTGGATACCACTTTGTTGCATGGTAAAACTGATTTTTGTCTGAAATATATAGGTTGCAGACAGCCTACGTGTTCATGTCTTTCTATATAGTACTTTAAGGCAAGATAAGCTTAAAAACGTGCTTAATGGGATCAATGATTAGCTGATGGCCTTTCTTATGGGAGAGTTGCACTTGTATTGGCAATCACTTATGGACAGAGAAAATAAAGCTTGGATTGGAGTCTGAAAACTATGATGAAAGCCCACCTCAGACCATCTTTTGAGCCTAGAGAAGGAAAATTTCTTTGTCCTCCCTTGACACTTTGGCTTTGGGAAAGGAGCAGGGGTCTAAAACAGGCTAAAAGGATAAATAAACATATTTGATATATTAGTTTATGTAAGAGACTCTCAAAAGATGGATACTCCTTGTTATCTTCACAAACAATATACCATGTTTTCTAAAACACTTTACCAGAACTGTTGTAGTCCAAGGGAAGAGGAATTTCCCCTGAGATAACAGCACACACTCTGAAAGTAATCCCAGGTATGAGGATTAGAAAGATAACTTGAAGCTTCATTTCTTTTATCTTATCACATCTTTGCTCCCTCATAGGAGTATAAGTGATAAGTTCTGTTTCAAAGAACACCGCATTGGAGCTGTACAAACTGAAGCAAAAATTTTTCCCAACTTGTTATGGGTGAGAGGGAAGGAAAGACTGTCTGTCCCTTACTGACTCTCGGAAAGTTTATATAACGCATGTGACTGAAACGTCCCATCTTCAGGTTTGTGCTTAAACCTGGAGAGGGCAAATCATAGCAAATTTGAAGTGGGCACATTCAACGCTTTAGCAGAGCGGTGATGTTGTTCTAACCACAACAAGAATTTTTCAATACAGAAGACTTCTGGCATTGGGGTACGAGAGAGAGAGTGGCCGAAAGGGCACATCTCATCCTCCCTGCTTTGCATCCCCTTCTTAGGAAGAAGAGGACTTATGTGTCACCAGTGGGTTCTGAGGTTTGCATCAGAAGGTGCTGAAACCAGAGCTTCGGGTCTGGCGTGGGGAGCTGGGGAGACCCTGAACCTCGCACTTCTCTTTGGGAAAAGGGATGCTGACTCTTTAGTTGGTTTTGCTTCCCTTTAATTTTTGGTGCTCAAATAAAGTAATACACCTAAAGTAATTTATTAATGTGGTCTAAAAAGCAAAGTTAATATATGATGATATAGTAGAGTGATGCATGAACCGCATGACGAATAACAATAAGAAGAACTTTGGTGATGAAAAAGAATACATATGTGTATAACTGAATCACTCTGCTGTACAGAAATTAACACAACATTGTAAATCAGCTATACTTCAGTAAAATATTTTTAAAAAGAAGAATTTTGGTGAACATAACTTGACATAAGTCAACTACTTTTAAAGGGATCAAGTTTAATACATTAAAAACGTGGTACAGTATAACATTATTAATTTAGACGACACACATCTTAATATTTGTGATCGCTGTATCAGATCTAGGTTGAAATAAATGCGTTTACTATCCGTGAGGAAAAGGCTTAAAAAACTGAACAAGATATGTGTAAAAGGAACAGAAATTTCAGAGGCCAAGGACTAGGGAAACGTGATGTAATTCCATTAAACAGAGATCGGAAATGGGACATATTTATTTTGGACACCAGCTGGAACATTTAATTACTAAGTCACCAAAAGAAACTTATTCTATGATGACCTTACTTATAAAGCAGTTTCATGGCATGCACTCAAGGACATTATTACAACAGGGCTCACAACACATCGTTCATATCCATTTCCTTTAATAATCTATTAGGGACCTGAATAGAGTGAAAAAGCAGCATTTCTTTTAAACTCCTCTATAATTCAGATGTTATCAGTGTGGACTAAACCTGTGGTCAATTAAATCTGAAGTAGTGCAGTCTTTACGTTCCTTGAATCTAGTGGACTTGAAAGCAAATACTATTTTATGATATGTTAATAACACAAGGAATTTTACTAGCAATATTTAGTGGAACATAGAGACACCTAAGCGCTATCTATTTGCACAGCAGCAGAATGGATCTCAGAACGGTCCCAACCATAACTCTTAGTCAAACACATTAGCACAGTCCATTTACACGGGAGAATTCTCAGTAGAGACCTGGAAATATGCTTTAAAGTCACAATCAGAATGTTACTCCAAATGTCCTTGTGTGTATAAATACCAAGCCTGGACTGTGAATCAGAAACCATAACAGGTGGCTCTAATTTGCTGCAATCTGAAAATCATCTAATTTGTAGCTGAACCAAAGTTTTGCTTCTCCCCCAATCCTGAGAACCGATTCAAAATAAATGAAACCTTATTTTTTTTCCCCCCCAGAAATGACTGAACCATACATTTTAAAACATCAAAATATTCTCAGAGCCCGAGATGGCCTCAGTATTTTATTTAACTTAGAACTCTGAGAGACAAACACTAGTGCCAAAAGGGACCATGTGGCCAATTAGATTGCAGGTTATCAGTGGAATAATTCTTATCAATACAAAGTACAAGTAAAACCCATAGAGGTAAAGGGGAATTTTTTCCTCGCATCTGTAGTCTATGGATATACTCATTCCAAATAAGCCTATTCTATTTTGCTTCCTAGTTTCTTTTCCCTTCTGTAACTTCATACAATCAGAATGCAAGATCCTTTTCTACTACCTGGATGATTATTAAGATCAAGTTCTCTTTTGTACAGAATTTGCGTGGTGTTATGCGTAATTAAGCACTTGATGAATGCGACTCTTATACAATAAGATTATTATATCTTCAAACATTTAATCAGTTTTGCCCTAAATTATAGCTTATTATCAATATCCCACTTAGCCTCTGATAATCTGCTATCATGTTGATAGATGCTCTGATATAAAGATTTTTATGAGTGTTGATCAGTATATAGAATTGAAGTAAATATATTATGGCTTAATTTAAATGTTCTCATAGATACAGCCATTTGGTTCAGTTCTGATATGAGTTCAAACTGGAAAAGCTTTGAGAATATAATATTTAAAGAAGAATAGCACACTTCATGAATTTAAACATCAAATTGTATTGTATCAAGGGTTGTTTTAAATATTAAGTAGTATAATGTGGGAAATATGCACTGCATTATCAAAATCTTAGGAGAAAAAGATTTCTGTCTAAAATGTTAACATAAATTCATTTTCATTGAACATTATATTTTGGGGGGAAGAGTGTCATCTTGTAAGATCAGCATTATATTGCATTTAAGGAAAAAACTTAGAGATTGGTTGAATCTTATCTTAAGCTTCTCTTTTCATCTTTCATTACATACTTTACTTATTAAAAAAAAGCCTTTTAACTCCCTTGTGAGGTGTTGATAGAACTTTAAAAATGAGAGTCAATTTCTGCTTAATTCAGAGGCACAGAGAGGGTAGGGCATGGTGAGGAATCCAGCTTCAAAAGGAAACAAAGCATGAAAGAAAGTCACCTTGTTAGCTGGCAGAGCAGTGTGTTTGCCTCAGGGATCGAAGTTTTATTGAATATTCCTGGTTTAAATGGTCACCATAAACTATGCCATCATTACCTACCTGCAGGTCCTAGATGAATCTACAGTACCTACACAGATAGATGACAGGATTGCTGGAATTGCTTTATCTTAGCTCAAAAGAATAGAGCTAAGATAAGATAAGAGAAATATGCACAGTTTTGCTGATTCAAATATTAATTTGGAAACTCTGGCCTTAAAGGGGTGAGGGAAAAAACAGAGGACCTTGAGTAATGGATATATTCCTGCCTGCTTTATTAGTTCTGTGTATTCCCATCGTATAATGGGGGATCAAAACATGTCTGGTGAATTTTCTTAAAAAATTACAAGAAGAAGAAATGCAGACACTTATCTTCGAGGCTTAATTTAGTGTTCAGATTACACACAAACTACAACTCTATTTTATACATCAATTGGACAAATAATTAAACAATGTTGTTAATATACTACGCTTGGAGAATTTTATAACTTATTTCCTATATAACCTTCTTATTGTCCAAAACTTTCCAGGATGGTGAGCTAAAGGATCATTCCTATAATGTTCTAAGAAAGGAAACTTGGAGTTACATATTATAATAATTGCCCCTCTTTGGGTACCTTTAATTATATAATTTACCAAGTCATGCAGAATTGTTTCTATATAGTTCATAGGTGGTGCAGTCTGTTTCTACCAAGGTTACTCAAGAGGGGTATCCTCTCTCTCCTGTATCCCTGCCATGGTCTCCTTGTTTGACCTCTGTTAATTCTCACTGTCTCCTCCCTCTTTTCACCAAACCCTACCTTACCAAAGGTGATTCTACATTTTGAACATAGTCTGAATGCTGAAGATACAGCAATTAAAAGCCCCTTCCTTTAAAGAAGGATTGGAGACAGAGGGAGAGAAAGGAGCAGAGAGAGACATTGAGCAGGCAAAAAGGAGCCGTAGTTTAACTGCTGCTACCGCAGGGCTAATCAAAGTTGCGTAGCGCCTATAGGAAGGGCAACTATGCTTTGAGGATTTCTTAGAAATAATAATTAAGCGAAGATTTTAACAACAGGATGGCTTTAGCAAGATTTTCCCTCTTTGGCAATATGTAGTTATGGATAGAAAAGCTTCTCTAGGCAAGGCAAGGCTCAGATGTGAGAGAAAAAAACTACAAATAGAACTACCATATGACCCAGCAATCCCACTCCTGGGCATATACCCAGAGAAAACCATAATTCAGAAAGACACATGCACCCCAACGTTCACTGCAGCACTATTTACAATAGCCAGGACATGGAAGCAACCTAAGTGTCCATCAACAGAGGAATGGGTAAAGAAGATGTGGTACATATATACAAGGGAATACTCCTCAGCCATGAAAAGGAATGAAACAGTGCCACTTGCAGAGACATGAACAGACCTAGAGACTGTCATAGAGAGTGAAGTAAGTCAGAAAGAGAAAAACAAATATCATACAATATTGCTTATACGTGGAATCTAGAAAAATGGTACAGATGAACTCACTCGCAAAGCAGAAATAGACACACAGATGTAGAGAACAAACTTATGGATACCAAGGGGGGAAGGGGAGGGTGGGATGAACTGGGAGGTTGGGATTGACATATATACACTACAATGTATAAAATAGATAACTAATGATAACCTACTGTATAGCACAGGGAACTCTACTCAACGCTCTGTGGTGACCTAAATGGGAAGGAAATCTAAAAAAGAGGGGATATATGTATACATATAAATGATTCACTTTGCTGTACAGCAGAAACTAACACAACAATGTAAAGCAACTATACTCCAATTAAAAAAAAAAAGAAACAAACAACCAATGGAGACAGGGCTCCTTAGAGAAAGTAATTTTCAACTTGAAACCTGGAAATCATTATCGTTTTACTTTGATTCCATCTTCAAGCCTTCACTGCATGTGAAGATGGAATCTGAGGAAAGTGGGAAGCTCTGGTAGGCTCCATTCTTCGAAAGAGTTATTTCCAATGATTTTCTCATCTTAGTTTTTTTTTTTTTTTAATTCACTTATCTATTTCTTCATTTATGGCTACGTTGGGTCTTCGTTGCTACGCGTGGGCTTTCTCTAGTAGCAGCGAGCGGGGGCTACCCTTCGTTGCAGTGCGCGAGCTTCTCATTGCGGTGGCTTCTCTTGTTGTGGAGCACGGGCTCTAGGCACGCGGGCTTCAGTAGTTGTGGCACGCGGGCTCAGGAGTTGTGGCTCGTGGGCTCTAGAGTGCAGGCTCACTAGTTGTGGCACACGGGCTCAGCTGCTCCACAGCATGTGGGATCTTCCTAGACCAGGGCTCGAACCCGTGTCCCCTGCACTGGCATGGAGATTCGTAACCACCACACCACCAGGAAAGTCCCTCTCATCTTAGTTTGAAAGCTGGAAACTACAGGCCAGAGCTGTGACTGGAGCACACACAGCAGGTGCTGGACAAACTATGTTAAATCAGGGAAAGAATAAATATTCTATTCTTGGTGAAGCACTATTTAAACCAGATTGCATAGAGGTGAAGAACAATAAACATGGATTTTTATCCAATTATGGTAAATTGTTCTTGAAAATTCAATCTATATCATTCACACCTGTATTTTGTCAAAAAGTGTTCTATCTTGTACCTACTACTCACAGAATAATTATAATAGGATAAATATAGATTGTTCCTCCATATTGGAAGCTCCCCTGTAAGTTTTCTGATCTTCATTCACTTTTTTGCCCAAAGAATTTGTGAGCCTTTGCAGACATCTGTTAAAACAAAGAGTTGTCCCCGTGGTTGATGGTTCTTTGATATACGGTTGGGATTTTTGGAGAAAGGACACAGAAGTCTTTGTCAGAATCATGTATTAATATACGTGCTATTATCTAAAGGTTTGATGTAAACTGGATTTTACGCTTCTTTGCACTTTTAAAACATTAAAGAAAGAAAAAACTCCCTGGGTCAAAATTTAATAATAGATGTCATTAATTTTTGTTTTAATCCTCTAATTCAGTCTGTTAATATGACAAAAGCCAATAGTTCTCTGATATTTTAGTGACTTTTTTTGGTGAAGATTTTATTTGTCATTTTCATCATGTAATTGAGACAGCAACAACCTAACTAGTCACTAAATTCCAAAACTTATTATAATTGTTGACATGGTTGTATTTCTTACTTTAAACCAATATATTCAATGAAAAAAATTCAATGAGGTAAGAACATACAAATGTATAAAATCAACATGACAGTAACTTAGAATTATATAGCACAATTTCTGCCTCAAAAAACAAATATTACATTGAAAAATTTTTAAATATTTGAGAATTTCCTAAGAGAGTTACAAAATATTCTCACATGAATATATCTAAAATGTTCTTTTAAAAAATTACTTCCACTAATTTGCTCCATTATATCAGCAGCAAAACATTAATTTTTCAAATTAGATTAAAATCTTTTAAAAGAAGACTACAGGACAACACCACTTACTACTCAACACAGTTGCTTAAGCAATTAAAAAAGTGCAAGTTAACGATTCTGTTCACAAGATTTTACAGATCATTCCCCGTTTTGCCAAAAATTACTACTCATACAAATAGCTTTTTTTTTTTTGCGGTACGCGGGCCTCTCACTGCCGTGGCCTCCCCGTTGTGGAGCACAGGCTCCGGACGCGCAGGCTCAGCGGCCATGGCTCACGGGCCCAGCCGCTCCGCGGCATGTGGGATCTTCCCGGACCGGGGCACGAACCCGTGTCCCCTGCATCGGCAGGCGGACTCTCAACCACTGCGCCACCAGGGAAGCCCCATACAAATAACTTTAATGTTCATACTGTCAAGTATTATATTTTCCATTTAGTGCTTTTATATACAATTTCCTTTTCCCAAGACTAAGTATATACACACATATATATATATATAATTTAAATAAGTAAACTTTCACCTTTGTCATAAAGCTCTTCCAAACAGACCAGAGGAAAGCTACCAGGTTATCTCTTTCACTGTGTTCTCTTCTTGAAGAATTACAGCCCTAGTCTCTTCATTTGCTTGTGTTTGCACTTGTTCTGTCATCCTATAAAGCACACCTAAACTTGTTATCATCCTTCCATATTTTAGTCTAATGCGGCTCTACTGCAGTGTGTATATATTGTGAACTTCTCTACAGGTCTTCCTGTTTGAAATGACGTATTCATAAGAGATGAGGGTGGATGACTATGGCTTAATAGACAGTGGCCCAGGAGACCAAATCCCCCTCCTTTTTTAATGACATCACCAGAAAACAATCACAGGCAATACGCCCATGCATTCTATATTGTTTTTGATTCATCCTTACTTTCTTAGTGTGCTACTGGGCAAACCTGCTTATTCTAGAGAGAAGGGACATGGGCTCTCTGGAGGAAAAAAAACAAACGAACAGTGGACCATCTGATACTATTTAGTTTAAGGATGAAAAGAGTAATGGATGAGTTAAGGGACATTAAAGGGGCACTTTCATGCCTTAGAATCTGTTTAGACTGAATCTTTTCAATAGTCTCGACTGCCACTAAAAAAATTATGTGAGAAAGAAGGATTCTTTTCAACTTCATCACACATTCTAATAAAAATTTATAACTTTTGCAGGTTTTTAGACATTTAATCTTGAGCAGAGTGCCTTTTTCCTATAGGAATTCAATATTGGTTGAACTACACTAAATAGTGCCCACACAAAGTCTGCTCATAGCAAGCTTCATTCAAGTTCCTAAATTCTAAAGTGAGTATTCTCCATTAACATTTTTGCTTGGATTTCTTCTGGGAGACACATGAAATCATACTTTTTTAAGATTATAATGTTATATATATTATGTATCACATACATGAATGAAAACTCTTTTTTCATATTTAAGTCCTTGAGTTTATTTTTTCCTTTAAATCTTTAAAATAACCTGTTCAGCAAAATGATTTTGTAGTTTTAGCCATCTGAGGGTCAATAATTGGGGGTTAAGTCATATGATACAAAATATGTAACAGAGTAGTTTGCTGAAGTGAGTCTATTGTAGTAACAATACTTTAAGAGAAGTAGACACAATCAAACTTACAGATAAATGAATTATGCACTAGTTTCACTGTCTGATATCAAACTGAGCTAGAAAATAAAGTTTTTCCTTCTCTTTTCACCAGTTAAAATAAGCAAAATTATATTTTAAAATCTATTAAACACTAAGAATTTTTCATATAGTGGAAAAGGTTTAAAGTACTCCAACTGCTCAAAGTAATGCTTTTAATTTGAAAATATAAAAAAAAGTAAATACATTCTTGATAAATATAAAAAATATTAATAGTTCTTCCAAGGAGTATGCATTTTGGGATTCTTTTCCCACAAAAATGTATGTGGAGACCAGTACATTTCAGGTAAGTTAAAAATCGAACAGGGACTTCCCTGGTGGTCCGGCAATCAAGACTGCGCTCCCAGTGCAGGGGGCCTGGGTTCGATCCCTGGTCGGGGAGCTTGATCCCGCAGGCCACGACGAAAAGAGCCCCCAGGCCGCGACTAGGACCCGGATCAGTCAAACAAATAAAGATTTTTAAAATAAATTAATTAAATAAAAATCAAACAATTCCAGATAAATTGAGCTTTCCTAGAAAACTTCTACCAGTAATGAGGAAAGGTAAATGCTATATCAATTTAACGTATATGCCACATGGATACAATTCAGACAAAATAACAGCACGGTTTGAGTGACATCACAGAGATGAGGGTTAATGCATGAAAGCCAGCCATGGCTTATCCCACAAAACAGACGGGATAACAGATCATTTCATGAAGATCTCCTACGAAGTACAACCTATAAATGGTCACTAGTTTTCCCACACTCCTTCCCACCCTCCCTATCCCACCCCTCCAGGCCGTCACAGAGCACCGAGCTCATCTCCCTGTGCTATGCGGCTGCTTCCCACTAGCTATCTGTTTTACATCTGGTGGTGTATATATGTCCCTGCCACTCTCTTGCTTCGTCCCAGTTACCGGGTGCTGCAGACTTTAAGAACAAACAAATAAAAATGAAAACCTGAGTGTCCTGAAGACAGATGATTTCTGGATCCCAGGGAAGTGCACTGTGGATCATCACTGCACGAATGAATAAATGCATGAAGGAAGGATTCATTTAGCTACTTGTACTTATCATTTGGACATTTAAAAAATAGTGGATAAATGCTATTAAGTAAACTAACAGAAAGTACACAAAATACCATGTATTTAACATGCACTAGGTACTTTAGAAGTCTCTTCTTGTTTAGTCATCAGGGCAACCCCCTCAGTGTCAACATTATCATCCTCGTTTTTCAGATAAAGAAACTGAGGATATGCGATGTTATTGGGATATACACAGATAATAAATGGAAAAACCATATTTTCCTCAGTATTGTTCTCTCTTCCCTATCTGCTGGTCTGCCATTACATCCTGAACCATTCGAGGAAATAAAGTATTGATATTTCTCTTGTAACAAGGAAACACCTGGCATGATATGCACTTGACAAAGTTTAGTTCATCAATTACCATCTGACACTTAGCAAGGTCATCTTAAGTGAATAGATTTAATCATTTTATTATTATTTTCTTCTCCTTTTTCTCATTTCTTCTTTGGCCCAAGGGGTTCTTTGACAGTTTTATTACAACATTTACTGCTTTCCTCTCTAGCTGCTTTTGTCAAACTCAAATGGAGAAGAGTCAGGAGCTTGCCTTGTTATGTGGGAACTTAGAAAAATTATTTAACAAGTTGTGGGTATTGCAACACTAGACAAAACGTCTTCTGAGCCCTGGTCTGGTGGTCTTTTCATAATATTACGTTACTTTTCACATCGTGTCCCAAACTTCACATCGTGTTCACAGAGTAGGCACTGAAATGTCATAAAGATACAGACATAGAAACAGCACACTGAATGAAGTAAATTACATTTTATGGTAATGGGCTGGGTCTAGAAACTTTAAAACAATACACAAATTCTAATGCTACATGTGTCTGTGAAAGAATAATATAGAATAGTGCTGGTCCTTGTTTCACTGGGGTTAGAGTGGGCCCCTTTTCGCCCCATAATTTCCCTAATTAGTCTCCACTGTGTTCTCCCTCGGAGTCTGCAGGCCAAGACAGTATCTGCTTTATTGCCATGGGAAGCAAGCTTGCTCTTACTGAGCTTTATTAGATGCTCCATTCTCTCATTTAGAATCCTATTAAGTTTCCCCTTGGCATTTTCTAAATCAATTAGTTTTAGCCTTACCCCCCTTAATATGCTCCTTTTGGAGGCTCCTAATTTGAGTCCCTAACTCCTGTATTTGTAGTTGCCTTTCCCTTTTCTTTTGGGCAAAGATTTCAATCAATTTTCCCTGCAATACTACTTTGCTAGCGTCCCACAGAGGCCTATCTGTGACCTCACCATTATCACCGTCTGCTAAATATTCAGCCCATATGTCTTTGAGCTTTTCCCTAAACTACTGCTGCCGAAGGAAGTAATTATTACTTTACCATCTTAGCACTCCCTTGTCACTTTTCAAGGGAAATAATTCCACACCCAAATGAATCATTGCAGGGTCCGAAACTAGAATCCTCGCAATAGAATAGCAACTTTGCCCTCAGTCTCTAGCGGGAATAAGAAAAAAAAAAAAAAGGTCTGAAAAAGGAAGAAGAGTTTATAGAACAAAATGTGACTTGCGGTCATGAGCATATGCTTATTTGTTGAAAAATCAATAGAGATCGTTAGCAGATTGTACAGTTACAAAGAATCAGAGGATAATTAAATTTCAGCACCGTGAAGAACATGAGAATTCTCTATAATTGTCAGGGAATTGTTTCAGTAATTTATTCTGTAGTTCAGGCATTTGTTTTTATAAATACACATAAATAAAATGCATAGTAAGCTCTTAATTCACTTAAAATAAATTGAAAAAAGACTGGAAGGAAATATATAAAATATCATTTCTAATCTTATTTTTAAGAATGGATAATTATGGATCATTTTAATATTCAAGTTAATACTTTTCCAAATACTCAACAGCAATCATATTTATCACTAGAAGGAAATTAAAAAAAAAAAAACAGGGGCTTCCCTGGTGGCGCAGTGGTTAAGAATCTGCCTGCCAATGCAGGGGACATGGGTTCGAGCCCTGGTCCGGGAAGATCTCACATACCGCAGAACAACTAAGCCCATGCATCACAAGTACCGACCCCGCGGTCTAGAGCACACGTGCCACAACTACTGAGCCTGCGTGCCTAGAGTCCGTGCTCTGCAACAAGAGAAGCCACCGCAATGAGAAGCCTGCGCACCGCAACGAAGAGGAGCCCCCGCACGCCACAACTAGAGAAAGCCTGCGTGCAGCAACGAAGACCCAATGCAGCCAAAAATAAATAAATTTATTTAAAAAAACCCCAACACATTAATACCTATGGACTGTGATCTGTGTAATTTGAGATTCACAGACTAAAACTGTGATTATCTTACAGAACTAAGAAAACTGAGTTCCATTGCTTTGCAACTGTATATACTATGTTTCCAGTGAATGTACTATTCTAGAAATATGCATTACCGATTTCTGTTAAAATAATGTATTTTTCCCCAAATAAGCTTATATGGTTTTAAGTAAATAAACTGAGATACATATATGGCACTACCAGCTAGTGTCACAGAACCGGAAAAATAAATTCTAGAAAAGATCGCATAAAGAAATACATACAAACATAAAATCAGTGATGAGCCAGACCACAAGAATGTAATTGTTACTTTCTAAATAATTTTCAATAAGGCATGTAAAAGATAAAGGAAATTATTCATTATTCAGTAATTCATTAAATACTAGATACCATGTTTTTGTAGGAATATGACATTTACGACGTATCAGTAGTTTGCAGGAAACACCATGCAATGTTCTGTGTTCCAGTATTTCAGTTGTCACTACAAACTTCACTTGGTATTGATGGGGAGGTCCACTGCAGTCACCATCCCCCTAGAGCACACTTAACATAACAAGAACGCATCCAATAAAACCTTAACTAAACACATTTCTTTTCAAATTGTTTGGGAAGTTGAATCATAAACCCCGCACTAAAGGTGGCCCAGAGTGGCACTGGGAATGTTAAGTGCCGTAATTGCCTCTATGCCTGTGTTGTTTCTAAGTGTTCTGTTCACTAAGGACGCTTCTACTCATACTTAAATTCTCCTATTACCATTTTATCAGCATCCTACAAGTCTTCTACATAGAGAAGTTTGAAATCCAAAAATGATTTTGCTTTAGAGGGGTCACAGATACTGAGAACACAATTAAATTAAAGATAACATTTTAAAGATCAAAATTGGGCAGTGGCATGAAGCTATTTTATCTGCATGTAGCTTCTTCCTTTGGATTCTAATGTTAGTTGTTTGGGCCACAATCATTTTTAAATTTTTATTTTTCTGGTGACATTTACTTTTCAATTTATTGCATTTTACGAAAGCAGTGTCCAAGACAGATAGAAAATATACAAGAAAATGTTCCTTCAACAAAATAGTTTGAGAAACACTGTCCTAGGCCATAAAAGATGTATCCACAAATGTCAAAGTTTAAATTTCACACAGACTACGTTGAATGACTACAACTCATTTAAGAAATAAATCAATAATTAAAAAAAATCAAAATAAACAATCAAGGACAGACTCATGGGTCTAGGGGAGAATCACAAAGGCATTGAGGAATCACTTACAACAGATCAATAACAAATCAAAACTCGTGGGATCTAGATTAAGGCAGTGCATGGAAAGAAATGTGCAGTGCTAAATGGTTAACTGGAAAAAAAAAGGAAAGCTGAAAATTAAATAAACTAAGTATCCAAAACTGGGGGCTCAAAAATGACAATAAAATAAGTCTAAAGGAAGTAGGAAGGAATATTGTGATATGAGCAGAATTAATAAAAAGGAACTAAAAAGTAAATAAATGACTCAATAATCCAAAGCTTGGTTTGTTAAAAAGTTTCATAAACTTGACAAACCTAATCCAAAACCCAATATATACATATATAAAGCTGGCTTTTTTTGAGACACAGAATATTTTTGGGTTTTTCTTTTTTCAGAGGAATAATAGTTATTAGTAATTTTCTCTTATTAGTTATATTTGTTAGTCCCTATCTATATTCCTATTGTCAGCAGGACTGAAAGACATTTGCAAAAGAAACTACCAATTTCACTAGTCCTCTGAATGCAGTGAGACACTGCCTTATTCTGCAGCTAGTCAGCAGGTGGGAGTAGCGAGCACGGGGAGATGAAGGCTTGCCCCGGGGCCTCAAGAACAGGAAAAGAAAGCGAGGGCTTGTGCCAGGGGGAGGTACTGTGTTTTCAATAGGACAAAGACACACGGAAGAAGAAACAATCAGGTTATCTGGTGGCAGAGGGGAGGGACAAATATATTTCCGGTTTATGTTTTAAGGAAATGAATAGGTGAGTCTGCACGAGCCATTTGGTTTACAAGAGAAGCCCTTCTGAGCACAGCCTGGATGGCTAAGAGGACAAATTTGTTCCGAAAAATGAAGCAGAAGAATATCGAGTTTCCAAATGCAGCTCTGGAGAGAGGGGTCATGGACCTGGGAAGAGGGAGAGGTAGGAAGAGTTGAGGAAGACTTAGGGTTGGATTCAAGAAGGAATCATCACATCGCTGGGTCACTGGGATGAGGGGTTGACTGGCAGAATACCGTCAATGGGAGAACTCCGACATGAAACACAAATTTTAAGCAGTTCCCTGTATTTTGATTTGCTGCAATATCTTTCCACAGTACCAGAACATCTGGAAGTGTCTTGTCTTAGTCATCTTCTGAACAAGGGAACAGAGGCAGTGTGCAGGGCTGGATAAAGTAGGATGAAGGGGGGAAAGGAGGCCCTGGGTTCTCCGCTCTGTGTGAAATGGGATGCTCGGACATTTTTATTCAAATCTTAAGAGACAGAGAGACCTAGGAGGATGCAGGAAGTCTGAGAACCACCATAGCAATGCGGATTTGAATTACAGGGCCTTGAGGTACAGAAGATGATACCTAAGGCAGAACAGCAACTCAACATGTTTTTAGACGGTAAATAACTAAAGAAATAAGAAACATACTGTGACAGGACAGGAAATCCATTAAGTTATTAACATAAACTATATGCTCTTAAATTCCTGGTCTTACCTCTAAAAACTTTACTTTTATTTATGAGGACTAACTGACACCAAAACCAGGATGCCATCTTCAGTAACTTTACCCCTTCCCCACAATACATTCTTCCAGCTGAGCTAAGCAGGAGCTTAAATCTACATTCTATTTTCCTAGACACTCTGCTGAACCGCTTTTCTCGTAAATAATCCTTCTGCAGTGGCTCAGATCCCAAACATTTTCCACCACAAACTCTTCAGTCCTTTTGATTTGGGGGCAGATGGCTGTGTTCAGTTTAGAGAATTAGGGACAGTGAATTGTCACCAGACGTGAAAGCCCACCGGAGCCCAAGTGATTGGCAGTATTATCTTGCATTGACTGGACTCACAGTAAATATGAACATCCACAGTTCAGCTAACACATCATCTTTTTTGTTTTTTTAATAAATTTATTTATTTTTGGCTGAGTTGAGTCTTCGTTGCTGCGTGGGGGCTTTTCTCTAGTTGCAGTGAGTGGGGGCTTCTCTTGTTGCAGAGCATGGGCTCTAGGCACATGGGCTCAGTAGTTGTGGCTCGCGGGCTCTAGAGCGCAGGCTCAGTAGTTGTGGCTCGCAGGCTCTAGAGCACAGGCTCAAAAGTTGTGGCGCACGGACTTAGCCGCTCCGCGGCCTGTGGGATCTTCCCGGTCCAGGGTTCGAACCCGTGTCCCCTGCACTGGCAGGCTGATTCTTAACCACTGCGCCACCAGGGAAGCCCAAACACATTGTCTTTTGATATATTAGCCTTCAGACTTTAAACGGACCTATCATCTCTCTCATAGAGTTCACTGATCCTGTACAAGGATACAGGTACAACTAGGGTGGGCAAGAATATGTGGCCATATTGTCTACGATAAAAATCCTTCAATAAGGAGTTAGGCAAAACTGGTTTAATATACATTTTGTATTTTATCTACCTAGGGTATTCCCAGTAAAAGGAATAATTTTTATCAATAGCATTTATCATTTGTTACGTACACTTTCCCATTTTGTGCTTTCATGTATATTATTGGCTGCCTCCAAACTGCCTGTTTCTCTCGTATCTAAAATACGTAAGCATGAAACTCTACGATAGCCATCCATAGACTTACGTGTTCTATCTGATCCTTTTATTAGTATCAGTATTATTATACATTAACTGGAACACAGAACCACACCTTCTATTTTCCACAAAGGCTAGACCCTGTAGCCGTGGGAGTCTTACACATAGTAAATTCATAACAATAATTTTTTGAACCAAGGACCTCTTTTTGAATTCAAAAATGGGAGGTAGTATAATCCTTTCTACCATGTCCAGCGATTCAAAAGTGATACAACTTCTCTGTCTCCCACACTTTACCCTGTCTGATTTCTGCTTTCCACGCTGGAGAGGGAGATGGGAGAGTTAGGGAAGAGTATTCCTCGCTTCCAGCATTACAGTCCTCTTTCTTTTCCCTTCCAAGCAATTGATACAGAAAATGACAAAGAAGAGAGAAAATTCACAATTATACATACAAGTCAAATAAGCACAATCCTCCCCTTCTCCCCTTTCCACTATTTAGCACATTAACAGTAAGACGGACTACAGAAGGGACCCTAGGGGCTCCCACACAGAGTTTTCCCCCTCTACCCTGCCCCATGAGAGTTATTCAATGCGCGTTTCTACAGCTATGATCCCTGGTTACTAGAAAAAGGCTCCTGCAAATATCCATTCTCATGCAAAAATGTAAGCAGATTTCAATCACTGCACAGAGTGTTCTACACCTTTATTAAAAATATTACAAAGCACGAGAAACAAATGCTCTGGAGAATGAGAGGAGGAAGAAAGAATCCTAGCTTTTGAAAATAATTATCACTCTATAAAAATTAAAAATCAGTGCTATTGTAACAAGGATGTTTGTTATGCTGTAATATGCACATCGAATGCTGTATCTGAAAAGGGTTAAAGAACCAATCACAGGGTCATGCTGACACGTGCTCCAGAACGCCCTTGATGGACGGCATCTCTCCCTAGTGCATTAGGTACAGACGTGCAATCTCTGAAGCAAAGTTTATCGTGGTCACATCTATCAGCTGTTCAAATAACCAGGCCTTACCCAATCCTGTGTCAGCCTGGTGGACTTCGCTAGTTAAACATCACATCCTTCCAGTGCATTAAAAAATGTCAGTCTCCTATCTGGCCACCTGACCAAGAGAATGAGGTTTTGAGGCAGAGCATTTGATGTGACTGGGAATAACAAAATATTTATCTGCATTCTTCTTACTGAGGAAATAACGCAAGTTCATAAAATCAGGATGATCAGATCTCCTACTGTCAACTAAGAATGGATGGGGAATTTTTTAAAGATAATTTCAAGACTGAAAGCATGACTAACTTAAATGGCAAGGCTTCCAACAAGACCGGACGCTCAGGCCTTACACACGTAATAAACAAGCATTCATGTTGACTCAGAACTCTGCTGAAGACATCCAGGTAAGATTTTATTGAATTTGTGTTTCATTTGTTGTGAGACACAAAAAGCTGCCAGCTAGGACTTGTACAACTTCACCTCCTATAGGACGATTCAGTCCCAAGACTTGAGCAAGTGTTTACTGTGGAATTTACCTGTCTCCACCCCAATACTTCACAGCAAATATGTGCTGGGTTGCTCATGTGGCATTATTTATTAAAAGTTCAAATCTTATATAATTTAGCTCTAGCAAACCTTTCTCAAGTAGATGTTTTTTATTATTCCTGTTTCACTGATGAGGAAATTGAGACATATTTAAGTAATTTGCTTGAGAGTAAACAACAAGGAAATATCAGAGCTAGGATTTAAACCTAGATATTATGACACCAAAATTGCTTTTCTCTGAAAAGCGTTTTAAGTACTTATGCAATCCTCAAGCTTATTCTGGCCATAATTTTAATCTTTTACTTAACAAAGAACTGAAGTCTGTTTCTTATACGCTTTGAGAGTACTTGTGCAACGTGTTCTCCTGCATGTAGCAGATGAATCTTTTTAGAATATCCGAAGAATCATTATAGGACCAAATATCCATCATCATGTGTGCTTTTTTATATACCCTAGCGAAAGACAGAGCATTTCATTACAGGGATTCCTGCTTCCCTACTCATTCTCCTCTTTAAGAATGGCTTCCCACTAAACTCATCATCTGAGACTGACACTAGAGGGTGAAGATTACAGTCTACCAGGATTGGTCCTTTTCATGCTTCTCTCATCATTATGATGTAGTTCAACCTTAACTAATACTTATTAAGATGCTTTATGACATTTTGGCCTTATGCTGGATATTGTAGATTCAAGAATTCACGTTTAACACCTAGGACAGATCAACAGAGCTTGTATGTAAAGTATTCATTATCTAGTAAACCATCTTGAAAAGCTACTAATTTTCATCACACCTATGGGGGCCAAAGCCAAATGTTTTCTCCCTTAGCTGAACCCCCTATAGTCATGGTGGAAAAAATTGGAGAAAATTCCATTTCTTGGTACATGCCTGCATATACAAAGATTCCACAAAAAAATACTGCAGAAATCACATAACATCAAAACACTCGACTGCTGTAAGAACTATGGGATGGGGCTGACCTATATCTAAAGGAAGAATGAAGCAGAGAACAGAGCACCTGGGAAAGCTGACTGTGCTCAGATGTCAGTGGGAGCTCTGTGGGGTGTAGAACAAGATGAGAACTCATCGCAACTGCACCAATAATGTGGATCATCACACAGCACACTGAGGAATGTTTTGTTAATGCTACCAATTTACCTTATCCTGGCTACAGGTATTTTTTGACAAATATAATGGAAGTATATGTGACAAAAAAGTGCTGATTTTGTAAGAAAAGACTTGTGAAGAAAGAAAAATAACAGGATCTATGTTTACAGATAAAAGAGACAGTGAAAACTGGTTTTTAATATAAACACAGAATATAGAGAGATGACTGAAGGCATTATCATAATGGATTTGCTTAGCCACAGTCGATGAAAAAGAAAATATATAAATGTTGAGCATTTATGTATTGAACGCTTACTATATGGGTCTTATGGTGCTGATGAACCTAGTGGCAGGGCAGGAACAAAGACACAGACATAGAGAGTGGACTTGAGGATGGGGGGCAGCTGGGGCGGTCAGAGTAGCATGGACATATATACACTACCAAACGTAAAACAGATAGCTCGTGGGAAGCAGCCGCATAGCACAGGGAGCTGGAATAGGGAGGGTGGGAGGGAGGCTCATGAGGGAGGGGATATGGGGGCATATGGCTGACTCACTTTGTTGTACAACAGAAACTAACACAGTATTATGAAGCAATTATACTCCAATAAAGATGTATTAGAAAAAGAAACTACATTCAAAGACAGTTTATTAATATAAATCCTCAAATGTAATGATTTTATTTTTATGAAGAATATTTCTGAAGGAAGTATTGTTGAGCATTTATATTATAAACTGGATCTTACAAGGAATAAAGGGGGAAATTTTCCAATGACAAAAGATTTTGACTATACGCAGCATCAGAAACTCAATGTAATTTTTTTCTTATAGAGAAAATACATAAACTCACCTGGAAATATGACCAGATTCATATCAGACAAAGCCAGTGTCCTCACACTACAGATTACCTTAGAAATCGATGCATGGCCACCGTGACACTGACGTTTGCTTCTTCCATATCAGATTCTGAGTGATATTTTAAAATATGAACTGAATCTTTAAGAAGTCACACATTTATAAACTGGAACGAACTGGCTATACTATCTTATTTATTTCTTCAATAAATATTTGCTTTCTGTTGGATTTGTTAGCTTTCAATAAAACTGATCTCACCTAATTGTATTTACAAATTCAACAAGAGCTAACAAAGGGGGTTTTATTTCCATTATAAGTTAGCCAAAAATAAAATCTGTGAATCAAGATCTAGATAGTTCTGTCACCAAGGTTTGTTACTTCAAATAAAAGGAGAAAATGAAAAATATACCATTTTGATTTCTCAGATAATAATAATTACTTCAATGATAATAATAATAGCCAACATTTATCACGGTTTACCACAAGCCAATGACCAGTTAGAAGAATGGGATTCCCATGGTTTGTTCAGACTAATCATTTCAGGTGGAAGTGTTATTAGAAAATGAACCACCCTGTTACTGTTTCCATTATACTCATATTACCAGTGAGAGAACTGAAGTTATGCAAATGAGGTCACCTGCTATAAAGGTGGAAGCCAGGCTTTAAAGTCATGGCAGCTCCCCACGTCACAGAAGAGTTCAGCATATCAATTACTGCTAAGTTTACATAGTTATGACATACAGTCTTACTCTCTATAAGTTATTACAATTTATTGTCCTTCCTTTCACTCTGTTAATCCTGAACAGGATCAAATTGAAGGGACTGAACACTAACATATATTATTTGGTATAAAGCTTATTGAACCTTCTACATTATATTCAGTTACACCCTAAGCTTCAAGGAGTGATGAGTTGTTTCCATAGTCAAGTACAAAAGCCTTAATTCATAAAACATTTTCCTAGTTGAGGAAAATGAATGGCATGAGGACAATAAAAAAGTAAAAGTTACATCTGAAGTGAAGGGCAAGAGAATTAGAGACAATGTATCCTAGCAAGCTGAATAAAAAACAGTGTGTGAGGGTGAACAGTACTTGAAGACAGAATGAGAGGGAGGGAGAGAACAGTAAATTAAAGTGGTAATTAGGCTAATGACTTTTATAAAACCCACTATGTTGTAAAATACTCATTCTTTCAACCATAAACTCCAGAAACACGGTCCCTTTATAGCAATGGTTTGAGAAGACAGCTAGAGTGCTTCCATGAGGGATGTATTTAAAGTTTTTATATGTCTGTATATGCAAATACATCAACAGAAACCTGGAAATATAACAGTCACCATCATTGTCTGTGACATGTATTTCACTTTCCTTTCTAGCTTTGAAGAACACAGATGCTTAGTGCTCTATATGTGTGTGTGTGTGTGTGTGTCTGCAAGAGAGACAGCACGTGTGCAAAGCAATGACTGAAGTTACACAGCAGAGACTTTAAATATTATAAAGTGACTGTACCACTCTTACAGAGATAGTCTTATAATACTTCTAATATTGTCTGGCTAATGAGAACCCTCCACCACAGATTTCTCTGTCAATACTTCTTTATTATTTTTACCCTACCTCCCTAATCCAATCAAAACCTCCCTTCGGCTACCACCAGCCATCACTTAGAAAGAATCTGATACATTTAACTGTACAAAAGAACTTAGGCAGGTGCTGATATCTTCAAATAGTGACGAGCGAGGGTTCTATTTTAATGGAAGATAACGTGTGAGGTAATAATTCTCTAACAGAGGAATGCGAGGTACAAGGACAAATCTGAGGTCCGTTGACCCACAAAATCAAGGAATATTGACTGATTCCCATCTGGAATGAGTCTAACCCTAGTTGATGTATTTTCAAGCTATTTTATCATGCTGAAAATTTCGAGAAACAAAAATATCTTAACAGTTCCATGGTATATAAGATTAGTAATGTGAAGCCATTTTGAACTCCTTTTTAGAAAGTAAACACTTGTTTCAAAACCCCACACCTGAATTATGGTATACATACATATTTTATATATATTTATAAAATGTGTACAACTTACAAATATATTGACAATCCCCAGTGACTTAATATAATGCCAGCCTTTTCATATAAAGTGTTTTAATACATTAAAAAATGCTGTAAATGAAGGACTCCAACGAATAGATCACACACAACCTTTATACTTACATTTGAAGAGCTATAATAACTATTGTTTGTAGCTGAAGAGGTTCTACTGCAGGGTCAGTATCTGGCAGAAGCCATCATATTCTTGCAAGTGAAAGCAACTAGAGAGCTGTGAAATCCACCTGGCTGAAGGCCAGTAGCTGGGGTGTGGTATATCACCATTGGAGCCGGAACTGCAGGTGAGAGTGGCTGACCAATATATACAGTGTTTGTGTAAGTATCACTGAAAGCAGAAGTCTCCTCAGTGATGCCTGCAGTAATTGATAACCTTTACACTCTGGACTGTATTGATTAAACCCTTCAGGAGACACCAAATTATTACAATGGGACTTTCTGGGTCAGTGATGCCCGCACAAAGCTTTATGTCCATATGCATGTTTTCAGTGATGTCTGCCGTAACTGATAACCTTTATACCACCCTCACATTGGTCAAGGCATTCAAGCCACATCAAACTATTACAAAGTGTATTTCTGGATCAGTGACTACACAAAGCGTTATGTACAGTATCACATTCTTTTTCTCAGTAATGTCTGAATATATATTGCATACTAGTGAGGAACAGTGTTTAGAAAATCAAACAATGTGCTTCTTTGAGGGATGCGTTTATTTTATTTGTGCTAAATGGAAATTTTTCGTAATGAACAACTTATCAAAACACACAAAGCATTGAAAAGTGGCATTACTGACTGGGTTAGGCTTTGCTTGAACTACTTGGTTGAACTGTAATGACCAAGTTGCCTACTGGGGATTCAATTTTTAATGACTTAATTTAATGTGCTGTCCATTCAAATGTCACCTTGTGAAGTGACAACTTATCAGTTTTCAACTTTAATGGGCGCCCAAGCACAGATAAGCATCATCTGAAACACAGCTCCCTCAGCAAGTCTGAATCTTGGCCTACAGACTTAGATTTGTAAGTAATGTAACTTCTCTCCCCAACACAGTTTCATTTCTAAGTTGGAGACTCCATTCTGGGGATGAACAAGGAAGTAAAAATATAAACACAGCACACCTCGTACCTCCCCCCGCCACCCACCTTTTTTTTTTAACCAACAGCCCTGAAAGACCCTGGTATAAATCAGTGGACCACTGGTACCCATTCAAACTGGATCACTGGGGTGGATGCTAAAACTGCAAGCCAGGTGGCATACTGAGAGCCTGAGTTCCAACATGGTGGGTGTACTTGCAGCAGGGAAATCAGAAAACAGTACAAATCAGAGCTACCCCCAGAGCCGGCTGTTAAACATGTAGCAGCACACCATGCCCTACAAGGGATCAGCATTAAGTTCAACGAATGCTCTTAAATGCTTTCTGTGATTGTTATGGATTGAACTGTATCCCCCCATTCATACGCTAAAGCCCTCACTCCCAGTGCAACTATATTTGGAGATAGGGCCTTTAAAATGGTAATTAAGGTTAAATGAGGTCATAAGGCTGGGGCCCTAATCCGCTATATCTAGTGACCTTATATGGAGAGGGAGTGACACCACAAATTTGAGTGCCCAGAGGAAAGGCCATGTGAGGACACAGGGCGAAGATGGCCTTCTGCAAGGCAAAGAGAGAGGCCTCAGGAAACGCCAAACTAGCCAACACCTTGATCTTGGACTTCCAGACTCCAGAACTGTGAGACAATAAATTTCTGTTGTTTAAGTCACTCAGCCTGCGGTATTTTGTTACGGCAGCCCTAGCAAGCTAATATAACGATCAAAGCGTTAGAGTGTGAAAAACACCAAGATGCATAACATACAGCTTGTGACCTGAAAGAGCTAGTCACCTTGTTTTGCCATAGACATATGTGGAAGTTATAACGTGTATGTGTGCAAGTGTGTATGTGTGGCCCAAAGGACTAAAGCATTTGACTGGAGGGAGAGGAAACTCTGGTTGGAAGAGGAGGCAAATGAGCTGGGTCTTAAACAGAATTCTGACGGGTGACAATAAAAGGGAAGCCCAGGGCTTCCCTGGTGGCGCAGTAGTTGGGAGTCCGCCTGCCGATGCAGGGGACGCGGGTTCGTGTCCCGGTCCGGGAAGATCCCCCATGCCGCGGAGCGACTGGGCCCGTGAGCCATGGCCGCTGAGCCTGCGTGTCCGGAGCCTGTGCTCCACAACGGGAGAGGCCACAACAGCGAGAGGCCCGCGTACCACCAAAACAAAAACAAAAACAACAAAAAAAAGGGAAGCCCATAAAGTCAAAGGCAGAGAGACAAGAAAAACAAAACATTTTAAAACATTGTTGGTAATGTACTTTTGTCATAGCTTGGGCTGCAAGGTATAACAAGCACTGCACACAAGCGTTTTAAGATTCATCGGTGAGCTAGAAAGGACCGCTGGACAAGGGCACTGGTTTAAACATGAAAAGAGAGATGGAGGCCACACCTGAGGTCACGAAACCAGCAGAGCCCAGAGCTGAGGACAGATTCTGGAGCTGAACCACCTGTGTTCAGAGCATCGCTCAGAAGTAGTGAGTACAGGAAGAGTGCTTAGATTCATTCCTGGCATGTGCTAAGTGCTATGTAGTCACTAAAATGAGGGCAAACAAACAAAAAGTTTTAATGAACACGGTAGGGATACGGGTTTGAGAGACGATGATCGTATTAGTCAGCTGGGGCTGCTGTAACAAAGCACTGAAGACAGAATGGCTTAAACACAGAGATGTATTGGCTCACACTTCTGGAGGCTGGAATTTCTAGATCAAGGGAGAGGCAGGGCTGGTTTCTTGAGGCCCCTCTCCCTGGCTTGCAGGGCTGGTTTCTTGAGGCCCTTCTCGCTGGCTTGCCGTCGCCCATCTTCTCCCCGTGTCCTCACCTGGTCTTCCTTCTGTACCAAATTTGTGTTCAAACTTCTTTATAAGGAGAGCAGTTACCTTGAATTAGGGCCCACTGTAATGGCCTTGTTTTAACTTGACTATCTCTGAATTCCGTCTCATTCTAAGGTATTAGAAGTTAGTACTCCAATGTTTGAATTTTTAGAGGACACAACTTAGCCCATAACAATGATAAACAGAAAATTAGAAAATGGTGTAACCACTGGTATGCTGTAGTGACTGTGAGAAGAAGAAAGAAAATAAACGATGCTTCCAACACGGGGGTCTATGGACACGACTGGGGTCCACTGGCATGAGGATCTACAAGAGCGCAAACACTTTCCCCATCAGGTCATCTTGAAAGAGTGAAAAGCACACACTTTAGGATCAAACAGGTTCAGATTAAATCCCAACCCTGCTCTAAGACCTGGAGCATCATCTCTCTAAACCTCAGCAAACACGTCTACAAATAACAAATTATAAATATTCGCTTTGTAGTACTGCCAGGAGGATTAAGTCAGAGAAATTCTGTAAGAGGGTGAAGAATATTACTGAGCACAGAATAAAAGCTGGAGGATTTTTTCTTCATCATGATTCTTGCTGTTATTACAACGTTATGGGGCGGCAGGGAGATAAGTAAGCATGCCCTCACCCCTAAGGTCTACCTCAACATTGGAACTCTCCCAGGAAATGCTATCTTTTGCGATGTTGTGTTTATAGGAAAGTGTATTTACACATAACCTTACCCAGCCCCTAGCAGTCATCTGACTAAGGAAGGGTGTGGCATCAATAAAAAGAAGTATATAATGAAAAGATGACGAAATTTACTCTAAACAATTTTGTTCTAAGACTGACCATGTTTACAATGACAATTCTTCCTCTCAAAATTAAATTGAAAGTCAATGTTTACATTTTAATTTTGTTTCAGTCCACTTTCAAACCCCATATGATACACATGACTTGAATGATCTCAGTCTCATTTCAAAAATAAAGAGAAGAAGGTGATCGTGATTTGTCTCAAGGAAATGAAAGCACTATAACGAACAGTTTAGAATTTGATACTCTGCTTAGTGGACCATGAAATGCAAAGTAATTAATTTAGAGATTACGTATTACCACTGGAGCTGAATTCAGAGTGGAGATCGTATTTCATAGCTGAATGTCTGGTGCAGGCAGCACCCTCTCTACACGGCCTCTAGTTAGTATTATGCTACGGAGATACTGCGTTACAGAGCCCAATACAGTGATGATTCTATCAAGAATTGTATAATTCGGTCTTTATATCCACGGAGATGAAGGGAATACGCTGTACGAGACCTTTCCTTCTCCCTCTTCATAGAGTAGCCGTCTTACGTAACTTATAAAGTATCTAAAATTTCAATGTATCACATGGCATTTGCAATAGTTTTATTTTAAATTTAGGGAAAAGTGGCTACACTTAATTGACACACTTAAATGGTATGATACCCTGATTTTAATCATCCTTTAAAAAATGTTCTTAATGATGAAACGTATGCTCTTGCTTTCTTAAACAGGGTACATCAATAATCATCTCATTTTTCTGGATGCCTTAGAGTTTTCATTATTTACTAGCGCATTTCCCACCCTAATGCAGGCTTAGGGACAAATTCAGGACTAGCGGGCTGTGTAGAAGGGGGTGGCTTGCCCCCCCACCCGCCTCCAAAGTGTCTTAGAGTTCCTTACTTTAGTGAATCCACATGCCTGGATTTTTCTTGACTTTGGTTTTTCACTTGTCTATACTGGGCTGTCAGCTCTCTTTCATTCTTCCTTGTGTCCGCTCATCTGATTTATTTATTTTTTATCATGCTCAGAGGAGGGAGGTAATCCTCAAACACAGCACCGCCTATAACAGCACTCACCTTGGGCAAGTCACTCTCCTGAAATCCGGGGAGGGGGCAGTGTGGTAGAGGAGGACAGATGGAGGGACGCATGGCACATGAAGATCACCTGGCTTACAGAGGTGCATTTACAGTGACTGCCCAAGACGCTCCTCATTAGTGACAGCTATCTGCCTGCATTCATGAAATTGCCAGAGATTTTCAAAACAGCACTGTGTTTTGAATTTATATGACCAAGAATGATATACCTGAAGAGTATCATGGCCCTCCACTCAAGGCAAGGAATAATGCCCGTTGTGTGTGTTCATTTAGTCCATGAGGAGAGGCATGAGATGGAAAGATAATTTCATGAGCTATTAAACATTATCACAACTACCACAAAGCCCTTTAGTTCAAGATATGAGACTATGAGTCACTAAATTATGTTTTATTCATAGGCATTGCATATCCCCTAAAGAGTCTCAAATCTGGGCTTCCCTGGTGGCGCAGTGGTTGAGAGTCCGCCTGCCGATGCAGGGGACACGGGTTCGTGCCCCGGTCTGCGAGGATCCCACATGCCGCGGAGCGGCGGGGCCCGTGAGCCGTGGCCCAGCAAAAAAAAGAGAAAAAAAAAGAGTCTCAAATCTGTGAGGAAGAATACTTTTGAAGATTGCTTAATGATTTACTTGTGCATTTGCTGACAATGAAAATCCACTCCAGCTGAAAAAAGTCAAAACAAAATAAAATTTTTTCCAGCCAAAAAACCCAAGAATGAACTTATCATAAACAAAGGACTATGTGTTACTTGTTTGGATGGAACAGGGGACAAAGGAAATTTACTATCCTGCCCTCTTTAGATCAATGAACCTCGATAACTATTTTGATAATTAATCTGAGTACCATTTATGTAGCATGGTAAGAAATCAGTTCTGCTCCCCGAAAACTTGCCTTTTACAAACGTAGATTCCTGGGCTTTGCCTCAGAACTACTAGACCAATCTTTTGAGAATTCTGCATTTTAAACTAGTTTTCCCTGCGATTCTTACGCATATAAAATTTGAGAAGTTCAGCTTTAAGCCTGGCCTTGTGATCTCAGATTTTATTTGTGTTAAATCATTAGAGTATAAAGGAATGCATCCATACAGGGTGCCCCAGACCTTACATGGATTCTTCGATGCAACCAATGTTAAATAAGCAATATCTCTTCCTAGTTATTCATTATAGAGGAGAAGGGAGCATGTGTCTGTGTGTTATTAACTCATTTAATCAATACTTATCAATTTATTTATTATCTCTTTGTTAGGGAATGAAGCAGTATGCCATTATGTGTTGGGAATAAAACAGTGAGCAAAAGGAGACCTTGTTTTGCTCTCATAAAACATACGTCCTGACCTATTATTTCTCTGATGCTGTAAAAAAAACATGAATGCGCACACACAGGTTTTCATTTAGAGAATTACATTTTAGCTAGTCAAAGCATATGACAGTGGAAAGACCACGCCATCAGTGAGGATGGGTTCATTCTGACACTGCACCAGGTTCCTGCAGCCAAGTCTGCAGGTGGAATGTCTGCCTCCGTTACTAAAACTCTTCAGTAAGTATGGAAGGTGAGGTTTGGGTTTGTAGTTCTGGCTGTAAAAAATTTCCTTTATCCCCAGAAAAGAATTCAGTCCACATTTGGACACCTTGGCATTGGATTAGCAACTTTAGAAAGCTGTAACAATTTAATCCCCAAAGGATTTTTCATACCAATATAATGGTTGGATTATCCTGAGGAAATAACTAGAAGGTTCCAGATAGAACTATACCCAATGGGGCTTTTTCAATCTCAGTGTATTAGCAATGGCTAATAGTTATCTGTTCATATTTGGAAAGTCCTCCTTTTTCTTCACCTTCTCTCCCAAAATACACACACACAGACACACAGACACACAGACACACAGACACACACACACACACACACACACACACACACACACAGGAGAGGCCTCGGACATGGCAGCAGTCAATATATTTTAAAACTTACATAATAAAACTAAATATTGAGCACAAAATTTATAGAAAACCACTTGTTTAGACTGCATATAATCTCTAGATCTTTACAAAAAGCTGGCAATGAAAAGTGTTTTCACACCTACTTCATAGATGAAGAAACGCAGAGAGACTGAATAACTTGTCCAAGGTCAGACATCTGGACAGGAGTTACTCTGGGCTTTGTCTTGCCAACAGCCTAAGCACTTTCATTACATCATCCACAGCAAGGGAAGCTCTTGGGCACATAGAGGGGCTTGCGATGGAATTCGTACCTTGATGTTTCAGGGTACTCTCTTCCCCTGCTCTGATTTTCACATGTTCGTGAAACAGACAACAAAACTTAAGGGGCCTGAGTGAAGTAATCTAAACCTCACCTCCAACATCCCATCTCCTTTTTATCATGTGCTTATTGAGGGCAGGGAGGAATGAATGCCGTCTCCCCACACTTTGTATCTGGCCCAGTGCTTTCCTGCCGCACCCTGAGGCGTGATTCTTACTCCATATGTGAAAACCGTTGTTGCCAGTTCCCTCCTGTTGCAAGTTCTGTGATTTCTATTAAGTGTCCCAGCAAGTTAGGGGCATCTATTTTTATGGCAGCCTACCAGCCTTTGATGGAAGATTCCGGAACAAAAATCTTATCATCTGTGTTCAATTGGTTCATCCAGGGTTGAGCACCCCCTAACTCTTTAAAAATATCATTGTCAACCCCTTCCTCTTTCCATTGTGCTCGCAGACAACATTCATCTCCACATATTCCTTTTCAACAACAACCCTCAGGCAGAACTCAGAAGTCTTTTTAGCTATCAGCAGTCAGATAGTCCTTTACTTCCAAAAATAAAAATAAAAAAAAAAATGATTCACACAGGGTACTTTTTAAAGGCTGTCTTTGGCTATTTAATCACACGTGTTTCTTCATCCTTTAATTCCTTGCTTTGAGCCCACAAACCCTCCTCTTCATGCCACAGGCGTTCTGTTGCTACACTAAGTTCTGTCTTCCACGCTTATTTATCCTTCTGAAGACTTTTTAAATTATGCTCCCCGCTTGGATTCCATATGTTCTCACTCCTTCCCTAATCTCCAGTTCTGTGTTACGTCCTCTTTCTTGTATTCTTTTTTCTCAGACTTTGTTTCCGGCGACGCCGGGTCTGTTATTTTCTTTCTCTTTAATCATCTCCTCCATTAATTTCCCAACCTTCACCACCCCACCACCTTCCTCTTGTCTTCTACAGATTTCAGAGAAACCTACTTCTTCTGAAGTAAGTATTCCCTGATTCCTTTCAAATGTTTAAATTTTTCTTCCTTGCTGTTTTCATACCTAAACTGCATTCACCTTAAGCCTCATCACATCCCCTCCCCCTGTGGTCCATCACCATCACTCGCCATGCATCGTCTGAAGCCCCTATCAGGGCGTTCCCTTATCTTCATCCCCGGAGACATTGCCGCCTTCATAATGGGAGGTGTTACTGCTTTCTGATTTCTCTTCTCCCTTTTATTTTATTATTATTATTATTTTGTGATACGCGGGCCTCTCACTGCTGTGGCCTCTCCCGTTGCGGAGCACAGGCTCCGGACGCGCAGGCTCAGCGGCCACGGCTCACGGGCCCAGCCGCTCCGCGGCACGTGGGATCCTCCCGGACCGGGGCACGAACCCGTGTCCCCTGCATCGGCAGGCGGACTCCCAACCACTGCGCCACCAGGGAAGCCCTCCCTTTTATTTTAAATTGTGGAATCTATCCCAGCTGTGCCTGCCTCACTTTTATTACGATATGTGTTCAACCAGTTTGCACAGGTATGAATCTTTTCCTTACAAAGGTTACTGATGATTCTCTTTTTTTCAGGAAGCAATGCCGTGCCCTTGTTCTCCATAACTAAAGTAACGTTCCTTACCACATGTTCATTTATTTCAATGGATTGTGGAATCACACACACAGCGTGGAGGACTCCTACGCCAGCCAAATCCCTTCTTTGACTAGCAGCGGTAATCCTCATTCTGACTTGCCAGTTTTATTTTAATTTTATGTGACACTATGTAAAATCCTAAACTCACTTTCTGATTTTAGCTGAAAGTGTTTAAATAGAAAAAAAACCATTACAAACAAGATCACTAAATTTTCCGCGTTTGCTTCAATGCTGAGAAAAAGAAATATCTTTGTCCTTGACTTGCTAAACAGAATGACACAGTTCTCTTTATACTTCGAGATTTTTTTCTCTTGTTGTCACCTCTAAAGTCAACTTTATCTCTCCATTGCTTTGAAGCTACTTGTTTTATGGGATTTGAATTAAAGACAACATATCCTCCTAGGTCAATTCTAATTAAATTAATGATCAGGGTCCCTTCCAAGACCAGCCTGTTACAAAGCCAATTGTTGTCCTTTCTGAAGGAGGAAGACACACACACACACACACACACACACACACACACACAGAAGAACTTTTTAAATTCAAACACCTCTTTTTTTAAAATTAATTAATTTTTTGGCTGCTTTTGGTCTTCGTTGCTGCACCTGGGCTTTCTCTATTTGCAGCGAGCGGGGGCTACTCTTCATTGCGGTGTGCAGGCTTCTCATTGCGGTGGCCGCTCTTGTTGCAGAGCATGGGCTCCAGGTGTGTGGGCTTCAGTAGTTGTGGCTCACGGGCTTCAGTAGTTGTGGCTCACGGGCTTCAGTAGTTGTGGCTCACGGGCTCAGTAGTTGTGGCTTGTGGGCTCTAGAGCACAGGCTCAGTAGTTGTGGACACGGGCTTAGTTGCTCCGTGGCATGTGGCATCTTCCCGGACCAGGGCTTGAACCCGTGTTCCCTGCCTTGGCAGGCAGATTCTTAACCACTGCACCACCAGGGAAGTCCCCAAACACCTCTTGATATATTCTTAGAGTAACAGCCTACTAAGGCAATATGCTCAAATATACAGATTATTAATATGCTCAGATATACAGATTATATACAGATTATCTAGTTGAATTTCCTCCTTCTCCCATTCATCTCACACATGAAAAAAAATCTTTCTTTTGAAATGATTTTAGAACATTCCTCTTGTCTTTATGAAACCTTAAATAGAAAATCAAATAAACAAATCAACTTTCTTTCCTTTTCCATTTCCTGTTCTCTGTTTTTCTTTCTTTCTCTAACACATTTTTTTTCATGGTCTTTTAAATAAATTCCTCCAAAATTCTCATTGACAAATCAGAACTACAGAGAGGAGAAGAAAATACTGGGTCTGTTACGTCCAAATTCTGCACTTCTACTTTTTCTGCTGCCGTTCTGACAGCCCCTTGCCCTTCCGTACTACCCTGCCCTACACGTCCACAAGCCCTGGTCCACTGGCCTGACTTGCTACGTGATCTCCTATCCCAGGTCAAGTGCTCAGCCCACAGGATCTATACTGGATTCTTCACACCATATCCCAGCCATTCCTAAGTGAGAGAAAGGGAACAGTATTCATGTAGAGGCTCTTTTGTACGTCTGTATGCCAGATGTTCACTTTTGCTTCTTTCCTTTAATCCTTCAAGTTCAGATTAATCTAGAGTAGACTCAAGTATCAAGAAAATCTGCTTTCACACACACAGCATTTCTATGACGTTAGTGAAGAGCATATACTATTACTCCTCTTTTCATAATTAAAGACTTGCAAACAAAGAAACCAAATAATCCGATGAAGTTCCTCAAGAACATCAGTGAGAACGCACGATGGGATGCTCGTCCTCTGACAGGTCCACAGCTCTAGACCCGTAACACCACCGGACGTGCTCACGGCCCTACTGTCTGCCCTATGCGGTGGTTTTATAAGTTACTAAATCACACGTACAGTCCTCTGGTGTGTATGTGAGGGTGTGCGTGTGTTCAGGGAGAACTGAGAGAATGGCAGGGTAAGTCTACTTGATTTTACTGACTTTTGGCAAATTCTCAAGGAGTATATCAAAATCCTCTTTCGAAATAATTAAAAACTACATAGTTTTCCTTCATACGTACAATGGGCTAAAATTCATAAAATTTTTAAAATTGGGAACTAGTAGTTTTAATAATTTGGGGGACTATTTCAACTATTTCCCATGAAATAGATATTAGAAGTTAAATATAGGAACTCAATTGTGTATAATTCAATAAATATAATACAGCTCATATTAATGAAATGCTACCAACAGGCCAGGCAGCATGCCGGGCAGCTTATATGCCCTGCTTCACTTAATCCATACAACGGCTTTATGAATTAGGTGGCTCTGTTACCCTCATTTGACAGATGAAGAAACTGAGAATAGTAATTGGTATAAACCTGAACAGTGTCTTATAGTAAATAACAGGTAGGGCTGCAATTCAAACCCAGAAGTCTGGCTACTCTTAACCATCAATGCTACATCATGTTACAGATATGTTTATATTGCTACCATATATAAAATGTGTTACTGCAAAGCTTCCTCAGATATTAGAAATATTTTCTGTAATGAGATCCCAAAGTGACTTTTGTGTATATTCATTTATGTTTTGGTGTTTTGTTTTTGTTCTTTATTATTACATTTTTCTATATATGATACATAGATATTCAAAAGTGTGACTCTGCCTAGGGGGCAGTTCTGACACAAAAAACTATGCTCTTAAAGGAAAAGCACTTTTTAAATTTGAATTTCAGCGTCTAATATTAATATGACTACTGTTTGTTGGTTTGAATCAGTGTGTATTATTTGTGCAACTATAATCTATAGCAAGATGTAATTAAGCCGCAGAAAAATAACATGGTAATACCTTGCAAGATCATCAGGTAATACCTTGTTTTGATTCCCTGAGGAACTAATATCAGTCCAGTCTTTTTAAATGGGGGAAACTGATAAACATTTGCTATTACAAAAACGACACACAGAAAAGACAGAAAAAGGAGGCAAACACAGAAATAAGTAAATATCTAAAAGAATTATGTTCAAAAAGAAGCAGAAAATCAGATTTAAAGATAGTAAGAATTAATTAAAAGGCACAAGACTTTCTTAAAAAGACATCATAGTAAAAATGAGAGATTACAAATATTTCATTTTGTAGTCCATGTTGAAAAAATTAGATTTAGCAAATATTTTGGAATGTGTCAGTGCAGATGAATAAAATGTTGCATTTTAGAGGTTTAATTGTTTTTAATGTCTGAGCAATATCTAACAAAAGCATGTTTATTAATAAAAGCAATTATGCATGTATTTAAACATGCATGTCGAACATGTGTTTTGTGTGAAGCAACATACAAAATAAACTATATTATTGTTGTTTAAAAGCTCCTGTACATTTTGGTAAAATACATCTTTTAAAACTATGAAGAAAAAGAGAAAGAGAAGATAGAGCTTTATATACTTAGAGCACAAACCACTATAAGCACTATTCACCACCCTACCCTGAAAAGAAACTTTGAGTTACTACAGTTGACTGCCCTAATGTTATTTATCAGAGCAGTTCACTTAATCCTGTATGCTTCCTGGGAACTGCTAATACTGGACTCTTCCTCCTTGAAGGTACTAATGAACAATGAAATGACTCATTTTATTAAACTTAGCATATAATATGTAATGCATATCAGGAACAGATACACATGTCCTGATTATAAATAAGGGTGTCTGCCAAAAAATGTGTGTATTTCAGCACTGCTATAACCATCAAACCAGGATTTCATAACTTAGACCAGTCTTTCAGAAAAACACTTCCAGACTAAACATATCTAAAAAGCCATAGATACTCTGATAGCATAGATAAGATATGGCTAGTGTAACCCTTAATGAGCAAATTAACCCTGGTCATGTGCAATCAAACTGTATATGGATGAATAAATTCAAATATCTTTATAATGAATGAGAATTTCAAAATATGGGTTATATTGGACCTTTGTAGGAAGACTGTGGTCTACTTTTACCTTCACAGGTATCCTGTTAATATCCAATCAAATGCTCATGATTCCGGAGTGACAAGGAGGCACAGTCAGTAGCAGAGGGTAGATAATGACTTCTTAAAGAGTCAGCCCCTCATCTGACAACATGAAACTCTGTACTTGTGACTGTGACCCTCTGGCAGCCTGGATGAGAAGGGAGTCTATGAATCTGTGATTACTTGTATAGCCCTTTGATTTTAGAAAACAATAGAAAGGGACAGAAAAGTATATTATTAGGATGTAAAACTATGGAAGGAAAAAGAGAGTAGGTATTCTTCAAGTAGGATGTATCACAGTAGTACACATTCAGTTTTTACACAGTAGTGAGTTGAGAGATTTATGCATATTTACAGAATGTTAGGGAAATTTTCTGCTAAAGTAGAATACAATTAAGATCATGTAGATTTCCAAGTAAGACAATCTTCTGTATAGAAAACCAGTTCAAGTCAAGGCTTCTGAAGAAACTGCAATCAGCTTCAGTACTTTTAAATGTTACAAGCTATAAATGTGTGTGTGTGTGTGTGTGTGTGGTGTCTGTGTGTGTGTGTGTGTGTGTGTGTGTGTGTGTGTGTGAGAAATGGCTGCAATGAACTGTCATCCTGGGTCTGGACAGTTACATGTACTTTGGAGCCAATCCAGAAGCATTAGATGAGCCTTTAACTAACTGAGGTAATTATGCTGATTTCTTTTGGAATGTACTTCTTTGAAGTCATGTTTAGTTTTCCTTCCAACTTTCATGACATGTTTATTGAAATCAAGTATAATTACTCAAGGTTTCCTTTCCGTGCCAACCGACAATTTCTTGGTGGTGTTTTATACTAGTATTTGCTTCTAGATGATGATTATTCAAGAGCTGAGTATTAACAGTTGTCACATGACTGAATATCTGGTTTCCATATTCTTTAACACTATGAATAATAGTTTTTAAACAACTGACAGAATGGCTACACTTAATTTTTGATTACCACGCTCTAACTTATTTAAAGTAAATGAAAAACATTATAAAGTAATACTGAATGGACTCTCTGTTGACTATATTTAATGGCATGTTGCAGAAAATAACAATCCATCATGTCGTGTGAATCTCTACAGTGAAAGAAGTGCAAGTTTTGCTCTTCGGTTGTAAAGAGTATTCACGTGACAGATCTAACCCTGAATTAATGCAAGGACACTATACTTGGTTTAAACACTTGTATTTATATGAGGCTGTTTTTAAAGGAAAATGTAAGTTTTATAAAAGAAAAGGGTTATGATATTTTGAACGCCTTAACAGTCAGAGAAGGAGGAATCGTTTTCTAAATATGAAAATAGTGTTCTTAATTGTTAGGGCTTTTCTTTAGCAACAGTTGCCAGCCCAAGGGCAAGTGCAAGACAGAGCAGACATAAAGAATCTCAGCGCCACTATTTTAATTGCTGGCATTCATAGCATTTAGCAGTCGGAAGTCTCAAAGGAAAACAACTACTTTCATTTCACCTCCTGCAGCCACCCTGTCAGGGGAGAGGTCTGGGCTCAGAAAATGCGGCTCATTAAAATGAAGAATTTTCCCCGACTTTGATATTCACAGTTCACTGGGGACTCACTACCTGTTCACCGCGCCATTTCGTCTGGAAGGAGGTTGCAACACAGCAGACTCTACCTTAATTAAACTTCTTTAATCAAATTCATTAGGTCTCTAACATTTATAAAACATGTTGAATTATGCTACCGATATTCTTAGTATGTATTTTTTAAATTGTCAAGTTTTTTCCTTCCCTTATTTAATTGGTGCATTGAGCAAAATTCAGAACAATACTTTCATCTGCCTCATAAATGTCTTACTGGCATGCAAGGTACATGCTTTTTGTATTTTCTTACAAACAACTACTGCTGCTTTCAGATGCGTATACCTATTTTCTCAGCCCATACACATTTAGTTTTACAGTCATTATCTGGGAATGGAGGATTTGTTATTTCAAATTGAATTTTGTAAATAAAAAAGTCTTAATATTCTACTACTTACCTTTATTACCATATTGCAATTAGAGTAGAAAGGTTTAAAACATAGTCATTCTTCTAAAAAAGCTCAACATGGTAACACACAATCACATCAACACACTAATTGAGTAGTAATTGTTTATAATAGAGATATTGACTTTAGACTTGTAAATATTTCTTCTGACTAGCTGGCTTCTGTGGGCAGACTACAAAAGAACCCATTCTTGTGCTTCCTGAGAGATTTTTGTTCTCTCTTTAATAGCTGTGAATAACTCTTTCGGCTTTTGGCACAAAAGGGCTTTGTAGCTTCTTCAACATCCCAGCAGAGGAAATGGAATTTCTTGGGCAAAGTTTAGTGATCCCTAAAATTGTTACTCTGTATGTAAATGTCAATTTATAAAATGATAGCCCAAGAATTAGACACAAGTATATTATTTCTTATTTTAGTAAACATTAAATAAGTGCAGGACAATAAAAATGAGAGAGCAACAGGAAGGTCTTAAATTTGGGGTTGAACAACCTGATAGTACAGGAAAGTTATTAATGTTACTAAAAGTACAATTAATGTCTACTGTGCAACTCATAGGCTTATTCTTTGTAGGGAACAAGCTATATAAGAATAATTCATCCTGATGAAGTTATTACATTTGAATTTAATCCACTGCAGATATAGACACAGCATGCCAAGATATGTAAGGTACCAGAAGTGTCCTAGAAAAACTTAGAGAGATCATCACTGAAGGTAAGTACCTGAAGATAAGGTGATAAAAGTACATGGGGGTCAGACTACAAAATGCTTTGAATGCAGAATTAAGGATTTTATATTTTAAGCTATGTAGAGCCACTGAACATTTCTGAGTAACAGATTTGACATAATTTAAATCATTTTTAGGAGCAATAACCAGATTATGGTACACAGAATGGATTAGAGCCTGAAAAAATTACAGACAAAGGACATGAACTGGGGAGACGGATCATCTGTTCTGAGTTGACAGGAGACTATATTAAGATCATGATAAAAACAAGGAGTGAAGGTAGAAGAGATTTTGAAAGAACACAACGTTTGGAAATGCAGAACTAGATATATGGAGAGCGACAGTAACCTGATGTAAAAATTCGGCAGTCTGACATACCGTACAACTAAGGAGGTCATAAGAGTACGTGAGGGCTTCCCTAGTGGTGCAGTGGTTGAGAGTCTGCCTGCCGATGCAGGGGACACGGGTTCGTGCCCCGGTCCGGGAGGATCCCACATGCCGCGAAGCGGCTGGGCCCGTGAGCCATGGCCGCTGAGCCTGCGCGTCCGGAGCCTGTGCTCCGCAATGGGAGAGGCCACAACAGTGAGAGGCCCGCCTACCGCAAAAGGGTATGTGAGAACGCTAAGGAGAGGAGAGAAAAGGCAAAGAAAGGAATTGAGAATTTAATTCTGGGAATACTCCACATGGTGTAGGTAGGAAGAAGAAACATGTATAATTAAGGAGAGAGCGTTGTCAATAAATTAGGAAGAGAACTAGAAAAGGAAGCATCCTCATTAAAGCCAACAAAGGAAAGAGTTGGAGTAGGAAGGCTCATCGAAGAGTGAAATACGAGCAAGGATGAGAAAAATCAAGGCTGGCGACGGCCAGAGGACTTGGAGATGTGGATGTCGTGGGTGGACAAAGCAAGGCTACAAATCCAGGGCACACTGGGCGGTAAAGACACGTGGCCCAGGTTAGGGTTAGCCTGCTGAGAATGGCAGGGCATGAGAGACAGGGAAAGAGTTATAGAACAAAATGAAGGATTTTTTTTTTAATGAGGAAGGAGATCTAAGTTTATTGGGATAGAAAATGGAAACAGAACATGAAGAAGGAGAGACTGAAACTGGTGAAAACGTAAGTGCAGGAGTTAATGGAGAAGTGAGAAGTCATGCGGCACGCCTTATACCACTGATCCTTCCTCTGTACTGGCCACACTCACTGCACACCTGAACAACCATTTTTATCAGTGACCTAGAACTATGTTAGCAGTGACCGTGTTCGTAGTGAATCCACCGGGAGTCACAGTATATTAACATATTATATTGTAAGAAGGGGTAAACCTGAACAGGTGTACCTTTATTGGACTTTCCTCAAGTTTCCTGTAAGTTCAAAGTATCAACCCAAAGAATACATATTTACTGAGGTGCACAGAAGAGCACTCAGATAGTGCTTGAAATGATAAACAATATCCTTCTGAACATGTAGTTTTAATCAGAAAACCACAGAGGGAGGAAAATAAAACACTTGTGACACACACTCACAGTCACTTTGAGAACTGTTATCTGCGAACAGCCACTTTCATATGAATGATGTAACTTTGGGCTATTCCTAAAAAAAAAAAAAAATCCCAGGGGCCATAGCTCCTAAGCATCAGAAGTCTAAAAAGAATGTCCAACTGTTATAAATTATGAAGCTAAATACAGGACATTTTGTTTGTGTCCAGTAGCCAGTGAGGAAGAACTATAACGGGGTCAGATTATGATTCATTTATTTCCCAGGGGATGTTTTTTCCCTAGGCACATGGGAAGGAATAGCTTTGAGATTTTCTGTAACCCTCTCCTTGATCTCAGTGAATTCACAGCTAACCACATTTCTCCTCTCTAACACCTGCAAGTAAAGCCATCCAAATCACTTAAGATCACCCTGGGACTACATTAAAAACAAACTCTGCTATCATTTCTTGATCTACAGAATTCAGAATTCTCCTAACCTCTTCTTTGCCTTTTTCATAGCTTTTACTCTTAGATTTCCAATTTTACCAATCCAAACACATTTCAGCTCCAATTTCAGTTGAGTTCCTTGAATTGACAACTATGATTTTGACCTAACATTCCCAGCTGACTTGGGCATGTCTTTAGGTCATAAACTCAAGGTCTACCTTTATCCTTTATAGGACACGACATTAGGTACAAGGTACAAATGGGAAAGTGGAAATGACCAGTTTGGCCCAAGCTACAGTCACCCAACATCTAATAAGAGAAGAGGACCAAACAAATTATAAATCAGAACTTAATTCTCAGATCTGTCCATTTACCCGGTATCATCTGAAATTTGTTTTTCAAGGAGATTGTGAGTCATTTGGTGAAAATGTTTTACTCCAAAAGAAACAAATCCGAATCAAAATATAAGATATAAATATGAGCAGGAGAGCCTGAATAACTGAGTTACTTTTCTGCAACATTTCCACTATTGCGGTAAGAACAACGTACATACGTATATACGAGCTACAAGTAGGTAATTTTGGCGATTCTGCATAGGATTAAATGCTCTTTTATTTGTTTTCAAAACTGGCATTGCACAATATAAAGATGAATGTTAAAATTTATGCTAATAATTTAATTTTTTTACTTAGAATGGTATTAAATAAAACATTTTTTTTAAACACAACTTCAATTGTGAGAGGGTCTGTGGAAGAAAAGAGAAAGCTTTACATTGTAGTACCTTCAAACATACTCTTTTCTTGCCTTTTGAACAAAGGGTACAAGTTTTTCACTGTGCCTCCCAAATTTGCAACAGGCTCTGCTCTATGACATTGGAGGTGAGATCTTCATGACAAAATTTTTCAAAACTGAAAAGACTGGAGACGTCCATTTCAGGCATAAGGAAACATCAGTGCAAATGACTGTAGACGGGAACAAGGCAATTGTGTTTGTGAAACAGAAAGAAGGCCAACATCTCTGTAATAGCAAAGAAAGTGGTCCAAAATGAGGCCAGAGTTGTAGGCTGGGGCCAGATCACATAGGCCTTAGAAGATTTTCTCCTCTCGGTATTGGATAGTTCATTGAAAGTTTAACACAGAGGAGGTGCATGATTGATAGAGATCATAAAAAGATTATCCTGTTACAACAAAATGGACTGAACTATTGCCAAAGGATCCGCTCTAAGTTGTTACAAACACTTAGAAATGATATGTAATATGTAACAACAATCACCAACACTTAAAAACGTTGAGAGCTCAGGGTTTGAAGTACTTTTGCTTCCATACAGAATAGAGAACAACTCACTGGTACAAGGAAGTGGGGAACAGGCTTGGAGTGACTCAAAGAAGCCAAAACCTCCTACACAGATCGTTAAGATGAATCAGAACCCGATTAGTAAGACGGTGGGAGATTTGAACACCATATGCAAACTGGATGCAAGGGACATTTATTAGAACGTACGCCAAAAAGCGAATGCATATTAATTTCAAATGAAAACATGCATAAATATTCTTGAGTGACCCTGACAAAAAGCCAATGAAGTAACAGCATATAGGCCACATAATCTGACAAAACAAACTCAACTAGACAGCTAATATATCCCATAGATTTTCAACTATGAAGCACAATTATAATAATTCACAGATCATATAAAACATGGAAATAATTAACTATTTAGAATCAAATGACTTTGAAGCACTACCCACCAAAATTTATAATATTTCTAAAGTGGGATTAGAGAGAAATGTATGAAATTAGATGTAAGAAAAAAAAAAAGATGGACATTTACGAGAAAAGCGCTCACTTCAAGAGGTTATAAAAATGACAAAAGAGGAAGAACAATGAAAGTAAAGTGAAGAAATATTAAGATAGAAGCAAAAATGTAAAATCGAAAATAAATATATCATAAAAGATCGAAGAAACCAAGAATGGATTTTTTTTAAAAAGCTAATAAAATGGACAAACCTCTAACAAGACTGATCAAGAAGTTGCTAATAAAATGTTAATAATAGAAAGTGGGCAAAATTAAAGAAGGAGACAAACAAAAGTATCATAAAAGAATACTCAGAAGAACTTGACATCAATAAATTTGCAAACTTAGAAAACAGAAAAATCTTCAGAAATGTTGTCACAGATTTTATCAAGTCTTCAAGGGACCAATCACTCTTTTGTTGTAGAAACATACTCAGAGAATATCTTTTTATGAGACTAGTTTATTTTTACAGAAAACTTCATTAATGAACATTATAAAAATAAAAATGGTTGCATGAATACACATGCAAAAATGTTAAATACTATATTAAAAACTGGTTTTAACCAAATATAAAAAGTACCACATGCTCAAGTAGGGTCCACAATGCAAATGCAAGGATGAGGTAACATTAGAGAATCGTTCACTGTGATCTACCAAAGTATTAAGCGGGGGAAAAATACGATCATCTCAAAAATGTGTAGTAGAGCACTTAATGGAATTCAACATCCAGTCACATGTATCTATAAAATACACAAATCAAGCTAGGAATTGTGTTTAATTTTATTAACTCTAAAGGGTTTCCACTAAAATTCTATAAAACATCATTCAAATGATATTTAAATTACTCAGAAGTCCAATTGCTCCATCACGCCTTCCTACTCAACATTACAATGGAAGGTCCAGTCAATAAGACTGGACAAAGAAATATGGGCATAAAAAGTGGATGAAAGAAGAAAGAAGAAGAAATTTCTTCTTCTTTTAAGAAGAAATTTAAAAATATTGTTCAGTGATAATATGATTATTTGCATAGAAGTAGTGAGAATGTATAAATAAGCTAGACAAAGACAAGTAAGAATCCTGGATACCAGATACCTTTTAAAAAAACAACAGCATTCCTCTATAACAGCAATACCAAATTAAATGGTGTTATTTTACTAATCCTAATCAAAACAGCACAAACCTTTAAAGTAATAGGTAATAAATCTAAAAAATGGTATGGCGTTTATATAATTACTATAAAATTGTATTGAGAGACACAAAAGGAGACCTAAATAAATGAGAAAAGAGGCCATGATTACGGATGAAAATATTTGAGAGTAAGACTGTCTACTGCCTACTAATTAATCTATAAAATGAGTTTAAGTTCTCCCCTAACATAGATTTTTTTGTTCTTAAATTTTTATTTTTAATTTAAAAATATATTTTGAGGACTACGTCCGACAGGAATATATCTGGCTTTGAATGAGAGGAAAACAAATAACAGCTTCGAGCAAGCAAGACCAGAGGCTGACAGTCTAAGTCTGGCGCAACGGCTAGGGAAGGTCATTAAGGCAACTCCTACCGGCTCCATCACCCTGGGTGTGTGGCTTCTATCATGTTCAAGAGCGGCTCCTGTAACTCCAGGCAAGTGGTTGTGTTATACAAAGGAAGAAGCGAGAAAGGGCAAAATAAGACAGATGGGGAAAAAAGCAAACAAACAAACCTTCAATCCTACACTTCATCTACAACTCTGACAAATGGCATCCCAAGAGCAAGAAATTCTGAGAAGAGAAGTTTTTTAGGTTTCCAGTTCTCTATTACAGAGAAATTCAACAGAACGTGAGCTTTGTGAAGGCAAAGATCTTTGTTTTCTTTATAGATGCTTTCCAATTGCTGAGAAAAGCATCAGAAATATAGGAGGCAATCAATAAATGACAAATTCAAGGCAAATGGTCATTCTGAATGAATATGGGTAGCCAGTTTATTGTATCTTCCTAACAGAGCAAAAGGCCAAGAAGAGTCAAGAGAATGGTGGAGAAAAGAATAGTTTGATTGAGATTGGGGTGGGGGATTGCTCTTCGAGATGTAAAGATTTATAACACAGTTTTACGTCTTAAAGCAATTAAAAGAGTGCAGTAGTATATTTTATTACGTCAATGGACAAAATAGAGAAACTTAAAACAGACCCACACAAATATGGAAAATTGGTATATGACATGTAGCACTGTAGGCCAGCCAAACGGTGTTTGGACAATTAGCCATTCATGAGGGGAAAGAGTAAAGTAAGATGTTGACCTCACATTGTGTATTTTAAAAAATCCACATGTATTAAGAACATCAATGACAAATTTAAAATTTTGAACTTTTAGAATAAAATCTAGAAAAACATCTTTGTTACCTTGAGATGATAAAATTATTAAGATTAATAAATTATACATCATAAAGGATAATACTGATAAATTCAACTATATTATAATTAAAATTTCTTATTTGAGAAAATACACACAATTAAAAGACAAGCCACAAACTAGAAGAAAACTTGTGACTTCAATACAGTTGACAAAGCAATACTACATATGGTTTACGTACACATACGTATGTTATTAGCATACAACGAGATCAATAAGAAGAGCACATATGAAGATCAAAACACAGTGAGGAAACATGAGTATTGAGAATAAAAAGAAATAATAATTTTTTAAAAAGTCAACTTTTTTACATTATTTCATCCTCCACAAAGTAAAGCTACGAGGTTATTATAACAAAATGTTAACACCTCTTAATTCTATGAGGTAGACATGGGGATTCTGTTGCATTATTTTCTGTACCTTCCTATGTGTCAACATATTCCATTTGAATTCATTCTCGTTTCCTACAGAACTGTCCTACCTGCTTTGTTGGGAAGGAATTGTAGGTGGCTGGCTTTGGAAGCAAGGGAATCACCTGGGCTGCTGAGGCAAGAGTACAGAAAGGAAGATGTTGGGGATTTGGTTTGGGGTGGTATTTGTAGGAATGGATCTAGGATATGTTTGGACTTAGAGACTGACTGGCTAATAATCAGAAGGAAGTGTGGCCAAATAAATTTGATAAATGCAAAATAACCCACAGGTTTTGGTTTGAGGGACTGAGCAATGATAACGCCATTTCAGTGATGAGAAAGGCTGGAGGAGATGCAGGTGTGGGACAAAAACTTTACTGGGGGCGGCATCTTTTTCAGTTATGTTTGCATGCCTGTTAGACATCCTTGTAGAGATACAGTTGTATGTACAGTTTGCAGTTTAAGAGACAGGTCTAGGTTGACCTTGTAAATTGTGCTGTTATCTGCACTGAGATGGTTCCAGTCAAAAGCCTGGATGAAATACTTAGGGAGACAGTACAGATATGAGGGAAAAGAAAGGGCCCCGGCTCAGTATACTTCAATATTTAGAGGCTGGAAATAGAAAAAGGAGGAGGAATCAGAGGAGGACGAAGAGAGGAAGGGTGGGAACAGAAGAAAGAAGGAAGTAATATCGATATGGAGATACAGGGAGCAGGTGTCAGTAAAGACCCAAACTTCAAATGTGTAGGAATAATAAACCCTTTCCGAACACTGACTGTTAACTGGGACATAAGTAACTAATGGATTCTCAGCCACAGGGAGTAACCTTAAGAAGTAGAGCGGTGAGAACGGAAGACATCTTAAAATTGCTACACTATGTTTTTACGCAGACAGGAATGGTCCATCGGAAAGGGAGATATTAAATATTTGGTGGAGAGTCATAACTGTTGGGTGAATTGCCTGAGAAAGCGAGAGTGGATATGATTCTGAGCAGAAAGGTCACTGTTCCTTCTATTCATGGTGAGAGATGTACAGATAGCACAGGTATAATTAATATTGGTAGTTGGTAGATGTCTATGAAAGGAAGAGAGAAATTCCTCCTTGTGATTTGAAAATAACATAGTTTTTATCCTAATTTCTAATTACTTTGCTATTGCATACAACTGGGTGGCAAATACGGGAAGGTCAGATCCGGGGGCAATTATGTTGGCGTTATCTTTTATATACTGGAAGTGGACTGCAAAGCTTCTTCCAGGCCATGTTTTAAATTTACCCAGTTATGTTTTACTGAAGCCAATGTCCAGGTATTTCTCACACTATGAAATATTCTAATGACTTTTTATTGCTAAAGTTTGTCTATTTCATGTATACTTTTATAGAAACTGCTCCGATCAACTGCCTCAGATCCAATGTCAAATAATATGACGATACTGCCTTCAAAATCATTTGAAGCTAAGTACTTCCCTGGGCCTGATAGAAGTGTAAAAATGTCTGAACCCTAGGGAATATCTGAATGTTCAAAGTACACCATTCCCTTACCCCTTACTCAACTCTCACTGAGTGAGAAATAAACAAACACTGTGTTACATATAATGAATTCTATGTGAAAGGATTTCTACACTTCTTAAAATAACGTATCATTTAAGTAGCAAACTGTTACAATTAGGTGAGCAATCAAGATGTATATTCCAACTCCCCCAACTGTTCCAACTGATTAGATTCATGTTTGAAAGGATACTAATCTTTCTTCTAATAGTTTTCAAGTGGTATTATTTTAGACCCAGAGACAAGAATCGTAGCTTTATTTACTGATGTAGAATTGTGGAATGTTAAAAGCTGGAGGAGATTTAGAGATTTAATCCAATTCCCTCTTTTTTCAAATGAGGAAATTTAGGAGTTTTAAGTTCAGTGATTTGCCTGAGTTAGGAAAAGAGCTGAGATACAAATTCTAATTTCTTATTTAGGCAAGAATTTATTCCAGCTTACATTTATTAGGTCATTACAACATGGACTCCATGTTGTAAATATATTTGCTATTTATCACCTGCTGCTGAGTTTATAAACTGTCTGCACTGATGCTAGTTGATTTATGTTGATGCTTCTCAACCATTTCTAACGCAAACCTACTTCTGAAGAGGACACACCTCCTGGGAGTGGGGTTAACCTCCCCCATTTCTATCCCCAACTCTGCCGAGACTCACTGCTGCTTCTCTGACAGTGGGATTTTGAGGAATTTTATTTTCCAGCTTTTATTACAGAAATTGTTACAATACCAAGCATTTTTTTTCCAAAGTACACGTCTTTAACCTACTCTGATTGTTACACACAACCCCCCTTCACAACACACACACACACACACACACACACACACACGTACTGAATCAGTGAATCTCATCTCTGATTAAGATGAAAACTCCTAGAGGGTAAAATCTGATTATTTTAGCCAGTTTGTTAAAGGACCCAATGAAAATCCCTCTCTCAATTATGTCCTTAATAATAATGTTGAATATTTAACATTTGATGAAATTATTATCATCTAGTTGGCATTTTTCACAATTTGTATTTGAAGAGTTTTTAAACTCATATTTGTCTTAAAAATCAAATTTATTAATAAACTATCTAAAATCTAAGGAATGTAATAATCCAATTACAGCAAACTAATGCTTTAGAATAATAAAATGTTCTTTTATATCCTTAATTTTAAATGAAAATTAACCTTCATTACTAAACAAAAACAAGTTTTTTTAAATGACTGTTTCCTTGAGAAAATTACAGATGAGTCTACTCGATATTACTCTCAATAGTTTTTTGGGAACTGCATGAAGTGTAACAGTTGTTTGGATGAATGAGTATCATGACATCTATTCAATGACCTGAATATTACAATTTCTAAGTATTAAATTTAAAGCTTCTTATCTTCATTTAATTGTTCATGCATCAGTTTAACAGTTCAGCACACAATTTCCAATTTATCCCTCACAAAATGAAACTAAATAGCTTAGTGGGGGTTGGAGAAAAATAAAATTCTCTAGAAAGAAACAGAGTAGTTTGTAAAGTCTTTAAAATTCATAATTGAATGGATTGAGTTATGATATTAATAGGATGTAGATGAAGTAAAAATCATATAAGCAGAAAGATGAAACGAGCTTTGAACTCTCATTAAGTTCTTAAAAATATACTGAAATCCTTTATTACCAGTCTCTTATTGTCAGTGTTATGGTCCACTTTACCAGTTATCCTAGCACCCACTTATAGAGTAAAGCTTTACTTCCTTGATCCCCTTACAACGAACTGTTCCGGTTTTAGTTCTCTATTTTCACCAAGTTTTGACTTTTTAAAAAGCTTATTTTGTATTTACTACTTATGCACAAAGCAGTCTTTTTTCCTAGAAAATATGCCTTGAGGATAGGGTCTGTCACATATCTTTACACCAATTACACATTTTAACTAAATATTATATACAAATTTATGACCTTCAGAGGGTTTTCAATTTCCTTATTTAAATTATACCTGGATTCTAACACTCTGGTTTAAGTATTTCCTGTATGTAGAACTTGCTTCTGTACAATGCCCACATACTGAGGTTTCTTAATTCAACACCCTAATTAAGGAATAATAAATTAATTATAAATAACACAAATAATCATTTCTAAAGTACCACTGCCCAACAGAACTTTCTGCAGTGATGGGAATAGTCTGTATCTGTGTCATTCAATACCTTACCTACCAGCTGCATGTAGCTACTGAGCACTTGGAACGTGCTTACTGTGACTGAATAACTAAAACTTTAATTTAAATCTTTTTTTTTTTTTTTTTTTGCGGTACGCGGGCCTCTCACCGCTGCGGCCTCTCCCGTTGCGGAGCACAGGCTCCGGACGCGCAGGCTCAGCGGCCATGGCTCACGGGCCCAGCCGCTCCGCGGCACGTGGGATCCTCCCGGACCGGGGCACGAACCCGCGTCCCCTGCATCGGCAGGCGGACTCTCAACCACTGCGTCACCAGGGAAGCCCATAAAAAATTTAATTTAAATCTTAACAGCCACATGTAATTTTTGGCTACCATATTGGAGAGAAGAAATTCAAAGTACAAATTCCTCATCTTGGCTGGTTTTGATAGGTGCTTTGGAAAAAAATGGGGGTTCTATGGTCAATTTTTTTTTTAATTTGTGTAATAATTCCTATCTTAAGAATTTCCTGTTCACCTAGAGAGTTCTGAGGAGCCATATAGTAAAACTATATGTATGTATATAAATTATATATATGTAACATTATATAGATACACAAACAATATGATGACACGAAGGTGTATATACATGTAAATATTTAATATATAGATTTAATTTATTTAGTTTTGCCCAACATAACTTGAGCATGAAAACTTCCACCCTACAATCAATCTCTTGGCATCCTGAGATTTTGTTTTGTTTTGTTTTTTTGGATGCCATTTGGTTTTCTTATTTTGGTTCTACTTTCTGCTTAGAAAGGCTACATTCTGATCTAGGGAGTAATGTAAAAACCCTTTAGCATGTCCTGAAGGCCACTAAAAAATAAAAGGCAAGCTCACAATATCTGCTCCAGTAAGACAGTTTATTTGTTTATTCTGCCTACGCTAAACATTTCCAACAATCTCTCATTCTGAATATTTTCTGTGCTACTTTCTTTCTTCTATTTAACTAAAGTCTGTGCACTTCAACGTAGAAAGAATCTCTCTTTAAAAGACTAAGAACCTCCCTGTTCTTTAAAATCTAATAGCACTTGTTGCCTCTGTAGACTATTACAGCCATTAGAAACTTGTAAAGCTCTTTCTTCTAACACCATGCTTCTATTATTATCTCAGGCTCCATCTTAATCATTGTTAGTTATTTGGATATTATCTCCCTTATTAGTCTACAGTGACCTTGAGTGAAGGGACCATATACTATATTTCTTTTTTTTTTTTTTGCCTAATGTGCATAGTCATTGAATGTGTGCAGTAAATATCTTTGATCTTATAAGATAGTCCTACTTTTCAATGACCTCAAAGAATACTCTCCAATATATCCTATTATTAAATGTATAGTCTTTTTTGTATCTACTCTAAATGCTTTGTGCTGAAAGGTTACTCTTCTCCTATTTTGAGGCAAAATAGGTGGGCCTGACTATTTTAAAATTAATTCTTAAATTTTATTCTTAAAAACCAATTCTCATATCCTTTTGTTATCATGAAAATTATCCTTTCCCTTCTCTTCTTTCAGCTCAATTATCCCAGTTTCTTTCTGCCTAGTCATCAAGTCTTCACCTAGCTATGCAAAATTTTAGCCATAAAGGAAGACAGAAAATAACTTGTAGTAAGAAATAAGGGAGGGATATACCTCAGGTTGGGGCAAGGTGTTACTATCCTCAACAATCGACCCCCAATCGTAAAGCTAGTCCCTGTGCTGTTCATCCTAAAAGAACACCTAAAAAGAAAAGCAAATGAAATTCAGTTTCTTTCTTTTCGGCGAGAAAAGATTAAGTCAGTCTTGAAGGACGATTTGACACTTAGACCAAAGACCCCTTTGATGGAAATGGCAGCAAAATTGTTTGTTAAAAAGAAAAAAACAAATAGTTGATCTACAAAACGGAAGAGCCAACAGGTATTAGAAAATTTCTGGTCTACAGTTCCAAACATTTCTCGTTTCTGACATTTTCAGGAGATTCAGTAAACAACCCGAAGAGAGTAAGCACCGGTTTATTTCCTTTGCATAATTTATCTATATGTTATCATATTTACTTATTTATCGATAATCTCCTTATATATGCTCAGAACTGCTTTATTTGGAAGCAACTGAAAATATAAGCCAAGCTACATTATGCAAAAAATAGGAATTCATGGGCTACTATAACTGAAAAGTTGAGGAGAAGAAGTAGCTTGCTGGCAGCTTGAAGCAGGAGACCGAGCAGGACCTTGATTCTCTATCATGTTTCTCAACTCCGCTTCCTTGGAGTTGACACCACTGTCACCGAATGCCTCCACTCACACATGAAAATGTTAGCAGCAGCTCTCACGGCGCATCTCCTCAACTCCAGGACAAACACCAAAATTTAGTACTCTTCCTTCAGTCTTAATCAAATCCCTGATAATGACTGAAATAAGTTAGGTTACATGCTTGCCCTGGAACCAATCACTATGGCTTAGGGATGAAATGCACTGATTGATGTAGGACACGCCCTACTGCTACAGTCTGAAGTGGTGACAATTTGACTCAAAACGAACGGACTGGCCATGTGAGAGGGATGGATCTTCAGAGTCAATTTAGGAGACTTTTATTATAGGACCAGGAGCAGATGGTAAACCACAGAACACTGTCAGCATTACGGAGGCAGAGCTCCTGTTTCTTTTCCTCCATCATGTCCCCGGTATCTAACATAGTGCCTGGACAAGAGGAAACTAATGAAGTTGCAGAATCAGTGATGCATGAATACATTCCCACTGCTTCATCCATCTCTTACTTCTTCTCTTGCCCCAGCCCAGTTCATACATATTTCAATTCCTATAGGGTATGTCTATGTTGATGTTGTATCAACAGGTAAAGCAAAGTGGTGAGGCCCCTCTCCACACATTTCCTATTTCTGATTCCTGTCAATGGACTGCTTTCCTTAGAAATCGTCGACCCACTTCCATCCTTGGCACACTTCCAACACATGACTTAATCATCAGTACTTGACACCCTAAAGAGTTAGAGAACCCCTGCCCGAGAGGTGCTGCCAACCACCCCTCATCCCACTTCCGGGCTGAGATGCTCATTTCCCAGCTGCTGTGTGTTCCGCCTGTCATAGGTGAGAACTTCTAGGAGTTACCTTCAGGCAAAAAAAAAAAAGTGTAATAGTTTCATTATTTTTTTTGGAAATCTCTAATTTTGTTTACTCTTATGAAAGACCAAAGCATTGCAAAAACAATCTCAGATGTTATCTACTCAAATCTTCCGTTCAATGAAAAGATTTTAATATTTTGGAAAGGGGAAGATAGAAGAATCAAAGGATCTCATAGGAAATGGGATGCTTCGTAAGTGTTCAAAGATGTGCAGTGAAAGATTTATCAGAAGAAAAGAAAGGAAAGAATATGAGCAAAGGGATGAAAGCAGGAAATGACATTTTATCATTAGAAACAGAAGCAATTTACTAGAACCACAGAAAGGGTGTTTTGATATTTGGTAAGAAATGAGGATTCTTTTAGACTACATTAAAGGTCTTAGACTTTAACTCTCGGATAATTTGGAATCACTGAGGGCTTTGTAAAGACAAGAGTGACATAAGAAACATGATCAGATTTTATTTTAGAAACGCCTGTGTGTACGTGATGCCATCAGTTCTAGGGAAATTAGAAACTAGGAAGGATTATCTGAACTACAATTAGGTGACAGTGTCTAAGCAGAGAAGGAAACAGATGTGAGGTGTTCATGTGCAGTAGTATCAAGTACCTATAAACTACTAATTGTGATATGAGATGATCAGGCAGAAGTGAAGATAACAAAACCTAAATACTTTGACACGTCTGTTCCTTAACCCCACTTTAAGTTGTCTTAACGCCTCTAATCTTACACTGAAGATAAACTGGAAAAATACAATCTTTATCTTTACGATCAAAAGCCCATATAAAATGCAGGTTAAGAAACAAGAAACTTTTAATAATGAATATTTTCGCATATGACATAGAGTGGGTTTCCCAGGATTCAGACTCTGAGGTTCCAGCATTTAAACGCAAGATATTTACCTAGGAGCGCTTTGGGGAGTAACACCGTGAGGAATGGGGAAGCAGGGTGGGGCAGAGAACTGCAGTCCAGCAATGCAGTGAGCAGGCATCGCATGGTCCAACGGGGAGCTCTGCACTGGGACAGCTCTTTGGCGATGTCCCGACTGGAGGCCCCTGCGTATGCCCGTCCTTGGTTGCAGTGCACCCTGGGGAGGAGTGTGGCCTTGGATGTGGTGGCTCTTGCTGTGGGTTGAATTGTGTCCCCCCAAAAGGTACATTAAATTCCTAACCACCTGTGCTTGCAAATGTAACTCTAGTTTAAAATGGGGTCTTGGCAGATGTAATCAAGTTAAGATGAAATCATGCAGGATTAAGGTGGGCCATAGTCCAAAGACTGATATCCTTATAAAATGAGTGAAACTTGGACACAGACAAGCAGGAAGAACGCCAAGTGAAGATGAAAGCAGAGACTGCAGTGACGCATCTTTAAGTCAAAAAATGCCGAGGATTGCTGGCAACTTCCAGAAGCTGGAAGAGGCAAGGAAGGAGCCTCCCCTAGAGCCTTCAGAAAGCACGGCCCTGACGATACCTTAATTTTAGACTTTCAATCCCCCAGGATGGTGAGACAATAAGACAATACATTTCTGGTGGTTTAGGCCATCCAATCCGTGGTGGTTTGCTACGGCAGCAGTAGGAAACTATTACACTTATTTTTGCCTGAAGGTAATTCCTAGGAGTTCTCACCTATGACAGCTGGAACACACAGCAGCTGGGAAATGAGCAGCTCAGCCCGGAAGCGGGATAAGGGATGGTGGGCAGCACCTCTCGGGCAGGGTTCTCTAACTCTTCGGGGTCAAGAGACCCCTTTACAGTCTTAGAAATTATTGAGGACCCCAAGAACTGTTGTTTATGTGTTTATTATTCTTAAACATAACAAATATTGTAAACACATTTTCTTTACTTTAGAATAAAATATTATGTTCTAAAATAATATTTTAGATTAAAGCTTTAACATTTAGAGAAGTTTCTGAAAAGGGAAAGGGCAAAGTGTTCTTACTTGTGTTTCTAAGTATTTGTAAGGAAAACTTCAGTGTTTCAAAAATAAAGTCTTATTGGCTAGTGATGGCCAAACTACGGCTTATGGCCAAAAGCCTGCAGCCTGCTCCAGGGATTCTCATGAGCTAAGGACGTTTTTTTAAAGTTTTTAAATAATTGAACAAAACACATCAAAACTAGAATAATTCATGACATATAAACATTGTATGACATACAAATTTCATCGTCCATAAATAAAGTTTAATTTGAACATAATCATGCTCTGTTTACTCATTGTCTAAGGCTGCTTTCTGGCTACAATGCAAAGTGGAATAGTTGTGACAGATTCTATGACCCACACAGCCAAAAAAATTTACCATCTGGCCTTCTACAGAAAAAGTGTGCTAACCTTCATACTATGCAAAAGTGAGGTTATAGCAAGTAAGAGTGAAACAGAAGTACTGGGAACAAATGGAACTAATCTCTGAAAAAACCCACATATTTACACCTAGTACCTTAGAACATTCTAGAAAATACAAGAGTACAAAAACACACATTTCATTAACCATCAGAGAGATATTATCATATATCATGATTCTTCTGGAAAACCCCACTGTATATTCAAAAGGGAATGACAGTGAAAGAGGGAAATACCGTTTTAGTATTGTTATTATACGAAAGGAGTTTTGTTTTCACAGACCTCCCGGCAGGGTCTCAGGAATAGTATTTTCTAAGCTACTATACTTAAAAAAAGAGAAGACAATGAACAGATAGTTTTTAATGTGCACATAATTTAAATAATATATAGTATATATAATATAGACATAATTTACGTATATAATATTACTACTGATCATCTCAAGTTTTAAAATGTCTAACATGATAGAATTTTTCAAAAGTGAAAAATTCTAATTGTAAGAATTTACAATTAATTGTAAGTAACTGTAAGTAAGGCTTTAACTTTAAGTACAAAATATAGAGCTGGAGTAAATTTTATACAGGATTGAGTGAAATAAATGGAAGGTTAGAATTTAGAAATGAAAATCCTTTGTTTTACCACAAGCTTGATAGTGTAAAAGGCCATTTATGTCAGCCCTTATGTCCTCTCAAAATGGCCTTGACTGATAAGACGGCAATTTGAGACTGAGGTACTTTACTTTTGAACTGAAGAGCTTGCGGGAAAAAAACCACAAGGCTTCTACTTTAGCACAGATAAGAGAAACAGAAACTGTAGATTCTTAAATCAAAACTATAAGAGGACAGAGGTCCAAAGATCCCCGCAACAGGTAGTATTAATGAACAAAACCAGAGAAATGTCCCAGGACATACAGGTACCCATGAAAGAAATAACTCATTTAAACTGTGAGTGTACAGCAAAGGTGAATAAAAAGCCACCCTTCTGATTGGCATATCTAGCCAAGTAATCTTACCTCAGACCCTAAAGACTAGCTGTATCAACCCAGTACAATGACATTTCCTGAAACAACGTATTTTCACCAAGCCTGTTCCATTCCAGATTATTTTCCAAACACACTCCATCATGCCACCATATGCTTTACCCATGTATCCTCATGTGACAGGATGTTTCCGCAACCTTTCCATTTATAATATACTTCTCTGGCCCATCAATTCACAAAGGTAAAAAGGAATATAGATAATGTATTTAGAACAAGAATGCAAATTTCTGTCTCACTGTCTCTCTTTTTTGTGGGCTTAAGGAAGAGAAAGATAATTTTTAAAAACTGCTTCTCTTATTTTTTGGGACTCAATTCTTGGCATCATAACTGACAAATATATCAAATATATCCTCTTTCTAACTTATCAATACATAGTAGAACAAAGATGGGCTTAAAAATACGTGAGCAGCAAAAAGATACAATATAAAAACACGTTATTAGAATATTACTACTATAACTATTTTGTATTTATGCTATATCGTGAAAAATACATCTACTTCAAATGGATGGCTTACTCAAGATTTAATTTTTATTCTAATATATGAAAATAATTAACATCACTCATCTTAATAGATCTATATATTAACAACAGGTCAGATCATTTCAAAATATCACACAGTATTTTTCATCCAATTCTGCAGCAACCCGTTCTTTTTTATATAAGGCTACATATACACAGGATTTTTAAAGCAAATGGTACTTTCTGAAAACCTAATCTATGAAATCTACATAAATTCAAAAAGTCTTTTTGCTTCTAAAAGGAACAAAATGAAAATTACATTTTCTCTTCGCTTAATGTGTAACGTGCTCCTGATCTCCTTGTGCCTGAGGGTTTATCAAATTGGAAACTATTATATAGATCCATGAAGAAAAACACGTCTAAAACTAAGAATATGTAACCAATTAATGATAATAATGGGACATGATTCAACATCTGAAATGATTTTCTTTGATCAGATAGTTCATAATCTCCTTTGCCCTTTCTGTTTAAATCATAGAAGTGAAATTTCTACTTAAAATGAATTGAAGGTACACATTTTGTAAAATCGAAACGACAGGTACTCAACATCGCAAGTCAATTCTGTGACTTGCATATAACCAATCTGCATCACTAAACCTTAGTAACTGCTCATTAAGGTCCATGAGCAGAGCTTCAGGGCCCTGAGTCCGTATGAAAAGCTATACAACTGTTTGTAAAAATCAGCAGACAGAGGCTGACTTCCATGTTTTTACCACATTACGATACTTTAAGAAGTTCAGAATCCATTATACAAGCCACAATTCTATCTTGAAGGAAAAACAGACCTCTATCAGCCTTAATCAAGGAAGTTATAGTGCGTTATCCGAGTCCTTTATACAATATATATCCCCATATTTATTATAATCTGAGTAATGTACCACGTTCAAGGTTCTGTGTTTTTTTTTCCCACAGAGTCTGAGCCAGTTTGATGATCCTGAGCCGCTAATCAGAATTCTCACAGATACTAGCTGCTGCCTCTCCACCTTCAACGAAGCACTAAGAAAGTGCCTTTTGAAATAATCTAACCCTGTGACTTTACACAATGAAATCTGAAAAGCCTGCAAACTATGACTAATGAGAGAGATTCTGGCATATGAAAATCTGGAAAGAAAGCACATTTATATTTTATTTAATCATCAGATGCCATAAAAGATGGGAATGAGGTAAGGTACCCCAAATAAGACCATGTCTTGAATAGATATTTAGAATGGCAGAAGAAAAGGAACTTTCAAAGCCTGTTGCCATAATAAATACAAGAAATGTCTGCACACTTTATATAAAATGATTCTATGTTTTATCAAAGTGAAACTCTGAACGTCAAGCCCCAGAATTAATCAAAGTGGCTACAAAGCATTTGAGCAGAAGCAGAAGTCTGACAAAGATGAATTGTGCAAAGAGATGCTGCTTCCAATTTTAGAAGAAAAATATTATACTCACCTTAATGAAGAAAGAGGTTTATGCATAGAAAACTCAGTAAGACTCCACACTCACAACTTGCTTGAAAATTCTGCTTACTGGAAACATGTGTATCTTAGTCCTCTATTCCACTTCATAATTGAAGTCTTTATGGGACTAGAGCTTCTATCAGCAAATGCTACAGTAATGTGCTGTTGTGTCGCAAATGCACCCCTGCACCTCGGTGGTTCATATGTTGAAGCCCTAACCTCCGGTGTGACTGTATTTGGAATAAAGAAATAATTTTAAGGTTAACCAAGGTCATAAGGATGGGGCCCTGACCCAGCAGCATTAGTGTTCTTCTAAGAAGACACACCTGAAAGTCTTTTCTCTCTCTTTTCTCTCTCTCTCTGCACACACACACACACAGGCCATGTGAGCACACAGAAAGAGAGTGGCCCCCTGCAACCCAAAGGGAGGGCTCTCATGAGACATCAACCTTGCTAGCTCCTGGATCTTGGAACTCCAGCCTCCAAAACTGAGAAAATAAAGTTCTGCTTTTTAAACCACCCAGTCTGTGATATTTTGCTGAGGCAGCCTAAGCAGACTAAGGCATGCACATACCACACATGTCAAACACACACAGACACACCCCCTCACAGAACAGTAAAGAGAAATACTAATTATTGTGTGCAACAAAACCAGTAATAATCCTGTAAGTGGAAACTGAGGTGGAGACAGGATGATAAATACATAGCTACAGCACTCCGGCAACTGAGAGCGCAATGGAATGGAAACTAAGCAGAAAGAATCAAGGGCAGGTGAGAGTGAGAGTGGACATCATGTCAGCACTTACACTACCAGCAGGACTCTGCCTTCCTTCCCTGCCATCCCTCCCCTACTTGCCACCTTCTGCAGCATTATTCTTAATTTTTGCTCAATAGTTCAGTCATAATTGTGTAAGTAATAAAAACAAGCATTTATAAATATGTTGAGCTTTATATAAATTATTTACTTTAACCAGCAGTTAATTAACTTAAGTAAACTCTTATTAAAAATGCACAGGACAGTTTTTTCCCTATTAAAATAGGTGTAATATCTGTCAACTAATCAGCCATTCCAACAAGTTTTCATTCGCCCATGTATTCAACATGGAGGGTCTATAATGTTAGACTCAAGCCCGGGCAAGGGAGAGATCACCATGTATAAGGAACACTCTGTTTCTGAGGACATCACAGTGTAGGAAGACGTTGAAAGAGAAACCACAGTACAATATGATGTCATAACCAAAGTTGTGGTAAGTTCCGTGAGAGAGTTGAGAATAAATGCTGTGAGAGGCCCAAAGGAGTCACAAATCCTGTCTGCTAGAGGAGGGAGGACTTCACGGAGGAGGTGACACTCAAGTTTAGTCATGAATAGAGTCTCTCCACATGGAGACGGGGCTGGAGTAGGAGGATTCTAGGCAGAGAAAAGAACTGATAAAAAAAAATTAAGAAGCTGTTTAAGAAAATGGCACGTTTGTTCAATGGAGAGTGGTCTGCTGTGAATATATTTAAGTCCTAAAGCGGACAGGCAAGAGGTGAGTTGGAAAGTGAACAGAGGGTCCTTGGGAAGAACACTAATGGACCAGCATAGGAAGGTGAATTTTGTAAGTGTGGACCCTGGAACTTCGGGCCAGGAAGTCACATAGCCAGATATACTTTACAGCAGCAAACCTCACGTCAGTAGAGGGGTAGAAACGTGCAAGATGTGATGAGCATGGGGAGGCCACCTGCGGAGACCAACTGACTTTTGATAAAGTCAGAGGGGGTGGAGATAAAATCCTGTATAAGAGCAGTAACAGAATCTTGGTATTTAGACATGAGAAGCATTCAGAGGGAAAAAAAATATCTGTCGTTGATTCAACATTACAGGTAGTGAAGTAGCAAAAAAAAAAAAAAAAAGAAGGATGTTTTTATTCATTAGATCCATTTTTAGGAAAAAACAATAATATAAGATAAATTAATTTTTAATTTTTTAAAAAAATTTACAGATAGCCACCCAAAGGAGGTAGTCTCCTGGGAAACAATTTGTGGAATATAATCATAAACTGATCATTTTCTCAAGATTCTGTCACGATTCTAACCCTAAAAACAAGTTATAAACAAAGAGAAAGAAGAATACCTGCCTGTAAGTGCCTCGTAAATATATTCAGTTGATACAGAATGAAGAAGAAATAAGCAAACTTTGTGGAAGAAAAAGCCACTTCTGTCTGCCCCCCCAGATTTCTCTACAATACACATTGCAAATGGGGGACCATGCTGAGGGGCGAAAAGGGGCATATGGACTAATCTATGATGGTTTCAGACTACAAGTAAGTATTATGAGAATAAATTACAGTTGGAACACTATAAAATAGGGCTGGCCATGATCGTCTTTTTCAATTATGCACTGAAGATCTTAATATGCTATGTTGTGTTTTTTTAAAAAAAATTATTCTGTTTATTTGTTTATACAGCAGGTTCTTATTAGTTATCCATTTTATACATATTAATGTATATATGTCAATCCCAATCTCCCAATTCATCACACCACCACCCCTCCGCTATGTTCTTTTTATGGTGACTCATTTTTAGCAACCAAAAATTATTAGCAATATTATCCGGAAAATACATCTCACGATTTTTGCAGATCAGGATGTTTCACACTGTGACACATAGTAAATACCTATTAGAGAACGTCTTCAGCATCTCCATGTGTATTTTAATAGGATTGGGAACTGTGTTAAACTCAAACTGCTTGTCTACCCTTGGGCAGACTGATGTATTTTTATTTGTTTATTTACTGTAAATCCATGTTTGCCTAAATTCTGCTTATACGTGTGCAGGATCATTAGGCATATTCGCTGTATGATCATTACTTCTGAACTGGGTTTATAACTGGGACGAGAGCCGTGTCAGAATAAAAACAATCTTTGAATCAGGAGCTTGAAAATTGGCCTTTGATTAGAGGGCTGGAGATAAAACTCTTATTTCTTGGGAGCTTAACAGGGTTAATCATTTCTTTTTTCCTCCTCATTCTGCACTTTTAGTGATACTTGATATATTGAGACATTTGTTGCCTCAGCAGCCCTGATTTTAGCTACATAATAGTAATAACTATGATTAATTGAGCACTCGCTATTCATCAAGGACTGTGCATAGAATATATGTAATTCGTACATTTTTTAAACAACCCTGAAGGTAAGTATTTAGCCCCATTTCACACCTGACTAAACAGAAGCAAAGAAAAATTGTGTGAGTCCAGGTCATACAATGAGTGTGGGAATTTGGACTCAAACCCAAGCCTGATCAAAGCACAGCCCACTGTCCTCTTCCCACTCTGCCCGCTGTTCCTCTGCAATTTGAAGCTCAAGGGTGGGGAACTTAATGCACCTATACAGACCCAGATGTTCTTCAAGGCCTACAGACTCTGAAATATGTCAGAAGGAAATCTGTGGCTTCCTCCCCTTGGTGAATACCTAATTTTTTTTTTTTTAACTTTCTCAACCAAAGGTCTAAACTTATATTGCCTTCGCACTCAATGATGATGAATAGGAACAAATCATGTTGAGTGTTTGAGGGGCTTGAGAGAGAGTCTAGTCTTTCTATTCTTCTGTTACCCCAATTTTTTCCAAGGACCGACTGAGGCCCAGAGAGTAAGTGGTTTATCCAGAATTTCAGTGAATTTTAGTGGCAGAACTAGAACTTGGGCACTGTAACTCCTTACTCTGGGTTCACTGTGTCCCCTTCCTACTAGTATTTTTCAACATTACATTTCATATGCAGACACCTAAACATTCAAGAAGCATTCACTGACCATACAGTATGTGTTGTCAGGCGTGTGTATAGATAGGTATAGAAAAATCGTTTATTATGTTCCCTTCCCTCGAGAATTTTATAGAGTATTGTAAAGACAGATGTGAGACAATGAATTTAAGCACAGTAGGAAAGTTGGTGTAATAGAAGAGTTTTGAACAGGGGAATAACAATAAAATGGTGTCAAGAAGGTTAAAGTAGGTATGGAGAGTAGAATGAATGAGATGGACAGCATCTGGAAATGGAGTTGTTAGAAGGCTACGGCAATTCTCTAGGTGTGACCATAAGAACACATTTCCCCCAGCAACTCTTCCAGCCCCCATCTGAGAGGTGTTTTTGGTCTTACTTGGCAACTATCCATGCTGATTCACCCCACAACAGAAGTGCTTTTTTTCAAAATCCTGGATGTGCCACTGAAATTCTGAATCGTTCATTCATTGATTCATACTTACTTTTGCTCAAGAAACACCCATTTCCTGCCTACGACGTGTCTGACAGTGTCTGACACTAGAGAAACAAGAGCAAATGAAAGAACATGGTATCTGAGTTCAAGAGGTTTACGAATCGCCATCCAGTTGAGGAAAACTTATGTGGGAAAAAAAAAAAAGAAGAACACTGAGTGAATGGGAGAGACGGCAGGGAGAAGGGAAGAGAGGACGGACGTGACAGACACTTGATAATGAAAGGGAAAGCATCTGTTTCAGAAACTGTCTCTGATAAAAATTCTTTGAAAATAAAAGACAACTTACTACCAATGTAGTGGTATGTCAGCTTGAGAAAAGTCAACAAAAAGATAATTTTTCCTCTTTTCTCTGCCTCAGAATTTATCCCGTGTAACTCCCTCATCAAAGAAAAATGACTGCACCAATCCAGTGCATAACATCTGGCTTTAAGGTTACCCCAAGGGGCAAAAAAGTAATATGCAAAGAGGCAGAGCCGCAAGCTCATATCCTGGGCTTTTGAAAAGCCATATGATTTCCCCTGACATAGAGCAGCTCAACATCAATGACAACAAAAGTAAACAATATTTCAATCCATTTATTTAAGTACCTGGATAGATGTAAATTAAATTTCTGCAAAAACAGAAAGATAACGAATACCTCTTATAATCGGAGATGTTAAAAACCAGGCAACAGGACTGGATCTCCTATATGTTGTTTGAAATGAATATTCTAAAGGCATTCCATTGCCTCTTTATACAATAAAACCTGTACTAAGTAAAAGAGGCAGAATGGCTATACTTTCCCTTGATAATCCTTTTGTGACGTCTCATTACTCCCCAGGGACAAGCATCCCATGTCCCCACGCATAGCACACAGATGCCCAGCCCTGGTACCTTGATTCACGCTGGCGGTCTGTGTCCCGCTGCCCTCCCTCTTCCCACGGCTCCCTCCTGGAGTCCCCGTCCTAAACTTCTTCAGGTAGTGCGGAACCTACCAACCACGGCGGTGGCTTGTAAAACACCATCCCCTCTGTGCAGCACCATGACACGCTGACATATTGAACTCTGTCATAAGAACGACGAGCAGAAAAGTATGGTTTTATTATATGCATCCAATATAGAGTCACAACCACTAGCACGCATGTTCACACACACAAAACAAGCTGCTTGGCTCTTTCTGAGTTTTCTGTTAATATTCATTTGCTACTTGTTCATTCATTGTATCATCTGCTAGCTTTTGCTAGCAGGCAAGTCGGAGCAAGTGCCAAGGGCTTAAGGAAACTGTATCGAAGAAAAAAAAAAAACAACTAAGGGAATTCTATGCATTTCCTTAATTTTATTTAAAAAGGGACAAAGGGAGAGCATTGCTTTTATGCCTGTAACAACTTAATGCAACTAATGGACCAAACTGGCAGAATTCAGAATGGGATGGCCATTGCATTCATTACTAGTGCTATTAGCCCTAGGTTTTCTGGGGCTGGTTTCCCAAGTGAAAGTCTACATTGCTCACACTCTTCTCTAATTCATTTTCTTTTATACCATGCATTTAATATCTCAATAAAAAAGAGCAAATCTTGTGAATCTTGGCTTCAATTGGTTGAGACTAACCCTGACCACCAATAATATGATATAATTTGTAAATGTACCTGAATTTAATTAGTGCTATGAGGCTAGTGTGCAGGAATCTTCATTTATCTTGAGATTGAGCTTAACCCACAGCCTGGAATCTTTCACATGAGCTTAGGTGCTCTCTTCTGGTCACTACCTACAAGTGACTCATTAAGATTCCAAGGGGGAATCCCAGAAAGTTTCCAGCTATATTTCACTCTATTTTAAGGAAAGATATCTAAAATTGGTATTGGGATATTCAGGGATTTGGGAACGCTCTAAGGTCTCAGAGACTACACCTTGGGAATTTCCATGATCTTAATTCCTGTACTGTACTTGTTCCCTTTATCCCACACTCATGTGGTCTACAGCTCATTTATAAAATAGGGGGATTGGCAGGTGATAAAAACATAGAAGAAACTTATTAAATGCTGTATCGATTGTTGATGGAGAATTCAGTTTTTGAAAATATGTATAACTTGCCCTATAACTTGCATTCTATTCATAAATACAGGTGCCAGGACTTTGCAACGGTGTATTCCCTGCTCCCCAGCCTCATCATGATACTTAAATTACAATGAATTTTTTTTCTCTAGTAGTCAAAACAAAGCACAGACACTTTCGTATATGGTTTGTATGATCTTTATACACCACTCTGATGCTCCAGCTTTACTTTGGTAACTATTGCCAAGGATCAACAGAGATTTGCAAATGAAGGGCAATTTTCCCCAACTGTTCCTCCTGAATCACGTAATCACGTACATTTTTCCTCCATAGCTGTGGTCGTATGGTAATAAGATGATAATGCAACTCATAAAATACAATGCAGTAATCCAACTAAGTGCAAATAATTAGAATCAGTCCTAGCATTTGAATATGTTATGTTTGTCCACACTTAAATTCAAATCTTCTTTACTTAGAGACTAATTTGTTAATCAGTCAAGTCACCCAGGCTAGAGAACATATCTATGAGAGTAAAGTTCTTACGTTAAATGTAGACATCTTTATTTTCTCTGCTGACTAAGTCAATATTCATTATGGGTATAAAGGAAGATTTATGGAAAATAAATATTCTGGAATACAAGAACAGTAATAAGGAAGAGAAAGAGAAGGGCTAACGCAGATTAAATGTTCTTGGCCAACCGTTATGCTGAGCACATTAAGTGCTTAACTGCTTTAGCCCTAGAACACTCCTAAATATTATAGACACTCTCTTACCTCCATTTTCATATGAGGGGATGGAGACACACACAAAGAGCTAACAAACGGTGGCAAATCTCAACTGTCATGAGTATTACCTCCCTAAAGAAACTTAGAATTTTTCTACCACTTTCTTTAAAACAAGAGCATAGTATATTCCAAACAACAAACTGATTATTTCCTCCTGCGTTAAACCTCAGTCTCTCAGGCACACATTTACATGCATTTTCTGTTAGTATTTTCAGTGATATGTACAGCAGATGCTCATACCTGTGGAAGTTATTTTTATACACTTAAGTTTATATTCACTTATACCTTTCTTCTGAATCTTTCCCGAACCTACCATATTTCCTTCTTATCCTGAAGTCTATGATAGAATAATTATTAAGGATTTAATCAGAATTGTATATAATGGGCAATCCAATATTTCTATGTGTGTTATTATTACTGTGGTTATTATTGTGTCCTAGTAGCATTCTTCTGCCTTTAACTATGGTATTAGCTAATGACTCCGAATCCCTTTTTTATATTCTTTGCACTCCAAGACTATTTAAAAATGTTTCTATTACTTACCCTGCTGCAACCCGCACTGGACTTACTTGTATACTAGTATTTATTTTCCTATGACACCTCCCTTACTGGATCTCACAGGATCTGTGCTCTGGAGTTCTGGGTTCTCTTACAGGATGGGACTTCTGGAGTGGGTTCAAAAGCAAGCTCTTTCATTACAGGCCTTGAGGTCTTGGATAAGTAGACAATGACTTAATGTCCATTTCTTGGTGTTCTGTAAAATGAGGTCACTACCAGGACCCACCTCACACAGTCGGGGAGGGTTAAATATTCACGGCACTTAAAACAGCACCTGGCACAGAAACAGCCCGGCCACTCCTGCTCCGCTACTACTGCTGTACCATTTTCTGTATAAGCCATTTTAGCACTGCCCCTTTCTCAAGCCCCTGCCTTAGTCAGTTCAGGCGGCTGTAACAAAAATACCACAGGCTGGGTAGCTTATGAACAATAGAAACCTACCTGACAGCTCTAGGCGCTGGAAGTCCAAGGTTGGGCTGCCCAGCGTGGTCAGGGAAGAGCCCTCTTCCAGGCTGCACACCTCTCACTGTGTCTTCACATAGCAAAAGGGGCCTGAGAGCTCTGTGGGGCCTCTTGCATGAGAACATTAATCCAGGTCATGAAGGCTTCACTCTCATGACCTAATCAGCTCCCAAAGGCTCCACCACTTAGTACCATCACCTTGGGCATTAGGATTTCAACGTGAATTTTGGGAGACACAAACATTACAGCCATAGCATCCCTTCAATTCTCATCTAATCCCTCTGTCTCAATAGATGACCCACCCATCTTCAGTTTTCCAGAAAAAATAGAGGCCAATGGGATCAAACTTTAACTTCTCACCACACTCCCCTCAAACTAAGGGACCTTATCTCCTCTTTCCTCCATCTTAGAGGAATGCCCTTCTATAACTTCCTTCACCTTTGCTCGTAAATCTTATCTTAAAAGGAAAGAAATAACAAACAAAAACAACTCTCCTGTAAGTTACTGATTTCCTCCCTTTTACGGTCATAACTCTTGGTTTTGTTTTTTTTTTTTTCCACTTTAAAAAATTATGTAAGTTTCAGGTATACCGCATTGTAGTTCAACATCTGTATAACAAACAAAAAAACTCTCCTGTAAATTACTGATTTCTTCCTCTTTACTGTCAGGATTCCTGGGTTTTTTGGGGTTTTTTTCACTTAAAAAAATTATATCAGTGTCAGGTGTAACGCATTGTAGTTCAACAACTGTATACACTACAAAGCCATCACCACTGTAAGCCCAGTACCATCCATCACCATATAGCTGACCCCTTGCACCAATTTCAACCAGGCCCTCAGCCTCCTTACCCTCTGGTGACCCTATCTGCTCTGTAAATCTATGAGTTTGCCTTTGTTCAATTTGTTCATTTGTGTTACTTACTTTTAGATCCCACATATGAGTGAAACCACACAGTATTCGTCTTTCTCCATCTCTACAGTCAGGGGACTTGAAGGGGAATCTGCCCGAATACTTTCCCCCCCAACATCTTCGCTTCCATTCATCCCTCAGCCACTGGAGTCTGACGTTCCCTGGAAGCACCCTCCTGAAGCTGTCCATGAGCTGTCCAATGTCATATTTTCTGGACATTTCCTGTTCTTTCTTAGAGCGAACCTCTTGGTATATGCAACATGGCTTGATCACATCCTTCTTTTTGTAATGCTTGATTCTTGGTTTCCATGACGCCATGGCTGTCCTATCTGTGTTTTCACTTTCCATTTCTTTTACTGGACTCTTTCTCCCCAACTTTAAATACTGATATTTTCAACTTTCTCTCTTGCTTATTCTCTTTTCAATTTTATACATCCTCAGGATGGTTTCAATTTATCTATAAGCTAACATTACAGATCTCTTTTCTAATTGTGGACCACATACTTAAAAACACACTGGACATCTCCACAAAGTCTTATGAAATCCACCTTCTAATCTCTCTCAGGCCCATTTCTGGTTCTTCATCCCTACCGTAGGAGGGAGGATAATACAGTGAAAGGAGCAAAGGACTGGGCTCCAGGCTATGATTCAAAGCACATGCCATCTATGCTGGTACACAGTCTCGATGGAGACCCTATCCCTCCGGGCCTCAGTTTGGTCTGACTACTGTAATTGGACATAATGACACCAAAACCGTAGGATGCTGGTGAGAATTTAACGAGTTAATGTTTGGAAGGGACACACTGTGCCGAGTCAGGTTCTAAACCCAAATTTTATCAGCTCGCTTGCCTACCTGAACTGTTCCGTCAGCTCCACAGTGCCTGAAGGATGAGGTCGATTCTCCGAAGCTTCCAGCGCGGGCCCTCGTGACTCCTTCGCCAGCACCTTTTCCTGCTAGACCACTGCACTCCCTGGTCCCTTAAGTCGCCTGCTGGTTGCTGAAAGCCCCGTGTTCCCTCAGGCTGCTGTCTTCTGCCACCTCTTCTTCATCCTTCACTTCCCTCTGGTCGACCTGGTAAATTTCTAGTAACTTTTCTGTTAAGATTCATCTCACATGCGTCTCCTCTCTGACATTTGTCTTGAGATGGTAAGATTAGTCCTCCACTCCCATCCTAGTTACACACCGCCTCGGGCTGAGTTCTTCTTTCACTGGATTGACATCATTCCTCTACCATCTCATCTCTCTTTCTGAGAGTTTTATCTTATCACACCTGTAGTCTCATCTCTGATAGAAAGTAGACACTCCCTAATCATTTGCTGAATTACTGAAAGAATAAATGGTTCTATTCAGCCCATCATACGTTCACGATACACTTACCTTTGTATCCCCTGCATCACTTAACACTTGTAAGTATCTCAAAATACTGGCTAACACTTACTGATTTCTCATTGTGTACTAGGAATAGGTTTAAGCATCTTACTGCATTCATTTAATTTGCTCAATAACCTTCTAAGTGTGGTTCCAACGTAGAGAAGCTGATACATTTTCTTAGACGGAATAGCTTAGATTAGAACAGTCAGTTAACTCCAGAGCCTGGACTTTTAACCACTGTTCAGTATTTTGATGACTGTAGGAAGTATACGGTTTTTCAAAAAAAAAAAAAAGCAATTGTTTTAAAAGCTGTGAGTATATATGTGTCATGATTTACCACAGAAATATTTTTTAAAAGAAAACATGTTCTTAGCTTCTAAGAAATTTTTTTCAGTTCCAAATTGAATAATTCAGGTTATCTCACCAACTTTAAACCCTTCCTTTTATATAGAGCCTCCAAGGAGTCAAATAGTTGGGAATATATTAACTGCAGGATTTAAATTACATGGCGTAGTTTAACACAAAGAAATTAATTGAAAAAGTTTTAAGAAAATCATGTTCTTCTCCAATAAATGTTGCTACCTGGGGGCAAAGAATAGCTAGAGGGTTTATTATACTTTTTTTCCTAAACTAATCTGGGATTTGCTGTAAATAATATATGCAACTACCATGCTACCCTTTCATTTTTTAAATTCTATATAAATAGAATTTTTTAATTCCATACAAATATAATGAGACTTCTGATTAAATTTCTCTGGAATAATACTCTCTCATGTTACCTTTAAAAAGACTTCCTCTTGGGCTTCCCTGGTGGCGCAGTGGTTGAGAGTCTGCCTGCCGATGCAGCGGACACGGGTTCGTGCCCCGGTCCGGGAGGATCCCACATGCCGCGGAGCGGCTGGGCCCGTGAGCCATGGCCGCTGAGCCTGCGCGTCCGGAGCCTGTGCTCCACAACGGGAGAGGCCACAACAGTGAGAGGCCCACTTCAAATAAAAAAAAAAAAAAAAAAAAAGACTTCCTCTTTTTTAAACCCTATAGGGGAATATATTTTCTTGATGCAAATTTATATGATACAGCAAGACCTTATTATAGTGAACTTAATCTTCTGTCACTTGTGAATAGCATTTATGTTGAAATAAATGGTATTTCAACATAGCTGTAAGTTTATTCTACAAGTCTCCAGAGAGAATTTTCTATATTAAGTGTATTCCAAAAAGAAAACAAAACAAAAAACGCTGTCCCCATTTACGATAAAGTAAAATTTTTAAAATGCAACTTCATTCAATTAACAAAAGGAAAATAATCAAAATATCATACACAATATCTTACAGATATTTTCATAAGGAAAACAATTCCATGTACTTCTAATACTGCTGATGATAAATATCTCTTTCAGTATCTACATTTCTCTGTGGACATTTGGAAAACAATAAATTCTGAGCTTTTGATAGGCTGGTTTTTCTTCTAAATCTACTCGCTGTCAAGGCTGATAATATAAGGTGTGATAAATCTAAAATTTAACTCAGAAGTATCTTAATTCTGTCAACATTGTAGGAAAAGAAATGCTTCCGTCCTACACAATTTAAGAAACAATTCCTCATTCTAAACCATCATTTAAAATTTTTCACGTTTCCATTCATTTGCTTACTAAGCTTCCCAGAGGAAATATATTTGCTATGAACCTACTGGTGAAGAGCCTACAAACTGAATATTTTTTGGAACTCAGGTAATCGACTTATTACTTAAAACAATGCTGCTCCCAGGACTAAGTCGGTGCATCACGACAGCAGTAAGCAATTCACTGGTTAGTCCATCGCAAGAAATGATTTTAAAGCACTACCTAAGTCATACATTTATAGCACAATATACAACTTAAATACTACTAAATACCTTTTATGAGCCAAGAACTCTGACAAGGGCTGGGATAGAGAACCACGGGAAATTACATTTTAGAGGGAGAAGAAAGTCCCCTTTCAGTCATTCTCTCGTTTGAATCTAGACAAAGAAATCTAATAAAGAATGTAATTGTAACATAAGTGCCTCAATTCAGATAGGTTAATGGATCCACCGGCTATCAGAACAAAGGGTGGCATATAATTAGGAGCAGAATCAATCCAATAAATGCCTGTTTAGATCCTTCTCAGGATCCAGGACTCACACGTCTGCAGTTGCTACAATTTGCTAAGAAAGTTTGCTATTGCCTTGTTAGTGGTCACTAGCACAAGTGCCCATTATTCAGTACCTTTAAACAAAAAGTCTGACATCTGTGTTAGACTTTCTACAGTAGTGAATGCTTTATTAATAACTGTAGCCACGTACCTTACACCAAGAGGAGTAATAATTCAGATAAACTTAATCATCTTCGCAACAATGTCTAAACATGAACAAACAACCAGTTAAGGTAAGTTGGGATTTACACCACGTCTTCTTTTCTTGACTGAAACTTTCCCTGAGCTGCTTCTAAGGCAGTGGCCCTGGGGTGCGCAGATATAAGCCACCTGGCGGTAACCGTCTCTCCACCTTCCACCAAAGAGCCATGTGTCCAACTCAGTGGACTGCACCCTGGCCCTGCTAGTGTTAACTATCGAAGCAGAGCCTCTGTCTGTTCAGCTCAAGGATCACCATATTAACTAAACATGGAAGCAGGCCACTTCCACCTGAGGCTCCCTCACCTCTTCTTAGTTAGGACGAGGGGCCTATGGACGCCCATGGTTGGGCACGGCCTCTGTGCCGGTCTGCACGCAACGTGCTCCGGGAGGACAGACGCGCGCGCTACCTTCCAGTCTGCACGCAACGTGCTCCGGGAGGACAGACGCGCGCGCTACCTTCCAGTCTGCACGCAACGTGCTCCGGGAGGACAGACGCGCGCGCTACCTTCCAGTCTTCGGGAGCCGGTCAGCTTCACCCACGGGCTTGTGCATTCAGCAGCAGAGATGCTTCTTCCACAGTGTGAGGTAAGTTTACCAATTAATCTCTTATTTAATGTGTGTGCCCGATAAAGTGAGCAAGCAAAAAGCAGCAGCGAGTCCTCGGTGAGAGTGCTATTTCCAGATGAGTATGTACTTGTATCGACAGAGGATGCTGAAAGTTTCTACTGATCACATTTACCCCATGTGGCAGCGGAAGAGGGCTCTTTGACGTGGGATTCTGGAAAGCTGAGATCTGTGCGTACCGTATTCCTTCTATTTTCAATGTTAGGGCCAGTGTAATTTCTGGTCAAATGTGATTTAAGTCATTTTACTCTCCCTTTGAAAACTCTCCAATGGCTTCCGATCTCACTCAGACCCGACATGGTCTGACCCCCATTCCATACTGGACCCTAACCACACCGGTCTCACCAAGGCTGTTACCGCTACCTAGAAAGCTCTTCCCACAGACGTCCAGGTGGCTCAGTCCCTCATTTTCTTCCAGTATTATTCAAATGCTTCCAATTCCTTTTTCCTGCCTAATACTTCTCTACAGCGCTTCTCACCACTTAATATAACACCCATTTTATTTCTTTTCTATTTTCTCCTCCTCTACTAGAATACAAGCCCCATGCAAGCAGAGATTTGTCTCTTTTGTTCACCGATGCAGCCAAGCACGTGGAAAGTATTAAAGTATTTGTGCAATGAATGAATACATAATTTAACTTACTACAGAATATTTCACTCTTGCCTAGCCCTCAGTCTGCACCTGCCACTGACACTACCTCTGTCTTCCTTAGTATGAGGATTCTCTTCATGGCTTCAACTTGGGTGCTTTCCTTCCAGGAAATGCATCTATATTCCAGGAATGAATACAACCATGGACTGGAACAGAAGCAAGGAAAGCATGGACAAGACTATTGCAGTAACCTGCTAGAGAGATGGTAGACGCTTAACACATGTGCTGTAGCAATGGACACGGTAAGTACTGGTGAGACTCTGGGTGAATGTTCAGTATACAGCAAAAGAATATTGTGGTGGATCATAATGGGAATGTGAAGAAAGAGGGAAATTGAGGCTGATTCCAAGACCACTGGCTGAGGAAATGGAAGAATGAAGCTGTAACTTACTGAGGACTCACAGGGAGCAAGTTGTGACCACAAAGTTGCATGTTTTAGACATGTAAGTGTGAGCTGTCTGTTAGGATATGAAAGTCTAGAATTAAGGCAAGAGGCCTGAGTTGGGGATATACATTCGGAAGCATAAACATATTGACAGCATTTAAAATCAAGAGACTAGAGTGAATGTAACAGGAAAGGGAAGCCCAAACAGAGCCCGAGCACGTCACTATTTAGGGGACAGGAAGCTGAGAGAAACCAGCAAAGCATTCTGAAATGGAGCAGCTACTGCAGTTCCAACTTAGTGACCTGGAAGCCAAAGGAAAATGTCTCAAGAAGCAGGGGAGTGAACAGCTCCGTCAAAGCTGCTGTCTCAAATTAAAACGACTGAACAATAGGGATGTCAGCGATGATCCTGAACAAGCATTTACATCAGGTGATGGGGGCAATAGAAAACAAAAACGGATTGGAGTGGGCTCAAGAGAGAAGGAAAGGAGAAGAAATGGAAACCTCTCTCACGGACAACTCTTGAAGTCTGACCGTAAAGAAAGAGAGCGAAGTGTGCCTGGATGTAGAAGTAAGGATAACAGAAGCTTTAACGTTTTTCATTTGCTTTTTTAAGATGGAAAAAATAACAAATTTATAATCTGATGGAAAGATCCAATCGAGTGGGAACTACAAATATATTCATAGAACCATATGATAAAAAAATGTCAGAAATAGAGCAAATATAAGTGAATGCACAATAACAGATTACTGCTTAAGTTAAACACAGTGAGCCCAGATAATGGAAATCTGTGAAGCTATCTAACATGGTGTAGTAACAGAACATGTGCTGACTTGGAAATATATTGGTAAATAAACAAAAGCAGGTTATAAATAACATGCATAGCATAGGGCCTATGATATCCAAAGCACGAAGCCTTTATTTGATGTTTAAAATGTGTACGTGTGTTTGATGAACCAAAAATAGCACAAAAGATGTATATTAAAGAGTGTCGTATGCATGGTGGGATTATAGGTAAATTTTACGGGTAATTTTTCTTCTCTATTTTTTATTGTTTACCTATTATTTTCAAATTTTCTGTAGTAATCACACAACATATAACATTTAGAAAATGCTTAAATTGATATATCTGTGTGTGCATGTGTGTATAATTTTTGATTTTTTTCCCCTGCACACTACACTCCAACTTGTTGCTTTAATCAGATTGAGTTAGTATTTTTGAGAAAAATCAAACGATGCCTATACTCCTTTCTGTATTATTTATGTATATACAGTACGATATACACAAACATTGTTAGTCATGCCATGGTATCACCTTAAAATGCTTTCAAAGAGCTTTCCAGTATAATCTAGCAATGGTATTAATTTTTATTTTTAACCACCACTTGATCGAGGACTCTTGGGGAACTGCCAAAATTAAATTTTAAAAATTAATGGTATATTTCCAGGTTCTTTCAGCGTCATAATGTTGAAATCTTTTCTGCCACAGCATCACTGTTTACTTGCTCAGAGGCTCTATCAAGCAGTAGTCATGAGATGTGGAACAGCAGTCAGACAGCCATTCACAAACATTCATGCAAACCACATATACTTTTCCTACTTTAATAAGGAAGCGAAATATTAGGATGATTTGGGTAAGAAAACATGGGTTTTCAGGGTATGATCTGAATCATATTTTTTTATAATAAAGAAAAACAATTATGTGAAGATTTATTTTGCCATATTTTCAACTGGGGTTTCACACGGCTCAGAAAACTCCCACACATAAATGATAAATGAGTGCTTTATGACCTGTATGTGAACCCCAATATTGGACGTACGTTCAGAAAAGATGGTGCTAGTATTTTTATCCCTAACATTTTACTTAAAATTGAAAGAAACTTCCATTCCAAGTGGAATGTGTAATTGAAAATCCTAGGCAACACCACACTTGTCTATTTCTGATTCTGAGATAACTAAACTCTATACTTGCACATTATATCTACAGGCATATTTAATTGCTCAGACCCCACTGGCATTAGAGAACTAAATATAACTTTTATACTTTCATTTGAAAGAGGGATTTTTAAAGCTGAAGCAACTAAAACTCAAGACGATTTGGAAAATGTTCAAAGTTATACAGCTTTTTACTATCCACGTGTGGTCCAAAACCCACGTCTCCTGATGCAGAGTCTTGCGATTTTCACTTGTTTTTAACTGCCTGAGCTAAATGTAGAATTTATCTTATTTACTGCAAAGAAAGAACACGAGTACCCACTGAAATATGAGCATGTACGTGACTCTGGTCTCATCTTATGGCTTATTCTAGGTTGCCTGATCTCTGTTAACAACAAAAGAATAAGACCGTAGAATGGAACCTCTATGAATTACTGATTTCTTGACCTTCACTGAAAAATGCCATGGATAAAAACACAATACACGACATTGTGGACCAAAAATCCTAGATCTGTTTTTCAGATCAATCATCAAGAATATAGGCACTCGAGTCACATAACTAACAATTTTAGACAATGTGTATTTAAAGATATTTTAATGACCTTCATTTGAACAATCTGTAAGCTACAGACATGCAGTATCTTAAAATGTGATCCATTCACTCCGATACAAATTATCCAGGTAAATGAGGACATGCAGACAGTGTTTCCAGTTTAAAACCCTCTAATCTATATTCCGCACAGTCACTCGAGTGATCTTCCTAGAAAAGCAGATCTAAATATTTCACTCTTCTCTTTATAACGTTCTGGGGTTGCCCGATTACCCATTGGATAGAATCTACAATCATTAGCATGAAATGCCAGGCTCTTCCTGACCCTGCTCTTCACCTGCACTGCTGGACACAGCTTTATCCCACCCTGTCCTCCTTCCCTTGAACGCACCATACAATTCAGCAGCACTGCATTTCTGGAAGACCTGTCAGGTGTTTTCCCACAGTAGTCTGTGGTGATTACAGCCATACCACAAAATTATCGTGTTCTGGTTACTCCCTTGCCTCTGACACTAGACTCCAGGTTCCCTATTGGTAAGGACCAAGTGGCATTTGTCTACGTATCTCCAGGGCTTTGCACAGTAATTGGAACTCAAAGAATATATACTGAAAAAGTAAAATAAAATAAAAGTAAATTGGGACTAGAAAAAATTTCACTGATTCATTTGAATATCTCATTTTGTCAAGTAGATTTGTGTTGGGAACACAAATTCCAAGTCCCTTGGCATGTTAAAGCATGTCCACACTTGCAACTCCATTTAAACAAGTAACTAGATAAGATACAGACCGCAGTTTCCTGTTCCAAGTTTCATTATAAGGAAGAACCCTCATCGATGTTTCCTGCCAAAATGCAAATCTCCCCCATCCCATCCCAAGATTACAATGCAGTCACTCTGTGGTGTAAGAGTCATGAAGAAAAAAGAAAGAAAGAAATAAAACATATAAAGAGATCTCTTATCATGTTTTCTGTGATAACCTGTATTTTGGCAATTCAAATATTTCCCTGCCAAGCACCTAGGTGTTAGATAAATGAAGATTTACTATTGTTTTATGCATTTAAAAGCCATTTAGTCAAACTACACTCATCAGTGCAATTAAATGGTGTCTGCCAACATGCAGGATAAAGAGTCAGCAATTTTCTTTTTTTTTTCTTCCCAGCATTGCTAGATGGCTTTGATACTTTCTTCATGCCATCATCTACCAATGTCACTCACCAGTTAAAGTGATCAAAGGAAGCCGTGCATACGAAGAGAACCACTGTTAGCTGATCCACATTCACATTACGTAAATAAGCATGTACTACCGGTGTTTAGCTAATTGTCCTGTTTCTTTCAGAAATGCAGAATGAATAACTGTGTAGGCGGAGCTGAATAAACATACATTACTCCACTAACATCTTTTTCCTTCCTTCTTTCAATTTTGTTAATATATATTTGTGATTGCAAATTACTCAAGCCGTTCAGGTTATGAAACAGTGGGTCCAGCTGACTGAAAAATACAGAACTATGCCACGCAGACTCTTCGAGAAGCTCTTTAAAAGCTTCTATTATCTGCCGAAGAACTAATGCACTCCCTTAATTGTGCCTGTTGGGTGATCCAGCACAAGCGCTGAGGAATTCAGGCCACAGAAAAATGCAAGGCGGCAAAAAGGACATTCGCTCAGCAAGAAAGGTTGCAGAAGCCCTATGACAAATGAGACAAAGCAAGTCAAGTAATAACAGAAGAGCTTTTTGAACATTTTCAGTAATTTGGTTATAACTAATTCTAGAGTGCATTAGCAGAAGATTCTTAATCAGACCCTACTTCTCCATTAGAGAGACTAATTACAGTGTGTCTTTTATTGGTAGATTTATTTGTCCTCCATAAAAAACGCTTGGCAAATATAAACTAATTTGTCTGAATTTCCCTTAGCCCAGGCCTCTGTTCCCTGGGCGGCCTGATGCTGTCACATCACAGACTGCACACGCAGAGGGCACTGCTCACTAACTAATCTCCGTCTGCTGGCAACCGATTAAACCAAATCCACATTAATGTGAGATCAACTCCCATCCCTCAAATGTAGTGTCTGTTGTAAAATCTTGCTTTCATAAGTCTGGTTGAATTCTGCTATCTTAATTCCATTTCTTTTTGAAAAATTACTTTCAATCTGAGTGATTTATTTTCCTCTTGCTGAATCTATCTGTTGCTCGGCCAGTGATCTGCTTAAAAAGCTTCGAACTTGCCAGGCTGCCTGCGAGAAGGGGTGTTCGTCTCATGCCTGGGTGACTAGGATCACACTCAATCCAATGTAATACGTTTGTGAGACGCGTTCTTCATAAGAGGCAGAGTAACCCCTGCCTTGCAGGTATGATCTTGAAGACATAACTTGTAGAGAAAGAAAAAAAATTAGGAAGATGCTTGAGTTCTGTTTAACAGTCATTTTCACTCGCTTTTTTTCAATAAAGCAGTATTAATGGGTTTCCAGTTGTATATGAGTCATTAATGGAAGAACCATGCTGAAGTCCAGAACCAGTTAAAATGAGAACAAAGAGCTGTGGGTATAACAGCCTATTAAGCAAACTAGGCAATGAAGGTTGAAAGTATCTGCATTACTTCACCCATGGTTACTGCAAAATTCAAGTAAGATTTTTCTCAATAAATATTTAGCAAACATATCATATGTATTATGTGCTGAAGACACAGTGACAAACAAGACAGTCTTGGATCCAAGATTTTTGTAGCCGACATTAAAAATAAAGTGTGATGAAAGTTATGGATTTTCTAAAACCTTTGAAAACGTTTAGAATTACATAAAATTATTTTTTATGTATTTTTGGTTTCTCAGTCAAAAAAAGTCAAACATCAGCAAACTCACACGTTTTGGTCTAACTGCAAAATGTAGCTAACCACTGTGAAAACATTTTGCAACAACTGAGTATCTTGTAAGCTGTAAACTGCTTGATACAACTTAGCTATTATTGCTGTGGCGTTAAAATAACTTTTAAACTTTTATCTTGATAGTGACAATAATAAAATCTTATCATGACACACTCTATTTGAAAAGTCAAGAAAATATATTCTTCACTATTTTTTTCATTATTTGCACATTTGAGAAATTTTAGGAAGACATCAGTTATGTTCTCCTTATCCTATTGTATCTCTTTCTGTGTTTGCTGCTTCCAGATTTGTTTTACTTTCTTGCATTCCTGATATTGCTACTTATGATTTTGTAATTTAATACAGAAATATTTCCCTTTCTGCCCTATATGTTTGTTTTCCATTTAGTGATACATTGCAGAACAATTTTTTTTTTTTTTTACTGAAGGTAAAGTTTTATATCTAAGATATCCAGTCTAAATTATTGTCAGAACATAATAATTACACTTTATTGAGCATCTGTTATATGTCACCCTTTAACAGTTATATAAGTGTTATATATATATATATATATATATATATATTTAAGAGTTATATATCTAACTCTTGGAACACAACTTGATAGGTCTATTAGCTTAATATCCATATATGAAAATGACAGAATTCAGTCTCTTTCACTTAGGTGTGTATGGAGGTAAATATACATATATACACACACACACATATATATATATATATATATTCTTCTATACCGCATTTTTACACTCAGTCATTCAGTAAATATTTTTTGAGCACCCAGGTTAAATAGTGAGGATACAACAGTGAACAAAACAGACAAAATACTTGTCCTCATTTAAATGTGCATTTTAGTGGGAGCTGAGTTCACGAAAGAATTTAAGCAGTACAGAGTTACATAAACTCTAACCAGAGTATTAATTAATAATAGCATAAAGAAAACCCTGGATTTACCAAGGAGCCAGAAATAGCACTAAATGTAATTTCCTCACAACCTGCACTGTTTTTCGAGGGTTTTATGAAGAATTAAATAAAATTATGCCATAAGTCTTGTACGATGCCTAGTATTTGACAGATGTTTAATATGTATTGCTCATACTGATGGATATTTTACTTATTTATATTATTAGTGGTGTTAGTATACATGGAACCTACATCTGGCTTTGGACTTTAAAATAGTCAATACAAAGAGGTAAATGTAGAAAGTCAAATGTTTGAAAAATTTCCTATAATAAAATCAACAATTATTCCAGATAAGCACCCGAAGTTATTTCTGGTCCTAAGACTTCACTGAAATCTCTCCCACTGATCAAAGGAAAGAAGGCAGTGTTTGATTAAAACCCTGACATCTTTCTTATGTTAGAGTCTGTACTGATTACATGGTTTTCCTATTACTCCTCAAAAAATACTGGAAGATACCAAGTGACTATAATCAAATGGGAGGATGAAATAAAATGAGTTCTGTTACTCAGCTCCCTAAGTTAAGAAGTAGTTTTCTATAATATATTATAGATACGGACTACATGTCCTTTAAGAAAAACCTCTTAAAAATATTTCTCCTAACTCAGAGATAATATACAAGAATTTAAGATTACACTGAATAAGAATACCTGGATTACACTTCTTTTTGCTGCCAGTTGAGTAGTGATCCACATGATTTAATAGATAAGTTAGCCAGAGACTTGGCCAACCTTTCCTTAGAAAGATGTGTTATCCAAAAACGTCCATGACTAAAGAGAGAAGACCTCTGCATACAACTGATGTTGTCTCTTTAAAGTGCCACTTTAAAATCCGTAAGTAACAAATAATGAAATCTGAACTTCAACCCAGGTCTACCTGATGCCCACAGCAAATTTTTTTTATCTTTCACACCAATATATAGAAATCTGTGTTAGACTATCAAATGTCAAAATCAGTTTTATTGTGTTTAATAAGTATTAGTATACTCAATAGTTACAAGCATACTTTTTGTATTTTTTATTCACAATATAATTTCTAAACATTAAAAATTATATAAGAGAATAAACGAGTTGACAAGAGACAGAATTAAGCTGCTGTTACGCTAAGGAAATGTTGAAGAATAAAATAAAACAGTATTTGACTCAATTGAACCATGCTAGCATCAATCCACATCTAGAGTACTTGAAGTTAAAACTGGTCGCAAATGAAATTTTTTCTGATACAAACATGTATTAAATAGAAATGATTTTTACTTCTATAAAGCATTATTTACTAATATACAACTAGTCCCTCTATCTTTGTAAGTAAACACAGGAAGGACTTTTCCATAATCAGTAAGATAGAATATATTCAGTAATAAACATATGTGAACTATTTATTACTTTTATTGAAGGCTATGGGGATGGTTAATTTTATGGGTCAACTTGGCTGTGCAACTGTGCCCAGATATTTGGGCAAATATTATTCTGGATGCTTCTATGAAAGTGTCTTTTGGATGAGATAAGCATTTAAACCAGAGGACTCTGAGTAAAGAAGATTATCCTTCATAACGTGGATGGGCCTCATCCAATCAGCTGGAAACCTTAGTAGGACAAAGGCTGACTCCTTGGGCAGGAAGGAATTCTGACAGCGGATGGCCTTCAGGCTTGAAGTGCAGCTCTTCTCTGGGTCACTAGCTTCCCAGTCTGGCCTGCAGATTTTGGATTTACCAAAAGCTTCTACAACTGTGGGAGCCAATTCCTTAAAATAAATCTGTATCTTTGTCTCTGTTTCTCTCTCTTTCTGCACAGACATACACATACACACCCACATCCCCCTTGTTGGCCTGTTTCTCTAGAGAAACCCAACTAAATATGAACATAAACATAATTTGCAGATGAGTCCACATTCATCAGTTTCTAGAACCTAGAAAATCTAAACACATACTGTATAATTCTTTGGATAATCTGGTAAATTGTTATTTTAAACAAATATAAATATGAACTGAATATAAATTAAATACAAGTGTATTTGGGATAGTTTAACTAAAGAGATACAAGAACAATTATTACACATCAATATAAATCAAGAGCGGAGGGTCTAGAGTGGACTAACTGGATGAATGAATGAATGAAAAATTAACTGATACTAAGCTATCACATGTGACCAGTAGAAAAAAACAAGTAATAATTAAACTACATTGAGCACAGAATGGCTCTTAACATTGAGACCAAAAAAAACGGTGAAGAATGGAATGAAAATATTTCCACAGAAAAGTTTTATTAAATGAAAAATTTAAAAGGAAACTAGTCAACTTTCTATAGGAGTTTTTATAACTGACCATCATAAAACCTGCAAAAACATTTTCCTAAAGACTAAATTTGGCTGCATTACTGAGTGTCTAGTGTGTGGCTATAATAACTGAGTGCACACTACAACCCTATGAGGGAGGAATTACGTCTCCATTTTACAAACTGGGTAACCTGCCCACGATTACGTAACTAGAGAACGCTGCAGAGGACATTCAAACTCAGTCTGCCCAGCCCCATCCTCCTAACACAGTATGGTGAGAAAGCCACACTGTTAGGAGGATTGGATTCTTAACCTTGAGTGATTTTCAAGTAAGTCAACAATGACTGTCTATCGTATTTCAGCTTAGCCCTCTCTACTATGAGCGTAAGAAACAGCTAATTTCCTGAGATCGTTTCCAGGTTTACTCTTGTATATTTGTTTCTGAAGTAATTAGTTTCTGTAATTTAACTAACCTCTAAGATATTGCAAAAATGAATCTTGTTTTCTGGGTAAACGCGCTCAGGATATTTAAACTGGCAACCAAAAGTGATCAAGACTACACTGCTGGGCTTTGAGGAAAAAAAAGTAATTCTGTTTGAAAAGCATCTTTGTACCACACACAGTACATGGTTTATTTCTTGCATACATGTTCCCTCCATAATCATGAAACCACATTTAGGTCTCACTTCTCTGGGGAACACTCTGATTTTGAAAACAGAACTGCCTTTGTCCCCCTCTTCATGCACTTAATTGTCACTAATAGCTATGTAATAATAAACAAATGTGGGCCACAGTTGTATACCCTGAAGTAATTATTGATGCCACAGAGATCATTCTAAAAGGGTTTATTCCACTTGTCGTTAAGTGTCAACACAGATCCAAACAACTGTATGAGGTCGTACAGGAATGCGACATGCACGGAAGGTGCAAGTGTGCCATGCAGCCATGCCCGCACCTGCACACAGCCCTGACTTTCTCACACACAAGGGCACATTCTGACTAGTTTTAGTTTTAAAAATATGTCTTTGACACAGCATGTTTAAATATAGTTTGTCAAACTATCTCAATGTTTTGTTTTATATTAAATCAACACATTTATTTCTCCAAAACTAAATCAGTTGTTCTGCAGAGAGTCAGGGCAACAGCAGATGTCAACACCAGTTTTTGCAGAATTCCTATTTTTCCCATCATAGTACCATCAGATAATGTGACACATGTAAAGGTTAGGGGAAAAAAAGGTGGTGAGGCACTGTCTCTAGCACTGCTTGTATGGCCAAAAAACTTGGATGTCATCCTCCTACATATCAACAAAAGTAGGCAGAATTTGTTGAGAAGAAAGTACCTAATTTTCAACATTTATAACATGAAACACTTATGGGATTATCAGACTTCAGTTGAGAGTTTGGAGTCAGATAACATATTATGCTGAATTCTACGACTTTCTTGATATTTGACCATGTGATCTACAAAATGGTAATTCCACAGGTTTTGACGTACAGGTAGATTTTAGAGGAATCAGTGCATAATCATGATATAGCTTAGAAAGCCCTGGTAAAATGGTCAAAAAGAAACTCAGGGGAAGGTGAACTCATTTACGAAGCTCCAGTTAGCAACACCCTTACGTGTGGTTATGCACAGACCTTCCTTGGTTTAGCTTTTTATCACTGATTAATAATCAAACTGGAAATTGAATTAAAAATGATTTCTCCTCTAGTGATAAGCTGCCACTGGGTCACAGAAGTGGACAGAGAAGAATGAACATAGTTTTTCATTATGTCTCACTGCTCTGGAAAGGCAAGAGTTAGTGAGATAGTAAAACATCTAAACAGGAGAACTTTGGTTTATCTCTGGGCCAAGGAGAAGGAAAGGTGACAAGTTATTATGGGTACTTATAGCTTTTGAAGCTCAGGTCTCCTTCTGCCACCAGTATCCTCAGAACCACTCTCTCTTCCATAGTCTCAGAACAGGTCCTTAGGATGGAGCATACGCTTCTTCTTGCTCCTGTTGCCAAGTTAGAATTGCGTGAATCTGGCTACAGCTATTGCTTGAGAAATGTGTGTGACCCAATTTAGGCCAACGTGAGTTACGTTCAAGTCTTTGGTTGAAACTCTTGGGAAAGAGCTACTACTCTACTAGACTTGAACCTGGGAGGATGCAGGTCTGTAGATGCTAAAGGCTGCAACGTAGGGAAGCACACCCTGAGAGCGAGGCCAACATGGAGGAGAGAAGAAGCAAGAAATGGAGGGAAACTGGGACTTGAAGTTTCTTTTCAGTTACACGGGCATACATTCCTTCTGGTTTAAGCAAGTTTCAAGCAGATTTTCTGAACTTTCCTCTTAAGAAAGTCCTGAGTAATACAACGAAAGGATGAGATGGGCAGAGGAAAGTGAGAAGTTCCTCCTGGATATACTCTCGGAGACAATGCTCCTTGCGGGGAGGGGGGCGAGTCTCAGCATCTGGGGATACCACCAGCCTGCTTTAGCTATTCACATGCATTGTGCACAGGCTGACAAGTGTTACCCTTCAGCATCAAAAAGAAAAAAACATTATGAAATCCTAGACCCCTTTGGACCATTTCTCAAACTGCACCTATATAAGTATGATAATGGAGGTAAATGCAACTTCTATTGCATTCACAGACCCCTATCATTTTTCAGAACCTCTTACTGAAAAACTCTATTCCTACCGATACATTTGTAAAATGTATTCAAAACTTTCTTCAATTTGAAAATCTTTGTCAGAAAATAAATCATTCTATAGCTCATGCTTTCAATCATTCTGTTTTCTGAAAAGTTCTTTTACTCACTTTTTCCCATAAAAGATCTTTCTTCCTTTAAGCTCAGATCAAATACCACCATCTCAGTGAGACCTTGAGTATCAGCTTTCTCTTTCAACCTACATCATAAAACACGTATTCATTCACTTGTTTTTTCTGTCTACAAATATTAATTAAATACTTATTAATGTGTTGGATGCTTTGTTCATTACTAAGGATTAAAAAAAAAAATTCTAGAATATATCTCTGCCCTAAAAGACCTTACAGTCTAGGGGGAATTACAAATAAGTACATTAACAATTTACTAACCTCTGAAAAGAGCTTCCCAATATATAATTACAAGTGAGAAAATCAGAAGGAAACAGGAGGTGCATGAGGTGATGAGGGAGGAGGTGACAGCTGATAAGGAGAGATTCTACTGAAGCAGGAAGTATATCAGGTCATGAAGATGCCTCTCTGCCCTTCGTGTATCATGAAGGGACGTAGAATGGAAAACCACTGGATGATTTTAAGTAAGAGAGCAACGTAACCAGGTTGTGTTTTAAATGTTCACTGTGGCTTTACGATGGAGGATGAATAGGACAATCTTTAGCACTGATTTGCCTGGCAGAGACTTGGTACGTGTTGTGGTTTTGGTGTAATTATGAATTGCCTCCCTTCATTCTCAATAATGTCCTGTCCTGGACAGTAAATTCTGTGGTCACCTTAAGAGTGAATTAAGAGACCTTCAAGATGGCGGAGGAGTAAGACGCGGAGATCACCTTCCTCCCCACAGATACACCAGAAATACATCTACACGTGGAACAACTCCTACAGAACACCTCCTGGATGCTGGCAGAAGACCTCAGACCTCCCAAAAGGCAAGAAACTCTCCACGTACCTGGATATATTTTTTTTTTCCTTTTTCTCTTTTTGCGAGTGTATATGTGTGTGCTTCTTTGTGTGATTCTGCCTGTATAGCTTTGCTTTTACCATTTGTCCTAGAGTTCTGTCTGTCCGTTTTTTTTTAATTTTTTAGTATAGTTTTTAGTGCTTGTTATCATTGGTAGACTTGTTTTTTTGGTTTGGTTGCTCTCTCTTTATTTTTTTAATTACTTTTAAATTTTTAATATTTTTTAAAATTTTATTATTTATTTATTTTTTGCGGTACGTGGGCCTCTCACTGTTGTGGCCTCTCCCGTTGCAGAGCACAGGCTCCGGACGCGCAGGCTTAGCAGCCATGGCTCACGGGCCCAGCCGCTCCACGGCATGTGGGATCTTCCCGGACCAGGGCACAAACCCGCATCCCCTGCATTGGCAGGCGGACTCTCAAACACTGCGCCACCAGGGAAGCCCTAATTTTTATTTTAATTATTTTATTTTATTTTTTTCTTTCTTTCTTTCTTTTTTTCTCCCTTTTCTTCTGAGCCGTGTGGCTGACAGGGTCTTGGTGCTCTAGACGGGTGTCAGGCCTGTGCCTCTGAGGTGGGAGAGCCGAGTTCAGGACACTGGTCCACCAGAGACCTCCCAGGTCCACGTAATATCAAACAGCTAAAATCTCCCAGACATCTCCACCTCAAGGCTAAGACCCAGCTCCATTCAACGACCAGCAAGCTACAGTGCTGGACACCCTATGCCAAACAACTAGCAAGACAGGAACACAACCCCACCCATTAGCAGAGAGGCTGCCTAAAATCATAATAAGGTCACAGACACTCCAAAACACACCACTGGACACAGTTCTGCCCACCAGAAAGACAAGATCCAGCCTCATCCACCAGAACACAGGCACCAGTCCCCTCCACCACGAAGCCTACACAACCCAATGAACCCACCTCAGCCACTGGGGGCAGACACCAAAAACAACGGGAACTATGAACCTGCAGCCTGAAGAAACAAGACCACAAACACAAAAAGTTAAGCAAAATGAGAAGACATGGAAACACACAGCAGATGAAGGAGCAAGGTAAACACCCACCAGAACAAACAAATGAAGAGGAAATAGGCAGTCTACCTGAAGAATAATTCAGAATAATGATAGTAATAAAGATGATCCAAAATCTTGGAAATAGAATAGACAAAATGCAAGAAACATTTAACAAGGACCTAGAAGAACTAAAGAGCAAACAAACAATGATGAACAACACAGTAAATGAAATTAAAAATTCTCCAGAAGGAATCAACAGCAGAATAACTGAGGCAGAAGAACAGATAAAAGACCTGGAAGATAAAATAGTGGAAATAACTACCACAGAGCAGAATAAATAAAAAAGAATGAAAAGAAGTGAGGACAGTCTCAGAGACCTCTGGGACAACATTAAACGCACCAACATTCAACTTATAGGGGCCTCAGAAGAAAGAAAAGAAAGGGACTGAGAAAATATTTGAAGAGATTATAGTTGAAAACTTCCCTAATATGGGAAAGGAAATAGTCAATCAAGTCCAGGAAGCGCAGAGAGTCCCATACAGGATAAATCCAAGGAGAAACACACCAAGACACATATTAATCAAACTATCAAAAATTAAATACAAAGTAAAAATATTAAAAGCAGCAAGGGAAAAACAACAAATAACACACAAGGGAATCCCCATAAGGTTAACAGCTGATCTTTCAGGAGAAACTGCAAGCCAGAAAGGAGGGGCAGGACATATTTAAAGTGATGAAAGGGAAAAACCTACAGCCAAGATTACTCTACCCAGCAGGGATCTCACTGAGATTCAACGGAGAAATTAAAACCTTTACAGACAAGCAAAAGCTAAGAGAATTCAGCACCACCAAACCAGCTTTACAACAAATGCTAAAGGAACTTCTCTAGGCAAGAAACACAGAGAGGAAAAGTCCTACAATAACAAACCCAAAACAATTAAGAAAATGGTAATAGGAACATACATACTGATAACTACCTTAAGTGTAAATGGATTAAATGCTCCAACCAAAAGACACAGACTGGCTGAATGGATAAAAATCAAGACCCGTATATATGCTGTCTACAAGAGACCCACTTCAGACCTAGGGATACATACAGACTGAGAGTGAGGGGAGGGAATAAGAGTGAATTATACTGGAAGATAATTAAAATGCAACAAACGAGAAAGAGAGGCCAGTTGGAAGTCTGCTGCATGAACACTGCCTAGAGAGAAAGGTACCTAAACTAAGTTAGTGGCCAGGGAGATGAAGAAAAACAAGAAGCATTTTCTTTCTACTAGAGCCAATTACTTGTACCTTGATCTAGCACTTAATACATTTTGTTTTGTGTTAGGATTCATTGTTTATATGTTTATTTTCCCCAATCAGTCTTAAATTCCTTGAGGGCAAGAACTACATCCTCCAGTTCTGCTTTCCTTCAGAGATTAGTGCAATGCCTTGAACAAACTGCTTACTGAACAAGTATTGATTTGAATTAATACAATTTTACCAGCATATTTTACAAAGAGAAATAAATGACTAAAGGCCTTTGCAGAGTTCTTTACCATTCATGGGGAGCAGAATTTTATCGTCATGAGTCAACAGCATGTAACATGTACAGTGTGTAATTTTAAGTCCTTCCCCTTAGTTCTACTGGAAGACTTCATCATATTGGGCCATCAAATGAGGTCTCTGCTACTTCACATTAACTCAGACTCTTGATATGAAGAGAAGGGGTGTTTACCACCAACTGATGGCAGAGGGTCTTTGGGCTTGGTAAATAGTAGGATCTCGACAAAAATTTTTTGAATGAACGAATAAATTCTCCATTAGTATAGTTGGCACAGATCAGCCTCTGTCCCTTCTATTCTATGCTTCCATACTATCTTACACATCACATTCTTTTCTACATGGCTTATAACATTGTATTAAAATTACTTGGATATATGTCCTTGAGCTCCTCAGGGGAAGACCTATACTTAATGCATCATTGTATTCCTATTGCCTGGAAAAAATGCCTGGTACTCAACCCAGGTTTATTCCTGTGGAAGCATCAACATTGAAGTGTTGACCTTTGTAGAAATGGTGCCTTAAACAAAACCATCCAAATAACAATCATTCATCTAAACCACTATCAAAGTAAAGAGGGTAATATTCAGAATGGTAAATCTGCTAGTACATGCAAAAGCAAGGGAGTATCACGTAAGGCTGTCTATCCACCCAGTGTTCATGATACAATAAGTAGAACTCCATGAACTACTATAATAAACATACAATATCAACTTACAGTGCTCAGTTTAAGCTTTCTTCTCAAATTAAATCGTTTTAGGGTTTCCTGGGGAATTCCTGTCTACAGTCTACCAGCAGGATAACTACGATTCCATACACGGAATCTTGCATTAAGTAGCAAGACTGCTTGTTACTTGTTGCTACAGGGTCCAACCATTTTCGTCTTCTTTCAGTACTACAGTTTCTCTCACCCCGAAATATCCATGATTCAATACTGTGTATGCTCAGTCATATTTAATTTGTCATGCTAAGAGCATAATTGCTTGGCAGACATCTTCCACATGAATCATGCTGACACCCACTCTTTACATTCCATGACCATCTATTCTCTGTCTCATTTTTCCAGAACTCAATAAAAATTATTTATGCCAAAAACTTCGTGATGGATCTATAACTCCCTCATATTTTGACCTACTTTTCCCCAGCAAGCCCAAAAGGTCTTGACCTCTATTATCAAAATCTCAATGCAGATGGAAGCTCTGATGAGATTCTAATTAAGTGAAAACCTTTCTGTAATTATACATGCTCACTATTTAATGAGAATCTTTCTATAATTAGAAATTTATTTGGCCATTTTAAAATTTCAGAGGCTGTTTCTGGAGTGTCCTAATTCAAGCATTTTTCATTCATGAGGGGGCAAAGTTCTCTTCCCCACAAATGTATCACTGCCAAGGGAGATTTCTCCTTTAATTAAGTGTACTCTATTGTTGAATGATGACCCCGCAAAACTTATTTTCACTCTTCTTTTTCTCTTCTTAACACTTGGTCAAAGTTGGTGCCCTATGAGGTGTAACACTTTGGGTTAAGAATAAAGTGTTTAATGGCAGCCAAATAAACTTATAATTATTGTTTTAAAAATACTATGCAAATTTTACCTTGGAAAGAGCCACAAAAGCCTTTGAGTTGGGGGTAATGGGGACAGTGGCAAGAAAAGAGAAATAAGGGGAGGGAACATGGACGAATATCCTCTTTGGCGAATGACTGGACCCGGCCGGAGGGAGAGACAGCCTGAGACACGCCATTCACAGTGGTGACGCTTCCCCCAGAGCTGTTTTCTTCTTGCCTCCTTTCTACACCTTGGATCATTTCATGTTACATCAGTTTTTCTTAAACAGTTTGTCCTTGTTCCTTCCTCCTCAATACTCTAGAGAAATCACACTCCTCCCAGACTCACGCATCCACAGGAAACCAAGTTTTACTCACAAGTAGAAGTTTCCACACTGTGAACCAGAGATTAATAAAGGACTAAACCCAGGGCTGGGAATGAAGCCGCTGCACGATCCCGACCAAGCAATGGGGCTGGGTCTGAGGAAACCTTTTCTACGCTTTCAAAAACATATTAAGGCCTTTCGTTCGTTGGCCTGCCCTGGTTTAACATCAATTCTTCCCTTTCCAGCTGGGAGGATGCCAACACTCTTTTGGTTCATTTAGAGAATCGTAACATTCCCCATCGCTTAGAATAAACTTTAGTAGCTTTGGTGCAACATCTGAGGAAAGAAAGACACTGAGAGAAATAATTTGCTCCAAATCTCAAAGCTCCTAGGTCCGTAGGACCAAAGTACCCCAAATTCCGCTTTGCGGAGCAGGGGAATCCAAGCAGCATTAAGGAAAAGATTCAAGAGTAAATGAAATATGCAACCTCTTTTATGACATTTACAGGGTCAAACAAGACAAAATTGAGCTATTGTTGGCAATGCTTATAAACATAAATCCTACCTGTGTGTCAGGGTTTTTTTTTGGTATTTAGGCATTGGTACTGCAGCACTTTACTTCTGATTTGCTGTGAATCTTGAAAAACTTGTTTCATATGTGTGTTTAAAATTAGATTTTTAAGTAAGTAATTTGAGAATAAGGATGTGTTTTCTTGGTTGGACTGATAGGGTGATGGGAGTAGATACCTCCTCCACGCTGAACGTTAGTACAGTAAGTTAAAAGTGCCCCTTTTCTCCTGGGATAAACCGTAGTGGAAAAGAACACTTTAAAAAAGAATGTATATATGTGTAAAACTGAGTCATTGTGTTGTACAGCAGAGACTGGTACAACACTGTATATCAACTATACTTCAATTTTTAAAAATGAATGAATGAATGAATGAATAAATAAATAAAAGTTCCCCTTTTCGATGCAGAAACTCAACCGTGTGAAAATATAAATGGCTTTCCAGTAAAAGCACATATTTTTCAATGCATCAAAGATTTCTTATGTTTAGAAGATATGCAGATGATTTGACTATTCTAAATGTAAATCAATATTGCCCTATATTGGAGCTTTCAAAAATTTTCAAACAGAAGTAGTATACCTATTATCTACCCTGGAGTATTTACACAGACTATTTAAATTCCTTACCTTTCAATTTCTTTGCCTCAGTGACTATTATTTACTCCAAGAGAAAGTTCAAGTTTATGGATAACATCATTTATTTGTGACAGAATAAATCTTTTAAATCTGATAAAAATTACAAGGTTATAAAGTATATTAAGTCCTCTAACAGATGACTTAACTTCTACACTTTGACATTTTCTGCAATAACATTTTATTTTAAATGTCAACCATACATAAATTCAATCTCGTCACAGACAGAGATGTTCTAAAGTTCTCAATTTTAGACAGGAAGATGAGGGGCGATGGGGAATCAGGCCAGAGAGACAGAGAAAGAATAACTTTAAAATCCTGTATCTGAAAAAGCCTTAAAATGTTCATCTCTTCTGTAAGTTAAAAAAAAAAAATGCCAGCCTGAAATGTGGCAATAAATTATGCAATGCATCATAAATTTTGAATTGCCCATTGTAACTGTGGCACAATGTTTCAGAAAAATGTCACAGAGAAGGAAACATTAAATACCACTTCTTCCTGTGTTTGCAATATAATTTCTTATATATATTTATGGAAAAATAATAGCACACATTTAAATTAAAGCAATCAATATTTTAGAAGTGAGATAGTTCCAAAGATGCTCAAAGAAGCACACTGACTTCTGATCTCATAAGTTTTAGAGGCCAAAAATTAATTTGTTTTATGGGCTATGAGTTTTTATCTAGTTCTGACATGTAACAGAACTGGAAAAGTTTTGTTATTTTTAATTACTATAAAACACTGATGATATTTTGGGCATAAATTTTAACTATGAGCTACTTGAAATTAATTTTAAATACTGTCTATATAAAAGGATTTTAAGATTTTTTCTTAAAAATGCAGATGTTTATTAAAAATAGCACTAACTCAATAGCTAGTGATATTACACATTTTTAAGATTACTTCTTGTCAATGTGTACAGTTTCTCATACTCATATTCATTAACTTATAGATGAATTGGTAGAATAGAGCTCTATTTCTATTCTCCTTTATCCCTGCTGGGGGCAATGTCCCTCCACTGCTACTTAGGAAATGACTAGAAACTACTCAGAGAAATAGAATGTTCTTTTAAGCAACAGTCTCCGTCAATAAAGTTAAAGGGAGGCAGCATGCCAAATACACGTCCTAATGAAACATTTTAACAATTGCCAACATGTAAAGTTTATGCTTATTGCTACAACCTGCACAGTAAAACATTTAATAAATGATGCAATAATGAATAAAAATGAATTCTTTTTTCCCACCTGTGTGATAATTTTACATAGAAAGTTGTTTATTACTAAAATCCATGGAGTCCCTAAAACTACCTATACATTTCCTTCTTGATACTTCTTAGAGTTCGTGAAGTTGAAGGGATGCGAGACAAGAAACGAATAACAGATTGGAAAGGATACTCTTAGCTACAAAGAAAAGTATGCCCATCTATGTGGTTGCATTCTTAGTTCATGTATTGAAATTAGTATTTTATAGTTAAATTTGATTGTATTCCTTTAAAATATATTTTGCAACACTGATAATTATTTAAGAATAATGTATAGTGATAAAGGTACAATTTAATTTTTTAAAATCCTATGCTAAAAATTATGAAACATCATGATGAAATGCATTTCTTATTTGATATACAGCAACTATTTTAACATTGTTTCTTCACACAAAGTTAAACGCAAACAAACACCACGGTCTTATTAAAAAATCTTTAAATACACACTCACACACACATACTCCCAATCAAACAGAGAAAAGTGTTAAAACACTATGTCTTACAATTTTTAAAAGCTTGATTAACCAGAATTCAAACAGCCAGCAAGAAGAATATTATTTCCCCCTTATCGATTAGGTCTTCTCTGATAATTTTGGGCTGGGGTGCTATCTCTCCTCTTTGATTCACTAAAACTACCGTTTTTTCTGGAATTATTTAAATGTACAATTAGAGTCCACACTGTATTTCCTTTCACTGTGTTCACATTTGTCTTTTACTTACAGGGACTCCTCACACACAACAACTGTGATATATTTAATTCATTTTTCTTCCTTTTACCCATGATTTCTCCAATGCTTGCAGATATGATAGTATATGTATAACACATTTTTAAAATGTTTTTCCACAAAAATATATGAAACAAGGTAGGAACAAATCTGACAGTTTTCTTTTAAGTTTTAGGTAAGCATGCTCTTCATTTAATAAGAATGAATGAATACTCCAAAAGGTTAGCAATTTATTTTATAAGCATTTAGGGCTTGATATCAGTACCTAGTTTTTCTCAGTACTTGAACAGTCTCTGGTTAGGAGAAGGATGTGACTATCAGTACTCTTCTAGCCACAGAAATAAGGAAAATTAAGTTATCTTCTCAGAATCAAATCTCTCTCGCGTGTGTGCACGCGCGCACACACACTGGCTAGATCATAAATTTGCAAAATACAGTTACAGGTAGAATGAATAGCAGGAAAGAATAAGAATTGACAATAAGAAAATACCTATTGCTACTAATAATGGTGAAAATAACAGTCAGGAGTGTGTTGGGCACGTTAGTCTCCATGACACAGGGGGAAAAAAGCAAGAATCAAAGTGGATGCCTGCGAAGGTCTCTGGCTGTACTATCACTCGCTTTTCATGATGAAGCCTATAGTTGCCTAATATGGCTGGTCTAGATTGTTCCCCTACAAATTAGATTATGGGTTAAATGGGAGAAATTTCTTAGACAAAGGTGAGCTATTCAGTTAATGGAATATGAGGAAACATAGCCTTACTGCTGGAACCTGCAAATAAACAGTCAAGATTTGAATGTGAGGGCGCGTGAGAAATACTTTCACAATTTTCCTCCCAAAATTCTCAAGGGAAATATGTCTGTCCTAGCAAATGAACTTAAGCACTTAGGACACTGTGACAATCCTACTGCACTGTAGAGATGAAAATGAACTTATTGAACTTTGGGTCACCTGGTGGCTCTCCTTGCTTCAAAACCATGCTGAACAAGCAACTATCTGATTTAAAAAAAAAAAAGTTTTTTCATGTCATTTGGCCCAAACGGAAGATATGTATTTTTTCATACAGATAGGAGCATTCTGGTATGCATGACAGTGGTCAATTAATATCAATCATTTATTATGCTAGCTTATATATCAATCTCTCATAAGCTTCAGATAATGAGAATGCAGATTTGAGTGATGGGACTTATCTCATCGTGTGGATATAATCAAGATTTTCAGCCTCTAAAAATGAGCAACGGACCTCTTGGTAAACTAGAGTTTTACTCAATTTGGCAACCAGTAAATACTCATTCACCAAAGATGAGAGTTGTAATTCATTGTTTTTTATTTTATGTGTGTACATACGTATATATGCATGCCTGCATGTATATGCTTATGACAGAGTCATTAGTAAGTCCTACCAATTATATATAGATTTATTTAATCCTGGAGATAAGGATCGGCTGAAAACTGTAACTGATTGCTTCTCTAGTCATAATATAATTCTTTATTTCCACTTTACTGTAAGAGTTCTCTTAAACATTCCATCAGCAGCTCTATTTCAACATGGTTAACAGAAATCAAAATATTCCATTTGAAACCTGGCACTCCCTCTAATTGTTAATTACATGATCATCTTTCTAATTACTCAGGCTTAAAATCAGAGTCATCTTTTAGCCCTTTCCTCAACAGATCATGAGCTTTGGGAGACAGACATAACTGGCTTCTGGGACTACAGGCAATCTATTTCACATCTCTCATCCTCCATTTCTTGTGTATAAAATGGGGCTAATGATATAGTACTTGCAGTATTGTTCTAAGGGGGAAAAATGTGATGATGTCTGCATAAAGCTGAGCACAGTTCTGGCTCAAAAGAAAAGCTCAGTAAATGCTTGGCCAAAGACATTGCAGGTATATTATAATCTTGATGTAACCAGAAGCAGTACATGCCACAGTTATGCCAGGAAGACAGCTGGCTTTTTTCTTTACCAAACCACAAAATTATGAGATTTCTGTGGAATGGTGCCTGTGAAAAACAGGCAGGAGAATTCTGAGTGTAAGAGTGGTATTAAGTTAGGTATAAATCTTTTTTTTTTTTTTTTTTTTGCGGTACGCGGGCCTCTCACTGTTGTGGCCTCTCCCGTTGCGGAGCACAGGCTCCGGACGCGCAGGCTCAGCGGCCATGGCTCACAGGCCCAGCCGCTCCGCGGCACGTGGGATCTTCCCGGACTGGGGCACGAACCCGTGTCCCCTGCATCAGCAGGCGGACTCTCAACCACTGAGCCACCAGGGAAGCCCAGGTATAAACCTTTACAGACACTGCAAACAACTGGCTGGGTATGTATTTCTGCACAATGGAAAACACGATTCAAACTGTCACCGTTTTTAAAGAATAAGTCTCCACGTACAAAACAACTTTGAGCTTTGGTGTATGGTAACCTCAGATGGTAGGCTGGTAACCTCAAAGCTGTTTTAGACATACTGAAACAGTCTCATAACTTGTGCGAGCAGAATGGAATCTTAGATGCCATCCGAATTTCTTCTTTTGCAGTTGAGGCTAATGAGAATTAGAGCAGTTAGGCTCTGTTTGCAAGGTCACCCTGTTGGGTAATGACAGTGCGTAAACTGGAACTCACGCTCTTTCCTCCTAAGCCTATGGTCTTTCTCTTCACTGCATCACTCCATCCCCTAAACCTGACTTTGAAGGTCAATGACCATGTTTCTTACATGTCTCCCTACTAATTTTATTCTAGGGTCCACTGGCATTTTCTTAACTCTAAATGCAGTGCAACAATATTATATATCTTTAAGGTACAAAGGATCAAACATGGAATTCTTGTCAAACATGTTCAAGTAATAACTTTCACACCCTCATGGTCTGTTTTCTTCATCTGTAACAAAATTATTACTATTTTTTTTAACTCAGGTCTACTAGTAAAGTGTTGGTTGTATATTTTTAATATTGATTTGATTTGTATGAAACATACATCATGTAATGTCACATACGATATTTTTAAATGAATATTGTATATACTGTATATTCAAGTACTGGAGAACAGGGTTTGTTTGAGTGGGTGCAGGCAAATTTGCTAACAACAGGTTTAACTTCATGCTATCTTCCCTTATATCGCTACTAAAATTATGACATTAGAAATCTTGTGTATGTATGAAGATTTTTCCCTTCCACACAGAAAACAACACTGTTGAATTAAATACAAAATTAAAGAAAGCAATTTTTAGTAGGAAAAGAACAGCTTGTGGACTAGAAAAGAAATATTCATATAAATATTATTCACAATTTCTCCCATATTTATTGCTTATTTACTTAAACGTATGTTAATGTCTTTATATCTTCTGTCTTGAGGCAATTTTGTATTTCTTAGTTCTTGCCATTCAGATAAACAGTTGAATCAAACATTATGATCTGTAGTAAATAAAATCATCCCAATATTTTTCCTTTATACACATCGTGGAGTGGGTGCAAAATTCTCCAATGGCTTTGGCTTGTTTAGGATAAATCTCCAAGGTGCGTTCTACCTCCCAGCATTCCTCATTCAGACAGAGTTCAGTCGTCCACAATCACAACTCGCTTGGTAACCGCCTTGGATACCTTCCCTTCCCTGTCTTACCTCCTCACTCCTATGCTGTTCATGCCTGGGGTCACGGGTCACCTCCCACATAAATTACTTAGACTTACATTCTTATCTCAGTGTCTTCTCCTCAGGAAAACACAAAACAAAACATAGTATCTTTTGCTTATGATGTGTTTCAGATGAAAATTTGCTGGTTATTTCTATTTAAGATGTTGACTTTAAAAATAACTCTCTTTCTGGTATTATGAATCTTCTTTAGAGTTTTACAGTCCATAAAATCCTTCATGGTCTAACATGTTTCTTATCTAAGCTAGAGCCCAAAGTTGGCTCTTGCCTTTTTTATAGATGACCCCACAGAATATTTTCCTCCCATGGCCTTCCAATTATAGGTACTGGGAACTTGAAAATCTGGCAATGTCATGGTTTAAATCAGAAATCTAACAAGATGAAATATGATATATAAAATAAACTATGACAGCAAAACATGACTCATAGAGAGAAAGTCATTGACCCTGCTCATCAGGATACTGAAACTACTTTTTTATGGATGTCAAAAATCTGGGTTGGAAAAACGTTTGAAAGCACTATCATGCTACACTTTAGGTATCACTACATCTAATTCAAGAAAAACTGTAGCAGACAACTGCAAATTGGAGTTAATCAGACTAGTGTGAATGATGTTTTAGTGTATAATCTTTTAAATTTTATGAATATGCTAGTTGAACACTGGCTTTCTAATTGAAAAAAAAATAAATACATGTCCCACCATACCATTAGAGTAAATTATTTTCATTTGTAAACAATAGATGCATGTCTTTTTTCATTCATTCATTCATTTATTCATTCAAAAACATCAGTTCAGTCCTACCTAATATCTCTGGTATTCTGCTTATGGGGAAAAGAGAGATGGTTTGTGTTACTGTTTTACTATCTAGTGGGTTTTTAATTGAACTTCATATCACACTTAAATGCTGAGCAAATACAAATAAATTCTACTTTAGTCATCTAGGAGATTTTATTGGAAAAATGTATGAAACTTGAATAAATATAGCTTTCAGGTAAAAATCTGGAATGCTACTGAGACAGTTGTTTCTAGATTTATAAGAGATTGTGCCATTAGAAACAGAGTTATAACAAGTATTTTTATACTTTGGGTATGTATTAAAAGAATAAGAGATCTTTATTTTTATTTTATCCTGAAACATAATTGCAACAGATTTATGAATGACCTAGTTCTGTATCAAGTTTTAGCAATAAAAACTTTATTACAACACTTGTTATGAGAAATGTGACATAAAATTTTAAAAAGCAATTCTCAAATATTGTGTTTATTGCCTTGGCCTTCAAAGCTATTTTTCCCCATGATTAGCATGCCTCTGTAATTTTAAGTGCTTCACTGGTTTATTGTATGTTTAATAATTTAGGTAAGCATGAAAGCCAAGATAAGAGTTCAGATAAAATATCTACTCCCTCTACTCCACTCAAAGATCCATGAATCTATTAAAATAAATGTTTATACTCTTCACCATCCCAGAGTTCATTTACAGTATGTTAAATCACTAAATTTTATAATGTATAGGGCTTTGGGTCTTCAGAAGTGGTAGTTGCTTTCTTAACTTAAATTCACTAAAGATAGGGAATAATGTCTTTTGTTTTTTTATAGGTATTTCTTAACTTTCAAAAAATCTAATGTGACCTAAATTAGAAAACACAAAAATCCCACCTGCTGCTACACTATCTCTGGAAAAAGTAAGATGAAATATAATGCCTAAATGTTAAATAATTCACTAAACTTATCTGATCAAATTTATTGGGAAAAAAACCATAATTTAATGGAAATGCTGATTATTTTAAGGATTAAATGAGACAGTGCATATGATGGTTTGCAAAATGTGTACCACATAGGAAGTGTCTAATAAATATTCTGTCAAAAAAATAATTCTTAAGTATTTAAACATTTATATTAGTGTACAGAATCTTTTAAATATAACAAGAAAAGTCTAAGTAGGTTGTAAATAGATACAATAGATACAATAGATAATGCAATATATAAATAAAGTTAGCAGAATACAATTTCTCTAAAGGTAGAAATACTGCATATTTTCTTTGTTTCTCCAGAGTATCTTTTTCAGGAGGTGACTAGAGTAGATGTTACTCAATCAACATTAGTTAAGAGAACTTCGACATAAGAGCTGGTAGCTAATGGAAAGGAAATAAACTTATGTAAAATGCCCCATAAATAAAAATATTTCATCTATTTGAAGCTTTATCCAATAAGAAGCATATATGTCACTCTTGATATGACAGAGTCATAAAATAAATGTGGTTTTACTGTATCTACTCATAATAGATTGTAGGTAACATTTATAATCTTTTTTTTCATAAACCTAATATACTTTATGCATTTACTAATTTAGAGGAGGTCTGGATTCCTGATTTATAAATCTAGATGCCTGTGTATGTTTTTAGATCTTTGCCCTATGTTGAATTGGTAGGACAAAAGACAGAAGAACTAGAGAAAAAAAAAAAAGGTTTAAATCCACTATTTTTATTTGTACAGGAGGAAGAGTCAAGGCAATACCTAAAGGGAAAAATGGATTGATTGATGTCTGTTGTTACTCTATACGGCTCACTACAACCATCTTAAGTTTATACCTTTACAGCTGGAAAAACACTTTCTATAAACCATTTCAGCTTCCTCACTACTGGGTGTGATAGATACAAATGTTTCTCCAGACACAGAAACGGACACAGAGAGAAAAAGCATCTTGCTGACTTTCGTAAAGCCGGCAAGTCGGGGAGACAAGACTCTGAACTCACTTTTCCCCACTAGATATCAGGTACGGCGTGTCAATAAAGCAGGCGTATACTTAGAAATAAACACCTGTGTTTGAGCGTGTGTGTGTGTGTGTGTGTGTGTGTGTGTGTGTGTGTGTGTGTGTGTGTGTGTGTGTGTGTGTGTGTGTGTGTGTGTGTGTGTGTGTGTGGCGTGTGCATATGCATGTGTGCAGATCAATTACTTTACTTTTTGAATTTCTAAGTCTCATAGTGGCTGAAGGTACCACAAGTCAGGGTAGGAAGTTGAGATGAAAAAACACTGACTACAGACAAAGAGGTAAGTGGAAAAGAAGGATCCTTCTCTATGTTTATTTTGTAAATTGATCTTATCTCTGAGCTTCAAATTATATCAAGTCTCAAATCGGTACCAATGGATCTGATGCCATCTTCAGGTCTCTATTCCCAAGTGTTAACAAGTTATTTTCATCTTGATGCTTTTGCTGTCATTTCATAGCATTTTTGAAACATCTCCCATCTGTTTTCTTTGTCCTTGAAAGGACTTCACTCCAACTTACCCAGGTCCTCTGACTACTTCACCAGGCAATCATCCAACTTCAGTATTTAAGCTATTAAACATTCCTTTGAAAACTTCGAGAATTCATCCTTTTGTCTCCATTTTCTCTTCTATTGCCTTAGACTTGCTACTAAGTAAAACAAATTTGTATCCTTTTCCCTCTTCTCTTCCCTTCCTCGTCTAATCCATTTTAAAGAGCCTAAAGATTTTACAGAAACGTCAACTTGCCTTTTTTGTTCTCTTCCTCCTTTCTTTTCTCCTCTAGCTCTCTCTCCTCCTTTTATGTCTTTTGCTTCTTCTCCTTCTTCCTCTCTGAAGTCACCATCATTATTACCATCATCATTATTTTCACTTTCATCACCCTCATCAATATTTATTGATCTTGTATGCTCAATGCTCTACTGAAAGTTTTACATATAAGACCTTATTTAAGTCTCACAACTATTATGTAGGTCAAAATTGAAACCCTGATGTTGAGATGAATGGTGCACTTATTTTTACACAGACAAATACAGGCAATGTGATTCCACTGACAGGTCATCACTGCTCCCCAACAAAACCTTCTAAAAATGTCTGATGTGGAACACAGAACTTTCTTCATGGGAAAATATCATTCAATGGCCCATTAAACCTTCTTCCTCCAGACAGTGTTATCAGAATTCTTGTTCCTGCTGGTATATGTCTACCTGTTCTGAATATCCTTTCTCGTAAGCAGGTGAACCCCCTACAGAGTAGAGACTATTATCTGAACTTCCATCTACCCCTGGGTGCCAAGAGGAGGGCTTTTTCATGGCAGGCACTCAATACACACCTGGTGGATGGACCAGTAGGCTTTGCACGATCCCCAAATTCAATCATTGCACAACCACCAGCTTAATAATAATGATCCTTTTCATCAAAGTCTTTCTCCATAGTTTTTCCATCATCTGGAGGAATATTTGTGTTTCTTTACCACCACTACATGTCAATAGTTTCTCTTAAATGCAGATAAAAAATTCTCTCAGGGAAACTTTTCCTTGAGAAACTTACTTTATACTAACATATTCTTCATTCTGTGTTCAAAATGATGTTTCATACTTTTCTTCCCCTTTTCCATGTACCTTGCCTATCAGCAATACTGCAATTTTTATGAAAAAATCTCTTTAAAAAATACCAATTTTTTGTGTCTTCTACATGCTCACTAAATTCTTTATAAAAATAAATATCTTCAGAATCTTTATTCTTAGCTATAAGAAAAGAATGAAT